>NC_066537.1:5479767-5779767 GCF_024679095.1 Eriocheir sinensis
CGCTCTGTAATGAAAACTATACATCTATTGCTTCGAGGATGTAGTTTCGTTCTCTAATAATGAAAACTATATTGCTGTAGGCCTATTTTTCTTTACGCTTACGAACTAGGAACTTTGCTATATACGATCTCTAAACTTAATTAAAATGGAACTAGTGTCTTTATATGTGTTCAGATGATGTATTAAAGACTCAATTTCAGATGACCGCATATCGCTTGCCTTGTACTAACTATACGACTTAAGATACATGTAGCCTTGCACTACATTACATAATACAATATATCGAGGTGCCCAGCATGGTCTGAAGTATTATTAAACATCTCACACACACATTTGCAAGGCTTTCTTAGGAGTTGGGAGCATCTGCAGAGGTAATTTTGTGACCCCTCTGGTATGGCCTGATCATTCTTCTGTGCCATGAATCTATACAAATACTCATTAGAAAGCGATTGGTCTCCTCTTCGGCCATTTAAATAGTAATATGAGAGGAAGGAGCGTTATAACCACTGTCTTAGGAGTGTTCGTGATCTTCCTCGACCTTTAATTATAACCACTGTCTTAGGAGTGTTCGTGATCTTCCTCGACCTTTAATTATAACCACTGTCTTAGGAGTGTTCGTGATCTTCCTCGACCTTTAATTATAACTGTCTTAGGAGTGTTCGTGATCTTCGTCTTAGGAGTGTTCGTGATCTTCCTCGACCTTTAATTATAACCACTGTCTTAGGAGTGTTCGTGATCTTCCTCGACCTTTAATTATAACCACTGTCTTAGGAGTGTTCGTGATCTTCCTCGACCTTTAATTATAACCACTGTCTTAGGAGTGTTCGTGATCTTCCTCGACCTTTAATTATAACCACTGTCTTAGGAGTGTTCGTGATCTTCCTCGACCTCAGCGTGTCCCCTCTAGGTGTGAAGGCGTCTAGCTAAATATAGGGGCCTCGTGGATCGACGTGGTTTAGGGTGTCTGTTCCCAAGATGTTTTACGCTTCCTGGGTCAGAGCATTAATGAATTATGCTCCTGTAATCTTGGAGCAGTAGTAGTAGTAGTAGTAGTAGTAGTATATAGTAATAGTAGTAGTAGTAGTAGTAGTAGTAGTAGTAGTAGTACACGTTCGAATCCTAAAAAAAATGACCTCAAGGCTCCGCATGATTTTCTGTTATCCACGTTCTTTTTTTCCTGAACTTATAAGAACTATATATTTCGTCAGGCTGTGTGCATGTGTGTGTGGGGGGGGGGGGGGGGAACGAGAGAATCAGGGAAGAGTGAGAGAATGCGTGAGTGAGGTGAGGAAGACATGATGAGGAAAGAGAGAAGAGAAATGACGAAGAAAGGAGGTAGAGAGCAAAGGGGGGGGGGGGGGGTTACAGCACGGCAAGGCAGCTCCCCCTTCTAGCTACATGGTGTTCAAGTCTATAATTATCACGCTCAAACACTATTCTTGCCGTCGCGTATTACTTGTCTATATATACACTGGGGAGGGATTAGCCAGGCGGGCGAGGCGCGAGGGGCGAGGAGGAGTAGGAGGAGGAGGAGGCGGGGTGGCTGCCTGAAGGTATACGTAATTACAGGTGAACTGCAGGTGTCATGACGTGCAGGTACTGAGTTCCTTGATACAGGCGCAATATTGACCCAACCCGCCGCCTTAACTCCGTGACCTGTACGCTTAGCAAGGGCCACGTCCACTCTACGTGTTAGAACTCCTATTACTTCTGTACATATATGCCTGTGTGTTCTTATTTATTATTGTGTAGCTTTTGTAGGAGTGAGTCAAGCGTGTACATATGGCCCCCATTTTGTCACCTCTGATTGATGCCATGTGTGTGTGTGTGTGTGTGTGTTGGTCAGCGATATTCAGTATTAATTTGCCATCGTATTAAAACTTCGGAAACATAACTTTGCGGCCCCTGGACAGCTATGGGCGGTGTGTCTGGCGTGCGAGCATGACAACGCCCGAAAAACGTTTATTGTGTTTACATTTTGAGGCGATAAACGTTTGTTATTGGCGGCGAGGAATGCACGGACGCGGCAGGCAGGAGGCGCTGCAGGGATGCCCGCCGCTGTCCAGCCCTGCAGGCCTCAGGACGCCTTTGTTCAGGGCGAAACATGACCTGACACGCCAACGCTGATGCAAGGTTGCGTCACCTGGTGCGAAATAAAACGCGTTTCTTTCCGCTGAAACACATTGCAAACGTTTGTGGAAAGATTGTTTACAAACACTCGCACGTGAGCAGCATCTTGTCTGGTGCGGGGGATGACTCGGTCTCATCTTGCAGGGCGGTTAATTCGCCCTTTATTTTTTTTTCCCTCGCTCTGATACCAGTTGTGACAGGAGGTGGAGGCTGGAGGTTGTTGCGGCCCCTGGTGAGCCCCAAGGCCCCCCGCCCCCAGCCGCCGCAGTTTGGCGGGCTCCTGCGCCGACCCTTGCACTCCATCGCATGACACACTCTCTTAAAAGATGCGGATTTGGGCGTTGCAACAAGATGCCTGCGTAGATCACTAGATGCTTAACCTGCCGTGCTCGGAAGGCTCTACTCTAGCGAGTTTATTGTCTAACAGAGTGTATGGGCGGCGGGGAATGTGGTGGAGAGGCGGGGAAGCATCGTTGGAACCGTGGTCACAGTTTTTCCCACGCGGGGCGGAGCGGGTGAGGAGCGGCGCGGCGCCTCAGTGTTCCCGCGGCCCCGGAGGTGACCATGGCGAAATTCAGATTCCCCGGCAAAGCTTTAAAACTCAACACCAGAAAGAGAGTCCGATTTCGAGGGAGTCCTGCCGCCCACACGCCCGAGGAGCTGTACACCCGCAGGATACGCAAGGGCCTGGACCTCTTTACGCAGATATTCGGGGACTCGGACGAGGTGAGCTGCCCGCCACCAGCAACATGGCGCCAACTCCAGCCAATGCAATCAATAGCATGCAATATAATCCCCTCCTGGCTGACCCTGCGTGCCCCTGTGGCTTGCCCTGCTCCCGGGGGCGTGCAGGGAGTGGTGGGCGCTCCTGGGGGCGCGGGCGGGCAGGAGGCTGAGGGCGGGATGGGCGCCACTAGCCACACCAGCCTCCATCAATAGCATGCAATATAATCCCTTCCTGGCCGCCCCCTGTGGCCTGACCTGTTCCCGGGGGCGTGCAGGGAGTGGAGGGCGTGGGCGGGCAGGAGGCTGAGGGCGGGAAGGGCGCCACTTCAGCCACACAGCCTCCTGCCCGTCCAGCCTCCATCTAATACGCAAATCATTTTAGCCTTTAACGCCGCCTCTCGTTACGCATTCTGCCAACTCATGGGTATGCGTGCCCCCGGGGAACCTCGCCTGTGCTGGGCTGCCCCGGGGAGGCTGCGGGGGCGCCTGTCACGCCTAAAACACCGTGGCAAAAGTCTGTCTGTCTGTGTTTGTTTGGCTGGGTGGCACCAAGTTGGGGACCTTGGACTTGGTGTTTGGCCTTCCTTGGCGGGGTAGCAGAGGGAAAGGTCATTAAAACACAGTGATTAAAGGTCGGGACACCACACACGGCAGTCTTGACCATAATTATTATACGTAAGGCAAGGTTTGAAGGGAGTGGAGACCTTGAACTTGTTTGGCCTTCCTTGGCGGGTTAGCAGAGGGAAAGGTCATTAAAACACAGTGATTAAAGGTCGGGACACCACACACGGCAGTCTTGACCATAATTATTATACGTAAGGCAAGGTTTGAAGGGAGTGGAGACCTTGAACTTATTTGGCCTTCCTTGGTGGGTTAGCAGAGGGAAAGGTCATTAAAACAGTGATTAAAGGTCGAGACACCACACACGGCAGTCTTGATCTTAATTATTGTACGTAAGGCAAGGTTTGAAGGGAGTGGAGACCTTGAACTTATTTGGCCTTCCTTGGTGGGTTAGCAGAGGGAAAGGTCATTAAAACACAGTGATTAAAGGTCAGGACACCACACACGGCAGTCTTGACCTTGGTTATTCTACGTAAGGCAAGGTTTGAAGGGAGTGGAGACCTTGAACTTATTTGGCCTTCCTTGGCGGGCTAGCAGAGGGAAAGGTCATTAAAACACAGTGATTAAAGGTCAGGACACCACACACGGCAGTCTTGACCTTGGTTATTCTACGTAAGGCAAGGTTTGAAGGGAGTGGAGACCTTGAACTTATTTGGCCTTCTTTGGCGGGCTAGCAGATGGAAAGGTCATTAAAACACAGTGATTAAAGGTCAGGACACCATACATGACAGTCTTGACCTTGGTTATTCTACGTAAGGCAAGGTTTGAAGGGAGTGGAGACCTTGAACTTATTTGGCCTTCTTTGACAAGCTACTAGAGAGAAAGGTCATTAGAACACTGATTAAAGGTCGGGATACCGCACATGGCAGCCTTGACCTTAGTTATTATACAGAAGGCAAGGTTTGAAGAGAGTGGAGACTTTGAACTTATTTGGCCTTCCTTGACAAGCTACTAGAGAGAAAGGTCATGACTCATTAGAACACAATATATAAAGCCCCAAACACCGTATATGGCAGACTTAACTCCATTTATGATACTTAAGGCAGAGTTTGAAGGGAGTGGAGACGTTGAACTTATTTGGCCTTCCTTGACAAGCTACTAGAGAGAAAGGTCATTAGAACACAATATATAAAGCCCCAAACACCATATATGGCAGACTTAACTCCATTTATGATACTTAAGGCAGAGTTTGAAGGGAGTGGAGACGTTGAACTTATTTGGCCTTCCTTGACAAGCTACTAGAAAGAAAGGTCATTAGAACACAATATATAAAGCCCCAAACACCATATATGGCAGACTTAACTCCATTTATCATATGTAAGGCAGAGTTTGAAGGGAGTGGAGACATTGAACTTATTTGGCCTTCCTTGACAAGCTACTAGAGAGAAAGGTCATTAGAACACAATATATAAAGGCTCAAACACCATACGCGGCAGACTTAACTCCATTTATCACATGTAAGGCAGAGTTTGGAGTGATGCCGAAGGGACTGGAGTGGAAATTGGACTTATAGTGTTTCAAGGCCAGAGAGAAAGGTCATTAGAACTATATATAAAGGCCTAACACACCATACACAGCAGACTTAACTCCATTTATGATACTTGAGGCAGAGTTTGAAGGGAGTGAAGACCTTGAACTTGTTTGGCCTAAAGAGTAAGGTCATTAGAATAGAATATATAAAGCCCTAAACACAATACACAGCAGACTTAACTCCATTTATCAAGGCCGGAGGGAAAGGTCATTAAAACACAATATATAAAAGTTTAAACGCATTACACGGCAGACTTGACTCCATTTTTCAAGGCCGGAGGGAAAGGTCATTAAAACACAATATATAAAAGTTTAAACGCATTACACGGCAGACTTGACTCCATTTTTCAAGGCCGGAGGGAAAGGTCATTAAAACACATTATATAAAAGTTTAAACGCATTACATGGCAGACTTGACTCCATTTTTCAAGGCCGGAGGGAAAGGTCATTAAAACACATTATATAAAAGTTTAAACGCATTACACGGCAGACTTGACTCCATTTTTCAAGGCCGGAGGGAAAGGTCATTAAAACACAATATATAAAAGTTTAAACACATTACACGGCAGACTTGACTCCATTTTTCAAGGCCGATGGGAAAGGTCATTAAAACAATATATATAAAGTCCTGAACACCCCATACACGGCAGACTTAACTCCATTTGTCATGCGTAAGGTGGAGTTTGAAGGGAGTGGAGTGGAGTGGTAACTGGTCACCCTCTGGACGTGTGTTTTTCTTATCATTTCAGTTGAGTGGGAGTGGCGAGGTATATGGTTCCAGGAGTAGAGAGGTAAATGAATGGTGTGGTGATGTTTTATGTAGGGCAGTGATGGTGGTGGTGATGATGATGGTAGTGCTTTGATGTGGTGATGATAGTGGTGGTGATGGTAGCATTATTGTGGTGGTGATGGTTGTGGTATTATCATGGTGGTGGTGGTGGTGGTGGTGGCATATGAGGCTTAACATTCTCTGCCTTGCTAATATTGCTCTAGAATTACACCCAACTCGCTGTGGTGCTTAACTGTGTGATTTCCAATAGATTTATAATATGCCAGTCTCTCTTGATAACCACTTCTGTTACAGCTAAACTCATTTCTGGGATTTACTGTCACTCATTATTCATATTCGTGTTTGCTCATTGAAGGGACTTTGTTTGGGTATATATATATATATATACATCTTTTTATTTTTCCTTGGTGCCCTTTCATGGATGCTAACAGTAATAATAGTGTTGCCAGGTGATGAGCTTCTTCCTAACCTTATATTAATAACACCCTAAAAGCCATGAAGCTAACATTGCTACAGTCAGCTTGCCTAAGTAACCTAACTGCTTGCATTGCTTTCTGCACAGCTGTCAAAGGGAACAACATGGGAGAAACTGTTAAACCAACTGCATTAATGTGTTTATAGATTAATTTAAGTGTATGAATTTACATATGCTGTGTTTTAAAATTTTGAATCCATAAGAATGCTCTCTACAACTCACTGGTTAGGGTTTATGTTTATTTATGATGTATATGAAGTCTTACCTAAGTTCTGAGACACCTCTATAACACAGCTTATTGGTGTGTCAGGGAGGTCAGGTCAGTGTTTGTGTTCCTGTGCTGAGTGCTGAGCTGCTTGGTGCTGGCTGCCATCACAGGGCAGCAAATAGGTTGGCAGTGCCGGGCAGCTCCCTTCAGGACCAGACGCTTTACTAAGACACTTTTGCCGTTTCAGGATGAAGATGAGTTTGAGGGTTTTTTATCATGCCAGCCAGAGGCACGGGTGGCTGGACAGGCGAAGAACGTGCCACCAACTAGATCACGGGCCGGGAAGCGGACGGCCCAGCGGGCGGAGGAGGCGAGTGTGTCCCTGGAGAAGGTGTGCGTGGCAATGGAGGAGGCGGGGGTGGCCACTCTCAGGAGGACCAGTGCTGTGCAGGGGGCGGCCAGTGAGGCCAGGGACGGGGGGGGCCGGGGCAGGACAGAGAGTGAGAGTGTGAGGGAGAGCAGTAGTGTTGTGGTCGCCGCAGCTCAGGAACCCCCGGTGCAGGACCCCTCACACGAGCCGCGGCGGGGGGAGGGGGAGGAGCGTGCGCAGGGGCAGGGGGCCAGACCATGGCCAGTGGCGGCGGCTGGCAACCGTGTGACGCGTAAGCAGGCTAACCACCGCCTGAGTGGCCGGCCCCCCACGGTGAAGACAGCGCTGGCCAAGAAGCTGCTTGCCAAGGCCAAAGCCAAGAAGGCGCCGTCGCTGCCGGCCGTGGGGGAGAAGAGCCCCAAGCGCTTCATCCTGCCCACCATGAGTGTGCGTTCCTCCCGCATCATCAAGCCCAACAAGCGGCTCTTTGCCGACATCACGGAGATGTGCGCTGCGGGGGGGCCAATCGAGACCAGCCCAGGGGCGGGGGAGGCAGAGGGGGAGGAGGGCAGCGGCACCCTGCCCAAGAGACTCGTCAGGCTGACTCGCAAGGGTCGCGGGTCACACACACAGTTCCTGTCTCTACCTCGCTCCCGGGCCCAGGATGAGGAGAACGCGGTGGCCGGCATGGACGGCGTGCGTCGCACCATCTCCATCTACACCGAGGCCATGACGGGGCCATGCAAGGGCCAGGTGGGCCGGCCCCCCAAGCGGTTCCTGCGCCGCCCCGATCCCCCGCAGCCGGAGGTGGAGGCCGAGCCACCGGACTCCCCGCAGCGCTGCCACCCTAAGGAGTCCAGGGTCAAGGAGAAGATTGAGAAGCTGCTGCGCTCACCCTGGGACAACAGGCTCAAGCAGACGGCCAAGGTGGGTGCTAGAGTCAGGGGGGGGGGAGGGCCGGACCAGCACTGGCTCAGACTGTGTACTTCACAATGCTTCACAGTGAGGGCAGCAGCCTCAGCCAGGCTCAGGCCAGAGAGGTTCCTGTTAGGCTGAGGGACACCATAGTATTGTGCCTCCACTGTAACAAGTCTTGCATCATGGGGCAATAAGGATTGCTTATATTCCAATTCTCTGCTGAAGAATGTCATAATAATTGTGTATGCATGTATGTGTGTGAGTGTGTTAATAATGATACAACTAAAAGCTGAAAAAATACTATGGAGAAGAATATAAAGGTTACTGCTATATTTATGGAGATTGTAGAGGATCAAGCTGATATTGGGTATGTATGTGTTGATGATATTTACAGTAGTGTGTGTGTGTGTGTGTGTGTCCCTGGCTGTGATGGTTCCTGTGCGTGGTGACCTCTGGCATCCACATTAAGGCTGATAGTCTGGCAGTGTTGTGAGTGTGAGTCATGGGGAGGGGGGGAGGCAGGGCTGGGGCTGCTGAGAGACTACTGCCTGGCCTGCTGTGTGTTGCCCGGCTCAGGAACTTAGCCAATGATACCATACATAATTGACACATATAGCCCTTGATACTGTACATAATTGACACATATAGCCAATGATACCATACATAATTGACACATATAGCCCTTGATACTGTACATAATTGACACATATAGCCAATGATACTATACATAATTGACACATATAGCCAATGATACTATACATAATTGACACATAGCCCTTGATACTATACATAATTGACACATAGCCCTTGATACTATACATAATTGACACATAGCCCTTGATACTGTACATAATTGACACATATAGCCAATGATACTATACATAATTGACACATAGCCCTTGATACTGTACATAATTGACACACATAGCCCATGATACTATACATAATTGACACATAGCCCTTGATACTGTACATAATTGACACACATAGCCCATGATACTATACATAATTGATACATATATTATTTCTGAGTAGTTAGTTGTTTCCCAGTGCCGTGCTGCAGTGAATTAAAGCCTTACCAGTAACAATATATAATGGTAATAGACACTTTACATAGCACTAAAGTATAATGGTAAACAGCTTATATCATTGCTGACTAGGGTTAATAAAAAGGACTTGTGCCTTGTTTTTAAGCATTGACATGTTTTATAGAGGAACCATTTGTTAGTAGTAGTGGTAGTAGTAGTAGTAGTACACACCCTATATACTACAAATAGGTACACACACACTCTCGTACTACTAAGTTAAGATTTTCCGAGGACCAAATATTAGTTTACGAGTGACAAGGGCACACACACACACACACTCACACACACACACCTCTACACCATTCTCTGCCTTTAAGCTGCTTCTGTTCCTGTAAAAAATAAAATAAAATAAAAAATAAACAGCTAATCCCCCCCCCCCCACAGGGCACGGGTAAGGGTGAGGCTGACGACCTCCTCCCCGCTCTGGCCACCTCCACCCCCACCACTTCCGCTGCCGCCGCCGCCGCCACCTCCCCCACGCCAGCGGCCTCGGCACTCTCCCGCAGCATCCTCCGAGAGCCTCGCCTCAACCTCAATAACAAGACGCTGCAGAGGTTGCGGAATCCAGTCTCCCTGCAGAGGTTTATTCCCACCTGTGATGGAGGTTTGTGCCTGAGGTTCTGTTTATATCCTAGTGGGGGTTGTAGGGGTTGTATGGAGGCTAGAACAAGGGAAGGGGAGGTTTAGTAAGGGAGATGAAGGTAGGGAAGGAAAGGGAGGTGGGGTAGGGAAGGGAGATGATTGGTTAGGGAAGGGAGGCTGGCTGGGTAAGGAGAGGAAGCAGGAAGGTCTGTGGTGGGTGTGCCAAAGTGATGAGTCGCGCAGGGGTATTGAACCAGTGAACATGTACGCTGGCCTGGCCTGGGCGGGGCATGTGGCTCCAGCACCAGGCCGGGAACAATGCGCTGTCTGATCGGCCGCCCAGCTATAACTTTCCTCAGCAAAGGGTGGTGTCTGTGTCTTGGTGTTTCGTGTCTCCCTGCTCTCTGCCAAGAAGGGTTTGAGTGGTGTGTGTACTCACTGCTGTGTTCCCGTTGCAGGGAGTGTGTCGGGGAAGTGTGCCGTCTGTGATATTGCCGGGGAACACTTCACCAAGTTTGGCGTGCTGTTCTGCACGGCATGCAGCGCCTTCCTCAACAAAGTCAGCTCAGGGCCCAAGGAGGTGGTGGAGTGCCTGGGTGGCAGCAGCAGCAGCAGTGGGCAGGAGTGCCAGCTGGGGGGGGAGGAGGCAGAGGAAGAGCGGTGCCATGCATGCTGGCTGCATCGGGTGCTGACCTGCTGCTCCATCAACAACATCCTGCACGACCACCTCAGGAAGCGGCTGCCGGCACACCTCAAGGAGCGCGTCCCCACCAGCCTGGCACGCTGCATGAGTGTGGCCGGCGCCACGCCGCCCCTGGAGAAGGACTCCGAGCTGGCCAGCCACATGAAGCGCCTCCCCCTCGACCCTGGGGGGGGCGGCGCCTTTGGCTCGGTGATGGACCTGCCGGGGGGGTGGCGGCGCAGGATTGGGCCGGAGGTGATCGTGGAGAGCCCCAGCGGCGAGAAGTTCCGCAGCGTACAAAAGCTGGAGGAGTTCCTCAAGAAGCAGGGCATCAGGGCCGACGCGCGGGTACTGTTTGGCAACAGCAGCGGCGGCGGGGGGGGCAGCAGCCCCATGGCAGGGCAGGGCACAGAGGCGCGTAGCAAGACCTCCACCCCCAGCACCACTGGGGGCTCCCGGGGCAAGGTGGTGATGACCACACTGCCTGGCGGCTGGACACGGCGGATCAAGTGGCGGTCGGCCGGCGACCGGTTCGACACCTACGTATACAGCCCGGACGGCCGCACCTTCCGGTCCAGGCGGGAGCTGAGTGCCTACTTCACCCACATCGGCAAGGTGGATGACATCCACAAGTACTTCCCCGTTGTGACCGGCCTGTCAGACGCCTCACTGCCCAGCTCCAGTGACACCTCCGGCTCCTCCAGCACCGAGCCCGTTTCTAGCTCAGAGCCGTGCTCAGAGTGCGAGACAGACCGGCCCAGGAACAAGTTCATCCGGCCCTCGCACCTCAGCAAGGCCAAGGAGCCCCAGGCCAAGGCGGGCCGGGCGCAGGGCCAGGGGGGTGAGTTCCCGGGCGGGGCTGCAGCCACAGAGCCGGGGGGCGGGGACAGGACCAAGCAGAAGGTGCCGCCCTCCAGGGGCAGGTTGCTGCTGGCGCCAAGGGTGAAGGAGGACACCAGCCTGACGGACACCACGGAGAGTGAGTCTGAACAGCGCAAGGCCGGCAGTGTGCAGACCTTCTCCAAGGCGTTCTCCAGGAGCAGGTCCAGGAAATCAAAAGTGGTGGACAGTCCTCCACTGTTTGGCACCAACGGCTCCTTGGCCACCCCGCCCCAGCCCAGCACCGCCGCCAAGACTCCAAGCAGTCCTCAGGGAAGCCCGAAAGATGCTGTGGCTGCCAAGGAGGCCAAGAACGGGAAGCTCTCAGGTAAAAAACACAAAAAGACAACACAGGAACAGGACATGGCGGCCACCCCCGAGGCCGGCAGGCAGGAGCCCACCGCCACCGCCGAGGACAGTAGGAGTGGCGGCACCAAGGCCTCGCTGGGCAAGAAGCTCAAGAGGGCGGCAGAGCGGGTCAGTCCCGTCCCCCCGCAGCCCGCCGAGCCCGTGGCGGTGCCCAGGGTCGCCGAGGCCAAGCCTGCCGCCAAAATAGTGCTGAAGATCCCCAAGAAGGTCATCAAGATGAAGCCAGTCAGGAAGAAAATAAAGAAGCGAGGCAAGCGCTTCAAGAACATGAAGGTCCTGGCCGTCAAGGAGGAGCAGCCTCCGCTTCTGGAGAACAAGAGCTTGGAGACTCGGCCGCTGGCGGACTCCAGGAAGCCGTCAGACATGACTCAGGGAAAGTTGTCCGGCCAGGAAGGCGAAGAGGACGCGGCCGAACTCGAGTCTGACAGCCTGGTGGACTACGACATGACTGACGACAAGTCCAGGGTGATGACCTCACCCAGCATGTCCGAGGGGGAGGGCGGTGCCTTCAGGGTGCCGGCGCTGAAGGTGGCCAAGCCACAGAAGTCCAAGAAGTACGAGACACATCGCTTTGGGCAGGGCTGGACACGCAAGATCCGCTGGAATGAGCGCGGCGAGGGGCGCGTGGCCCTGCTGCGCAGCCCCGACGGACAGTCCTTCCGCTCCAGGATAGAGCTGAGCGCCTACTTCAAGAAGGCTGGCCGGCCCCGCGTGGACCTGGACCACTACTTCCCCCTACTGCTGCACAGAACCTCCGGCCTGGTGGCGGCGGCGGCGGCGGCAGGCAGGGACGCCACGGCCCTGCTCACCTCCACCTCCACACAGTCCTCTGAGACCAGCGAGTTCTCTGACAGCGACGCCTTCGTCAAGACCTCGGAGGACTCGTGGGGGTCGGGGGAGGAGGGGCGGCGGCATATGTCCCGCCCCGTCAAGTACCTGAGGGCGGTGGGCGGCCGGGGCAGGCTGGAGGACTTGGCAGAGGACGCGGCAGCGGCCGTGCCCTACTACAACTCAGGCAAGCCTTCCTCCTGCCTGCAGCCCTTCCAGGAGGATGGCCGCAAGCTGGTGCTGCCCAGCAAGGGGGGCAAGAACATCGCCATCACCATACAGGAGGTGAAGCCCGTCCTGGGCCTGGCCGCCGATGTCAAGTCCGAGACGGAGGACGGGGAGGAGCTGCTGGACGAGGCCGGGGGGCCGCGCGTCAAACACGTCTGCCGCAGCCAGGCTCAGGTACACCAACTCCCTTTTGTCAGGATGTTATATTTGCTCTTTAAGGCCGGCCTGCTGTTAATCTGTATTTGGGCCCAGCCTGAGGCCCAAGACTAAGCATCAGCCGTGGCTCCATAAGTGTCTTGGTGAGGTCCAGGTGTGAGTCAGGTCTTGGCCTCTTCCAGGTCTTGCGCATCACCCGGGCCGTCTTCCCCTCACCCAAGAAGGAGGAGGACGCAGCGAACGGCAGCAGCGTGGCGCCCAAGCTGAAGGGGGACCAGAAGAGGAAGATTGTCGTCACCACCACCACCACCACCAGCAGCAAGGTGGGTTGGGGGGAGAGAGACAACTATTAACCCGTCCGCTGCGATTGGCACGGATTTGACCTTCACTGGTAGCCTGGTAACATACACTGCCAGGTCTTTCTCTGCCTCTGTGGTGGATAGTGGAGTGTTTCCCATGTGGTTTTGGTGTGCTGGATATCTCTTCACTGGTAGCCTGGTAACATACACTCCCAGGTCTTTCTCTGCCTCTGTGGTGGATAGTGGAGTGTTTCCCATGTGATACTGGTGTGCTGGATATCCCTTCACTGGTAGCCTGGTAACATACACTCCCAGGTCTTTCTCTGCCTCTGTGGTGGATAGTGGAGTGTTTCCCATGTATTACTGGTGTGCTGGATATCCCTTCACTGGTAGCCTGGTAACATACACTCCCAGGTCTTTCTCTGCCTCTGTGGTGGATAGTGGAGTGTTTCCCATGTGGTATTGGTGTGCTGGATATCCCTTCACTGGTAGCCTGGTAACATACACTCCCAGGTCTTTCTCTGCCTCTGTGGTGGATAGTGGAGTGTTTCCCATGTGGTATTGGTGTGCTGGATATCCCTTCACTGGTAGTCTGGTAACATACACTCCCAGGTCTTTCTCTGCCTCTGTGGTGGATAGTGGAGTGTTTCCCATGTGGTATTGGTGTGCTGGATATCCCTTCACTGGTAGCCTGGTAACATACACTCCCAGGTCTTTCTCTGCCTCTGTGGTGGATAGTGGAGTGTTTCCCATGTGGTATTGGTGTGCTGGATATCCCCTCCCAAGGTGCAGGACTTAACATTTTTCTTCATTGAATTGTAGCAGCCAGTTTTTGTTCCACTCCTGTAGCTTGGTGAGGTCTTCTGGTAGGAAATTTGCAGTCAAGGCATTAAAGAGAAAACAATAAGTTGTAATAATGTTAGAGAGGTAAGAGGGTAGCTGAGAACACCTTCCCTCCCCACAGGGCCTCCGCAAGACCCAGTGGTGCAGCAAGTGTCCGGGATGCACCACACCGAACTGCCTCAAGTGTTCAAACTGTCTGGACATGAAGAAGTATGGCGGCCCGGGCACCAAGAAGAAGCCATGCATGTGAGTACTACTACCTTTCTTTTCATCACATAGGCTTGTTTCAACACCGCAGGGGAAAATTTTGGGCGGCTTTTCCGATACCCTACACCACTGTCCACCCAGAAGTGAATGGGTACCAGGTAGCTTTTAATCGGGGGTTGTGTCCCTTCTCCTATGATTCCTTCCCCTTCTGTCTCTCTCCAGCACATGACCACAGATGTTGCGCCGACTAAACGAAACCTTCCAACTTCAGTTTCAACAGCTGTGGATGGCTCATAGTTAGTGGAAGCTACTCTAAACTAAGGGAATATATTACTGTCTGACTGAATACATAGAAAGCTACTCTTAACACATGGTTTGGTTTCCAGACACCTATAGCATAAATTTACAAAAAAACGACCGCCTTGTTGTATAGAAAGTCTCATAAGTAAGGTAGCATATACGAATTTTCCGAGTCAAGACCTGTAGTAACTGTGTGGGGTTGTGATAGGTTAAGTTTAGGGTATCTTTGAACACATGATAGCCAGCACAGTATGGTACAAATCAACAAAGAATGACCTCACTTTGTTGTATAGAAAGTCTCATTAGTGAGGAAGCATATATGAATTTTCTGAGTGAAGGCCTAAAGTAACTGTTTAGGGTTTCGATAGGGTATGTTAGGTTCAGTTTAAGTTATCTTCAAACTCATGATAGCCAGCACAGTATGGTACAAATCAACAAAGAATGACCTCACTTTGTTGTATAGAAAGTCTCATTAGTGAGGAAGCATATATGAATTTTCTGAGTGAAGGCCTATAGTAACTGTTTAGGGTTTCGATAGGGTATGTTAGGTTAAGTTTAAGTTATCTTCAAACTCATGATAGCCAGCACAGTATGGTACAAATCAACAAAGAATGACCTCACTTTGTTGTATAGAAAGTCTCATTAGTGAGGAAGCATATATAAATTTTCTGAGTGAAGGCCTATAGTGACTGTTTGGGGTTTTGTTATGTTAGGTTAAGTTTAGGTTATCCTCAAACACATGATAGCCAGCGCCTTATGGTATAAATCAACAAAGAATGACCTCACTTTGCTGACTTACTGACTGACCTTAACACATTGCAAGCTACCCTGAACTGACTGAATATCTGACTTACTGACTGACCTTAATACATTGAAAGCTACCCTGAACTGACTGAATATCACCCTGAACTGACTGAATATCTGAACTGACTGAATATCTGACTGACTGACCTTAATACATTGAAAGCTACCCTGAACTGACTGAATATCTGACTGACTGACCTTAATACATTGAAAGCTACCCTGAACTGACTGAATATCTGACTGACTGACCTTAATACATTGAAAGCTACCCTGAACTGACTGAATATCTGACTGACTGACCTTAATACCTTGAAAGCTACCCTGAACTGACTGAATATCTGACTGACTGACCTTAATACATTGAAAGCTACTCTGAACTGACTGAATATCTGACTGACTGACCTTAATACATTGAAAGCTACTCTGAACTGACTGAATATCTGACTGACTGACCTTAATACATTGAAAGCTACCCTGAACTGACTGAATATCTGACTGACTGACCTTAATACATTGAAAGCTACTCTGAACTGACTGAATATCTGACTGACTGACCTTAATACATTGAAAGCTACCCTGAACTGACTGAATATCTGACTGACTGACCTTGATACATTGAAAGC
Source organism: Eriocheir sinensis (assembly GCF_024679095.1). Taxonomy (NCBI): domain Eukaryota; kingdom Metazoa; phylum Arthropoda; class Malacostraca; order Decapoda; family Varunidae; genus Eriocheir; species Eriocheir sinensis. The sequence goes on from NC_066537.1 coordinate 5,495,424, forward strand.
TACTCTGAACTGACTGAATATCTGACTGACTGACCTTAATACATTGAAAGCTACTCTGAACTGACTGAATATCTGACTGACTGACCTTAATACATTGAAAGCTACTCTGAACTAACTGAATATCGGACTGGCTGACTGACTAAGGTTCACACACCCACCCTTGCCCACTCACTCACTCAACACACACACACACACAAAAAGAATAAGGTTCAGTTAAAATCCCGTGTCTCCATTCTTCAGCATGCGGAAGTGTCAGAACCCGAGACTGTCCTCCATCAAGTCCGGGGGCACGCAGGAGTTGGTGGGGAAGATCATACCCATCACCACCATCTGCACCACCACCACCACCGTCACCACCATGGCATCTACGTCCCCCAGCGCCAACACCCACAACAAGGACCTACGCAAGGGGTCACTGTTGAACCTGAAGGTGCTGGAGGAGAAGACAGAGGTTGGGGAGGGAGAGAGCGACAGCACGGCCAAGTCCCTACAGCAGGAGAAGGCCGGGGGAGTCTTCATCCCTCGGCAGATGACCCGAACGCAGCCAGATCAAAAGGTGACTCTCTCTCTGTTTCTCTTATTTCTATAGCAAAGGAAGGAGTTAAAAGGCATAAACAAACACCAAAGACCCACTAAACACTGCTCCTATAGAAGAAAATAGAATAGAGTGACCATAAGAGAGGTTTACTATGCTTAATGTAGGTTTCTTGAGGTCCACCATCTTTAACCCGTCCACTGCGATTGGCACGGGTTTTGTCTTCACTAGTAGCCTGGTAACATACTCTCCTAGGTCCTTCTCTGCCTCTGTGGTGGATAGTGGAGTGTTTCCCATGTTGTATTGGTGTGCTGGATATCCCTTCACTGGTAGCCTGCTAACATACACTCCCAGGTCTTTCTCTGCCTCTGTGGTGGATAGTAGAGTGTTTCCCATGTGGTATTGGTGTGCTGGATATCCCTTCATTGGTAGCCTGGTAACATTTAGTCCCAGGTCCTTTGCCTCTGTGGTGGATAGTGGAGTGTTTCCCATGTGGTATTGGTGTGCTGGATATCCCTTCACTGGTAGCCTGGTAACATACACTCCCAGGTCCTTCTCTGCCTCATTGAATTGTAGCAGCCACTTTTTGGTCCATTCCTATAGCTTGGTGAAGTCTTCTGGCAGGAAATCACAGTCAAGGGGTTAGCACAGGTTCCTTGAGGTTCACCGTTCTTAATATAGGCTTCTTGAGATTAAGCTTGACTAAACATATTTCTTGAGGTCGTCCTTGGCTAACAGTTCCTTGTCTCATGTTGTTTCAGGACCGTGGGGACATCGCCGCAGGGAAGCAGTTCGTGCCGGGCGCTCTGGTCAACATCGACTACTGGCAAGGCTACGACGCAGACGAGATGATGCTGACCGGCTACCCCGTCACCACCGCCTCGCCGCTCCACCCCCAGATACTCTGCTTCCGCTGCGGCTCACTCGGCAAGGAGCAGGTGGGTAAGGGTGGTGATAGTCTGCCAAAGGTTTAACCCGTCCGCTGCGATTGGCATGGATTTGACCTTCACTGGTAGCCTGGTAACATACACTCCCAGGTCTTTCTCTGCCTCTGTGGTGGATAGTGGAGTGTTTCCCATGTGGTATTGGTGTGCTGGATATCCCTTCACTGGTAGCCTGGTAACATACACTCCCAGGCCTTTCTCTGCCTCTGTGGTGGATAGTGGAGTGTTTCCCATGTGGTATTGGTGTGCTGGATATCCCTTCACTGGTAGCCTGGTAACATACACTCCCAGGTCTTTCTCAGCCTCTGTGGTGGATAGTGGAGTGTTTCCCACGTGGTATTGGTGTGCTGGATATCCCTTCACTGGTAGCCTGGTAAGGTCTTTCTCAGCCTCTGTGGTGGATAGTGGAGTGTTTCTGGATATCCCTTCACTGGTAGCCAGGTAACATACACTCCCAGGTCTTTCTCTGCCCCTGTGGTGGATAGTGGAGTGTTTCCCATGTGGTATTGGTGTGCTGGATATCCCCTCCCAAGGTGCAGGACTTTACATTTTTCTTCATTGAATTGTTGCAGCCACTTTTTGTTCCATTCCTGTAGCTTGGTGAGGTCTTCTGGTAGGTAATCCACATTCAGGGGGTTAATAATGCTACCCTGTGTCCCTCAGCTGCTGTACTGTGCCTGGTGCTGTGAGGGCATCCACCCGTACTGCCTGGAGGATGGCGAGGGCCCGGAGTCTGAGGCGGAGGAGGTGTTTTGGATATGCCGGAGGTGTGCTGTGTGCCATGTGTGTGGGGCGCCCGGGGCAGACTCCCTCCTCAGATGCTCCGACTGCCGTAACTACTACCATCTGGAGTGCCTGGGACCCACAGCACATAGCACCTGCCAGCCCACCCCCGACCGCCCATGGGTGAGTGCCCCGGCATGTCCTAGGTTAAGACCCGTGACCTGTGTGTGTGTGTGTGTGTGTTTACTTATTTGTAGTGTACAGGGCCTGAGTTTAACTGTACAGGGCCTGAGGTGTGTGTGTGTGTGTGTGTGTGTGTGTACTCTCCCAATTAGCACTCGTAGGGGCTGTTCAGGTTTGAGGCTGCGGCGGAAACAGATTTGTCCACAGCAGGTTGTGTTGTCTGCCCCCTGGAGCTGTGGTGGGAGGGAGGCTTTCAGGTCAGCTAACAGCCTTCCACGGACTGTACCTTTCCTCTTTTTGCATTTTCTCCTCCTTATTTCTCTCCTATCCCATCCTTTATATAGCTTTTCTATCCTACACCTTTCTTCTTATCATCCATTTTCTCCTCTCTCCTCTCCTCTCCTCTCCTATCCTTAACCCAGTAGCTGCAGGGATCATGTTTCTTAAAGGTCCCTCTAAGCGAGAAAAATGAGAAAGAATCATCACTCACGCAAACCATTTCATAATATATATCAAAGCATTTGTGATCAGTTTATGCATCATCTATTTTGGGGGGTTTATATCATGGCAAAAATTTGGCCCATCGCTGATACACGGTAAAGCCACAAATTTGGCCCGTCGCTCCTACCGGGGTAATCTATTTAATTTATCATATACAGGTTTACTTCTAGTGCACTTCCTCTCTTAATATCACAACAAAGTACAAGTTAAAAAAATCTAGTTCCTGTGGAGAGTCTCTAAGAAGGGTTGTCTGTCTTGGGGGGGGTGGCAAGGCTTGGAATGGAAAGCATGATCCGCACCACTGGGCCTTCTGCTCAAGTGTCATATTGGTGTGCTTGTGGTTGTCGTTGTTGTTGTTAGTTTCTGTTATATATTATGCATGTGATGTGAGCTATCGACATGAGGGTCAGTGGTGGTGGGGATGTCATGTCAGGCTCCAGCAGGATAGCCCAGTAGCAGTGATGGGCCAAATTTGTGGCTTTACCTTGTAGCAGTGATGGGCCAAATTTGTGGCTTTACCTTGTAGCAGTGATGGGCCAAATTTGTGGCTTTACCTTGTAGCAGTGATGGGCCAAATTTGTGGCTTTACCATGTAGCAGTGATGGGCCAAATTTGTGGCTTTACCATGTAGCAGTGACGGGCCAAATTTGTGGCTTTACCATGTAGCAGTGATGGGCCAAATTTGTGGCTTTACCATGTAGCAGTGATGGGCCAAATTTGTGGCTTTACCTTGTAGCAGTGATGGGCCAAATTTGTGGCTTTACCTTGTAGCAGTGATGGGCCAAATTTGTGGCTTTACCTTGTAGCAGTGAAGGGCCAAATTTGTGGCTTTACCTTGTAGCAGTGATGGGCCAAATTTGTGGCTTTACCATGTAGCAGTGACAGGCCAAATTTGTGGCTTTACCTTGTAGCAGTGATGGGCCAAATTTGTGGCTTTACCATGTAGCAGTGATGGGCCAAATTTGTGGCTTTACCTTGTAGCAGTGATGGGCCAAATTTGTGGCTTTACCATGTAGCAGTGATGGGCCAAATTTGTGGCTTTACCATGTAGCAGTGATGGGCCAAATTTGTGGCTTTACCATGTAGCAGTGATGGGCCAAATTTGTGGCTTTACCATGTAGCAGTGATGGGCCAAATTTGTGGCTTTACCTTGTACCAGTGATGGGCCAAATTTGTGGCCTTACCTTGTAGGAGTGACGGGCCAAATTTGTGGCTTTACCTTGTAGCAGCGACGGGCCAAATTTGTGCCATGATATAAACCCCTCCAAAATAGATGATACATAATCTGATCACAAATGCTTTGATATATATTATGAAATGGTATGCGTGAGGGGTGATTTTTACTCATTTTTCTCGCTTAGAGGGACCACTAGGAAACATGATCCCTGCGGCTACCGGGTTTAGTTTACCAGTTCACATTCAGCCTTTCAAGTATCACTCATATCAAGGTAAAATGTCAAGGAAAAACAAAGGAAAATGCCTAACCCAGGAAGAGAGGGCCCTCTAGAATCATAAGGCTTATAGTGAAACCAAATTGTCGAGTCCATTTGGGTGTTGGCTCCTGCGGGTCCTTTCCTCCCTCTCTGCCACACAGTCCCAACACCTATCTCTTCCTCTCACATGTAAGGTATAGGTAACATATGAGAGGAAAAATAGGTGTTGGGACTGTGTGGCGGAGCAGAGGGGAGAAATGGACCTGTGGGAGCCAACGCCCAAACAGACTCGACAATTTGGTTTCTCTATAATCAGTAATGCCACAAACAGCTGATTAGGAGAGTGTTCGAGCATTGGTGTTGCCTTGTGGTTGACTGTAGCTTTCTATTCATGCTGTTTTTGTGAGTTCCTTTATTGATTTATTGACCTTTTCTTGTTGATGAGTGCTTGGGAGAGTTCATACTAGCAGGGTACGGCGCCCTGCCCACCCCTGTGCCAAGCAAGGCTCCCTCCCTGCTGCAGCCCCTCGTGCCAGGCCCTCAGCCAGGCACCCAGCATCCCCTTCACCGGGTGGGAGCGAGTGACTCGGTGCAAACATCATATATACCTCATGACTCTCTGTCCCTTGCTGGGTGTCATTGCCAGTCATTACCATGGTCTCAAGTGTTCCATTGTTGGTAGTATATCTTGTGTTTCCTGTGGCCATATATACTTTCCCTGCAACAACAACTACCCCTGTCTTATGTGATTGCCCTAAGGTGCCATAACTATGCTCTGAAGGGGTGGTCAAGGCCTTGCATAACACCACACAGAGACCTGAGCAGCAGGGTCTCAGCTCCTTGTAGTGTAACTTAAGTTCTTTGTGCATCAGTAACAGTAACTTGCCATTCATTGCCTGCTTGCCTTCACGTACGAGGGTGTGCGTCGCTGTCCGCCTCAGAGTCATGACCTGACCGACAGCTTTTTGTTGGTATGCCAAAACCTCTAGCGAAGGAGATTACCAATGAGAGCGCTAAGCCGCGGAACCCACACTGAGGGATGCATAGGGTGGCACCTTGGAAATCACATGGGATATGGGAAACAGCTGTGTCTGTGTGTACTCATGGCAGCTCCGATCAGGGGCCGGATGATTGTCACGCCAGAATTGTCCGTCAGGCGGCCGGCAAGCTCGGGGCAGCAGCGGGGCGAGGGGCCAGAGCTCCTCGCGTCCCCGCCCCGAGCGCCGCTGCCATGAGAGCCTGCGTGAGCTGACACAGACTGAGCCCAAATATCCCTGTGTTTTCCAGGAGGCTGACCTGAAGCTGCTGCTGGGCGGCTCCTGGCCACACCAGGCCGCCATATACTGCGTCAGCAGCGGGGAGGCGGAGGAGGTGGCCGCCGCGGAGGGCATTGTGCTCCACACCGAGCTGGACACCCTCAGGGAGCCCGGCAGCGACGACGACGACGAGGAGATGCCGGACATCTTCTTCCTGCCAGCCGGCGACAGGCAGGCCACCGCCGAGGAGGACAGCCTGTTTGTGGGGGGCGGCGGCGAGGACTTTGAGGCCCTGGAGGACACAGTCTGCCTGGAGGACGGCATCGTGGAGGTGTTCAGGGACACGGACCTGTACCGGCCGCCGCCCAGCCCCACGGCGGGCCCCACGGGCAGCCAGGTGGCCTCCATGCGGGAGGATGAGTACCTGTTCCTGGGCTACAAGAAGCTGACGGAGTACCCGCCGCGCCACCTGGAGCTGTCCTACTATCGCCTGCTGCAGGTCATCCACAACGAGCACTTCGCCACTCTGGGCTACCCCACCTGGCGCCAGATGCTGCAGCAGGGGCAGGTGCAGGAGCGCCCCATCCGCCGCGACGACGCCCTGGACTCAGACACGGACACTGCCTCAGAGGGCCGCTCCGAGGAGGAGGAGGAGAGTGACCTGGACTGGGAGGAGCTGCTGGAGATAAGGCGCTACGAGGCCCTGGAGGAGATGAGGGAGAGGGAGGCGAAGAGGCGCAAGTTGGAGATGAAGAAGCGCGAAGAGGAGAGGGAGAAGGCCAGGCTGGAGCGCCTCAAGGAGCTGGAGCGGGAGGAGCAGCAGAAGAGGGCAGAGGAGGCTGCCGCCACACACAGGGAGAAGGAGGCGGACAAGGCCGCCGCCAGCCCAGGGGAAGCACCCACCAGGAAGGGCCGGCCGCCCAAGAGGAAGAGGCGCGGCCGCCCTCCGGGCTCCCTCAACAAGCCCAAGCCCTGGGACCAAGACTTTGTGGTGCTGGACAGCTCCGACGAGGACGTGAACCCCCAAGACAAGGCCGCCGCCACCCCCACCACTGGCCGCAAGCGCTGCCGCCAGCCCACCTCCTGGGAGGAGTTTGACCGGCTATTTGCCCGCCTGGCCAGCCCGTCCACGCTGGCCGAGATGACACCTGGCGACAGCAAGGCCCAGGAGAGGAGTAGGGGGCGGCCCAGGGTGGTCTACTCAGACCGTGGCGTGGTGGGCTACCGCCGCGTAGCCAACGTGAAGCTGAAGCCACACAGCTTCAGGGGCAGGCTGGCAGACAAGGCCAAGGCCGGGGCTGCCTCCAGGGCCAAGGGCCAGAAGGGCCTGTTCAGGGTGAGGGACACCAAGGCCAAGAAGAGCCTCAACTTCATCAACAAGAAGTTGGTCATAAAGTGCAAACGAATCTCCCCGTCAAAGGTCACCACCAAGGTGCCGGCCAGGACCAAGAAGCCCGGCACGGCTGCCCCAGAGTCTGGCAAGGCGCCCGAGAGCAAGACAGAAGACATGGCAGCAGAGAGGAGAGAGACGGGGCAGGCGTCCCCCCTACCCAGCGGCCAGGAGAATGGGGAGCAGTCAGGGCAGGAGAGTGAGGCGCGGGGCAGTTCAGAGGACAGGAGCGGGGCTGTCAGCAAGGAGGAGGCGGCCCCCCACACAACCCCAGCAACCCCCGGCACTGCCCAGCCTAACCCCCAGGCCGAGGCTCCCAAGTGGGCCAGTGTGGGTAAGGGCACCAGGCCTGAGGAGGAGAACAGTGACAAGGAGAACTTGCCGTGCACCCCCGCCCCCCCCGCCAAGCCAAAGGAAAACGGCATCCTCACCCCAACCAGGAGGATGTCCACCTCATCCACCTCCTCACTCTCATCCTCAACCTCCTCCTCCTCATCATCATCATCATCATCATCCTCTTCATCATCGTCATCCTCCTCTTCATCATCATCGTCATCCTCCTCCTCCTCCTCCTCCTCCTCCTCCTCCTCGTCTGAGAGTGAGGAGGACGAGGAGGATGGCAGGCAGGACATGGCCAAGGTCGGCAGTGCTCCCAAGCGTCTCGCCGACACCAACTGGGACGCAATGGTCCTCCCGGAGAAGAGGCCACGGCGGAGCCTGGGCCGCGCCTCTGAGCTGGCCAGCCAGAGGAAGGCCCTGCTGGACTATGGATGATAGCTGCACCCGTTCACCCTACAAGTCATTCAAGCAGACAGACCAAAATGTCTCTTGGAACTGAAGTGTCATCCTAAAGATTGTCATTATTATTATTATTATTATTGTTATTATTATTATTATTAGTTGTATTAACATTGTTCTTATTGGGAATCAGTGATGGCACCCTTGTCTGAGTGCCGGGATAAGGTTACGTCAACAGTTGTGACCGTTGATTATATTCTTGGTACAGGAAAGGAAGGGGTCACCTCAGGGAACATTCTTATTCATTTGTGTTATTATTATTATCATTATTTTCTTTTCTTTATCATTTCCAAGTGTCCTTTGAGTCAGTAATTGTTTCCATGATCTGTGATGGGGGAGGGGGGGAGGGAGGGAGTCAGGGGTGGTGAGGCCCGGCCCGTGGCACCACTCGAGGGCATTGGCATCAGCGTTCACTGTTGCTGTGTGGCGGGAGGGCCGGGCAAGGCGGTGGCACAGCCTTTGTAATGACTGAAGTCTTTCATGTGGTATTTATTAAGGGTCAGTGTGGCGGCAAGGGACTGGCAAACACCCGATGCAGAAAGTTGCCTTCCATGACCTCTGGCGGGGCTCTGTTCCCCATGCACTCTTTGTTTTCTTTATTTATTTATTTGAACTTGGCTCGGCACTTCATTGCCAATTACCTATTACCTACATTTTCCTTTCTGACCTTGGTTGGAGGGCGACTATATCGGATTTCCACCTTACAAATGCAGAGAAGTGTAAGGAAGATTTGTAAATTTCCTTTGTAGAAGACAGTGTGTGTGAGAGAGAGAGAGAGAGAGAGAGAGAGAGAGAGAGAGAGAGAGAGAGAGGGGGGGGGGGGGGGGATATAGGGGGACAGTGCTGGGCATGTGTGAGTGTGTGTGTGTGTGTGTGTGTGTAGGACAAGGTTAAAAACACACTTGGGACACTGACCTCTTGACGCTAGCTAAAGGAAAGGGAGGAGGAGAGTGCGTCACATTGCCGGGGTAGTTGTTTTCGGCACCGAGGATGTGTTGTTTTTGTTGGGGGGGAGAGGAGGCACTGTGGCTGTGTTTTGTTGATTTATGTTGATTTGCGTTCCGTTAATTCGTTTTGGGGAAGGAGAAAAAAAATATGTATATAGTTTTCATTTAAAAGGCAAAAAAGTTGGATTACAAATTACTGAATGAGTGTGTGTGAGGGAAAGAGAGAGAGAGAGTATATGTGTGTGTGTGTGGGGGGGGGGGGGGGGAGACTGTGTGGGTGTGTGTGTGTGTGTGTGTGTGGAAATTCATTGAGTTGCCAAAATTCGCGACCTGGATATTTCTAATGCAACAAAATTATATTCCTGAAAAGAGAGATGAGAAGTTCTGCATAATGAATCTATTTTGCTAATTTTGTACATACTGTATAGAGGACGTGTAGGTGAGTGTGTATATACGTGTATGTAATATTTGTACATAACCTTGTTGGCGGGTGACCTGACCTTCACGAGCCGGACACAGACGATTGTTGCGATGATCTTGTCAAGCTTGTTTGGATTTTTATAGATCTGATTGTGGCTTGGTCTGCAGCAGCACAATAAAGAGGAAGAAACTGAAGGAGCTGTTTGATTGGTGCCCAGGAGCCTAAAGTGTGTGTGTGTGTGTGTGTGTGTGTGTGTGTGTGTGTAACAGTAATAATAATGAAATTTTTTAAGCTTTGGTAGCCGTCAGCATGAAAATTCAGATATTAAGACCTCATATTTTTAAAGTGAAGAGGCTGCTTGCTTGGTGCCCAGGAGCCTCAATTCCCTGTGATGATAATGATGATGACAGTAATGAAAGGTTCATTTAGCTTTGACAGCCACTAGGGATGGACTGAATACGTCAGCTGTATATTCCAATACCAATACAAATCCAAATGCACAGAAATAGTTTTTATTTATTTATTTTTTTTTTTTTTTTATTTATTTATTTTTTTTTTTTTTACAAGAGCCGACTCAAGGGCAACAAAAAGTATATATAAAAAAAAGCCCGCTACTTGCCGCTTCCACAACAGAAAATAGCTAAGATTAGCCAAAAGAGAGGTCAACTTCGGATAATTTGGGCGGCTTTTCTGATACCTTACGCCCCTGTCCACCCAGCAGTGAATGGGTACCAGGCATTAATCGGGGGTTGTGTCCCGTCTCCTGGGATCTGTTCCCTTCTCCAATAATTTCTTCCCCTTGTGTCTCTCTCCGGCATATGACCACAGATGTTGTGCCAACTAAATGAAACTTTCCAAACTTTCAACTTCGGATGGAGAGGTGTCTTGATACACTTTTCTTGAAAGAGTTCAAGTCATAGGCAGGAGGAAATACAGATGAAGGAAGGCTGTTCCAGAGTTTACCAGTGTAAGGGATGAAAGAGTGAAGATGGTGGTTAACTCTTGCATAAGGGGTTTGGACAATATAGGGATGGGCTAGAGTGGACAGTCGAGCGCAGCAAGGCCGCGGGAGGGAGGGAGGCATGCAGTTAGCAAGTTCAGAAGAACAGTCAGCATGAAAATATCGATAAAAGATAGAGAGGCAACATGGCGGAGGAATTTAAGAGGTAGAAGACTATCAGTAAGAGGAGGAGAGCTGATGAGACAAAGAGCCTTAGACTCCACTCTGTCCAGAAGAGCTGTGTGAGTGGAGCCCCCCCACACATGAGATGCATACTCCACACAAGGGCAGACAAGGCCACTATAAATGGAAAGCATCTGTGCGGGGGAGAAGAACTGGCGGAGACAATACGGATATTTAATGTAAATACAAATACTTCTTGACTATTCCTGAACACATTCATGAGTACTTTTCACTAAAAAATACCTTCTTCACGTATCAGGGTATAGCACTGTTTTAAAGTTATGCATCAGTAAAATGAGCTCATGAACCTGTTCTATACACAGCCATTACACGTCCACCCAGGAGGCTGGAGTTGTGAGGAACAACAACTGTTATTTCTGACAAAAAAAATTGAAGTATTTGGCACATTATTCGCAGAATACGAATACTTTTCCCTTGTATTCAATTACGAATGAGAATCCTTTGATTTCTGTCAATAATTATGCGAATATGAATACACACAAATATGGTATTGGAATACAAATAGCGAATACGAATACCCCGTCCCTGGCAGCCATCAGCCTGAAAATTCACATATTTCAAAGCCCGTATTTTTCAACATCTCGGTGGCCCAGTTTGCCTGCTTGAAAAGCCCCTGTTAGAAGTTACTAGGGTAGGAACACCTTAGTCTGTGCCTGACTTGTGTGAGCGGCGCCCCTCAAGCCTCTGTTGTTGCGTCCCCGTACAGAAGTGTGTGACCTGCACGCGCTGCACCAGCTGTGGCAGCCCCAGCGTGGCGCGCTGGGAGAAGGTGACTCAGAAGGCCAGGCCCCTGGAGGTGTGCCTGTCTGAAGAGTCCTCCTCCTCCTACCTGGCCCTGTGCCTGCGCTGCGCCACCCTCAGGGAACGCGGCAACTTCTGTCCCCTCTGCAATGGCTGCTACGAAGACGACGACTACGAGGCCAAGGTGGGCGGGGCGGTGGCTCCCCACACTGTTTACTTGAATGACTTGTAAAAGTTAAATTTTGGGGAAAGTTTGCGGCCAAGTTTAGAGTGTTGCCTTTTGCATTGCTTCTAATATTTTTGTAGTTATATCTTTTATTATTATTGCTTGCTTGCCTCTGACTGTGTGTCTGGCACTGACCCCATCACCCCTGTGTGCCGCCAGATGATGGAGTGCGGGCGCTGCCGGGAGTGGGTCCACGCCCACTGCGAGGGCCTCAACAACGAGCGCTACCAGATCCTCAGCTTCCTGCCGGACACCGTGGAGTACGTCTGCCGCAGCTGCACGGTGAAGAGCACCTCCAGCTGGCTGGACGCCGTCAGCAGTGAACTGCTGGCGGGCTGCGAGGCTGTCCTGCAGGCCCTGCTCAGCAGCAGGTGTGCCAAGCACCTGGTGAAGAGGGACACCTCTGCCAAACTGTCTTCCTCGGGCATCCTCACCCCAGTGCCTCCGTCTGGCACCCCAACCCTGGACAAGACTGACGAGGGAGCCCTGGAGAAGATGGAGGAGGAGCAGGCCCTGTGTGACATGGCAGCAGCAGCAGCAGCTAACACCTCATCAGGGTGTGTGGAGCCCTCAGAGTACACTCCAGTGGCCCTCCCTTACCCAGAGCTGGGCACCTCCCCAACAGACCTGGCAGCGCTGGGACCACAGCTGGCGGGTGTGCGTGGGCTGGCTGTCGCCACTCAGGCAGCAGACGTCCAGGCCATGGAATTGGACACGTTCGGCCAAGAGCCCAGTTCCTTGGCCGGTGAAGCAGCAGGGAAGCCCTGCCCCGGCCAGACAGATGACGGAGCAGAGGACACATCTCAGGGTGCAGCAGGTGGCCTGAAGGCCGCTGCTGAACATACACAGTGTGCGCTGAGCAGTGGGGCGGAGGCAGGGGCCGGTGACAGTACTGTGGCAAGGAGTGGTTGTGTCGACGCCTCAGACAAAACTGATCTCAAAGAAATGCCTCTCAAGGATAAGTCTGAAGAGGAGGCTCAGCACCAGCTGCCACGCAGACAGACCCGCTCCTCCACTGCCGGCGGGGCGGTGGCCACTGCAGACCCCATCAGGCTGAAGGAGTGCTCCGTGCGGCTGGAGGACATTTGCAAGACCAAGTCTCCGGCGGCATCACCGGTCAAGAGTAAAGCAGCAGACCAAGACACGGCGGCAGGGACAGAAACATCAGCGGCCCAAGAAACAGCAGAGCCACCGCCACTGCCTCAGGAAGCCGCCACGTCACAGGAGACTGAGGATGCCAACACCAGGAAGGAACCGAAGGCCGCCAGGCCAGTGGAGGAGAGACAGCCGGTGGAGCTGACGCGCGAGGCCCTGCAGAGCCTCCTGCCACTGGCTGAGACGGGGGTGTCCTGCACCCAGGTGGACGGCCCCAACGACGAGACCACCGCCACGTCGCGGGTGATGAGGAACCTCTTCCTGGGGGAGCGCGGCCAGATGATGCTGGACCCCGGCAGCCTGCTGGAGGCCAAGGCAGAGAGCAGCGCGGAGGAGGGCAGCCTGGCACAGGTGGAGGCCCAGATCATCAGCCCCAAGGACAAGATCACCAAGGACATCGACGACGACTGCGTCAGCAGCGAGGAGAGCTCCTTCTGCGACACGGACACAGAGATCGAGAGCATCCAGGATGACCCCGAGGAGCCGCGGGACCTGCTCTCCGTCAAGGACAAGCTGAAGGAGAGGAAGTATGAGTCCGTGCTGCAGTTCCACGTGGACATGGTGCGCATCATTGAAAACGGCCGCCACCTCAACCGCAGCCAAATCCGCAACGTGCAGACCACCTACGCCAAGCACATGAAGGAGTGCTTTCCCTGGTTCGACGTGAAGGCTGCCAACGTGTTCGAGCTGGTGGACAAGCAGCGGCCCTTCCCCGTGCCCCACGCGGACCACAGCTACATCACCCGCACGCTGGTGTCTGGCTCGCGCCACTTCCCCCTCAGCGACGCACCCATCTTCAGGAAGCGCTCGGCCAGCCCAGCCAAGGGGATGCTTCTGGCCCCACCCGACCGCCGCAAGTGTGTGCTCTGCAGCCGCGAGGGCGACGATGACCCCAACTCCTCCGGCCGCCTGCTGTACCTGGGCCAGGACGAGTGGCTGCACGTCAACTGTGGCCTCTGGTCCTCAGAGGTGTACGAGGAGGTGGACGGCGGCCTGCAGAACGTGTACCTGGCAGTGAGCCGCGGCCGCCTCATCAAGTGCTCGGCCTGCCTGGAGCGCGGCGCCACGGTGGGCTGTTGTCAGAAGTCCTGCCAGGCCACCTACCACTTCATGTGTGCGCGCCGCGCCGCCTGCCAGTTCATGGAGGACAAGCGCATCTTCTGCCCCCAGCACGAGAACACCGCCAACGGGGCCGAGAAGAGCGACGACTTCAAGGTGAGCCGCTGCGTCTTTGTGGACATGGACTGCGAGAAGAAGAAGTGGAAGCAGGTGGCCGGCAACCGCGTCAGCATCACGCTGGGCGCCCTCACCATCAAGAGCCTCGGCCGCATCATCCCAGAGTCAGACAGCGCCGAGGCGCTCATCCCGGTGGACTTCGTGTGCAGCCGCCAGTACTGGAGCACCCTAGACCCCGGCCGCCGGGTAACCTACACCTGCCGTACTCGCCGCGTGGTGCCGGCCCTGGGGGACGCCCTGCTGCCGGGTGACGCGGCCTTCCACAAGACGGTGGACCACTCACTGGGGGAGGAGGCAGTTCAGCAGGAGATGGCGGCCATCAAGAAGTGGTTCAAGCAGCTGGAGGAGCGCAAGGTGGAGAGGAAGAGCCGGGAAACCAACATCATCCCACCATACCTCTGTCCCCTCTACCGCAGCATCCGGGAGAAGGAGGAGGAGGCGGCGGGCACAGCCGCCCAGGAGGCGCGGTGCCGCACCCCACCGGCCCTGGTGGAGCTGGACGTGCGGCAGTGCATCGATGATATCATGGACAAGGTGAGCCGCTCGGTGGAGGAGGAGAGCCTGCTGCTGGACACTGACCTGCCGGCCATCGTCAGCACCATCGACGACAATGAGCTCATCTCCATGGTGCTCAACGACCTGGACGCCTGCGACCCCATGCCCCTGGAGTCCACGCCCTCCACCTCAGGCCGGCCCAGCCCACTGGACATTGACTTCCTGAGCACCTGCGATCATATGATGGACTCAGGGAAAGAGACTCACTCAGGAACCATGACTCAGGAGGCTCAGGAACCAGACTGTGACCCTCAGGCCATCATGGACCCCGACGCCCCAACCCTTGCCCCGGCCTTCCCCGACGGTGACATCAAGGACCCCATCCTGCAGACCCTGCCGCCCCCCACCACCACCCAGGACCCCGGCAGCCATCACACCTGCCCCGGCCTGGACCCACTCCCCCACACAACCAACACCACCTCTGACTCAACCACCGACTCAACCACCGACTCCACCACCGACTCCACCACCAACGCTGACCATGACATGCTGGCCCTAAACCAAGCCAGTGCCGCCACCAGTGCCAGTGTCAGCGGTGGTGCCAGGGACGGCTGCAGCCCCTGTGGCAACCAGGGCAAGAGTGGCGGCGGAGACAGCAGCACCAGCAGCAGCAGCAGTAGTAGTAGTAGTAGCAGCAGTAGTAGTAGCAGTGGAGGCAGCAGCAGCAGCAGCAGTAGTAGCAGCAGCAGCAGCAGTGGCAGCAGTAGTAGCAGTGAAGCATCCTGCGTAGTCAGCCCCGCCCCAATTGGCCCCGGTAGCCCCGACCGCTGCTCTGAGGGCATGGCCAGCCACACCAGCAGCCCCGAGAGTGTGTCGCAGGCCAGCTCCGACCACAACACCAGCACCGACACAGGCCACGGCAGCACTGACAGCAACAGTGGCAGCGAGACATCCTCGCAGGGCTTCATCGGCAAGAGCCCCGGCGCCTCCGCCTCCGCCAAGACCTCCTCCTCACTCAAGCAGATCTGCCGGGTGCTGCCCATGCCCTCCGCCGCCAGCCGCCGCTCCTCCTCCACGAGCGAACACAGCGACTCATTGCCACACGGAGGGCAGCCCCCACAAGGCTCCCAGCAGTCCCCACGGCACTCAGACGAGAACGAGGGGGCCGGCGCAGGTGGGAAGGGCGGCAGCAGTGGTGGCGGCGGTGAGCGCAAGAAGATCTGCATGAAGAGAAACTACCGCACGGTGATCAAGAAGTACCCGCTGCGCAGCGGCATGCGGAAGAGCAAGCCGTACGAGACCGTCCAGATTGAGATCAACGAGACCATCGAGATCCCCGGCGGCGAGGGGCCAGACATGGTGCACAAGAGCCTCAAGCGGAAGTGGAGCGGCATCCTGGACTCCGAGGAGGAGGAGGGGAACTGCCAGAAGGAGGCGTCAGGGCGGCCGCAGGGCCAGGATGAGAATGCCGGCCCTGGCAGCGACGGCGACAACTCCAAGGAGAACGCCGTCTCCAAGAAGGTCCTCAAGTTCTCGGACGACAACAACGACATCACGGTGAGCATCGTCAACAACAACAACAACTTGTGCGAGTTCTCCAAGTCCCGCGGCCACCGCTACCGCCACAAGACAGTGCTGCAGCTGGACGGGGCCGCCGACGGCTCCTCCTCCAGTGCGGAGATGAGCGAGAGCCAGGACGAGGGCACGGGCGAGGAGAAGGCAGCCACCGCGCACTCCCCCGGCCATGACGGCCCCCACACGCCGCCCCTGCATGCCTCCCTGGCCATGCGCATCAAGGAGCAGAGTCTGGCGCGCAGCTCCCCGGGGGAGGAGGGGCCGTACAAGTGCTCCAAGTGCAAGAGGCTGTACAGGTGAGGACATGCAGGCTTTGTTGTATTAGAGGTAGACAGGGAAGACAAGGAGCAAGGAATATAAACAATTATACTTAGGCAGCCAGAGCAGGCATGGCAGAATGAAAGCCAAGGTAAGTGTGTGTGTGTGTGTGTGTGTGTGCGCCTTTCCCTGTCAGTAGTGTGTTGTGTGTCTCACGCTGTGCCCTGCCCCCCCAGGACCAAGGAGAGCTGCGAGAAGCACATAGAGACATGCACCTTTGAGGTGGACAGCTCCAGCACGTCGGAGGAGGATGAGGAGTATGAGGACGACTTCCACTCTGAGGAGGACACCAAGGAGGGCATGGTGGAGGACCTGGCGGAGCCCCCGTCTCCCAGGGCGGAGGCTGCCATGCCCCTCCACTACCCCCCCGGGCCCAGCGTGGGGAACCTGCTGCCCCAGCCCCCAGGGCTGTCCTCTGGCCAGCACTCCACGGAGGGCCAGGAGATCTCCCTCATCAACGACCTTGTCTCCAACATTGAGCAGGGCCTGCCCAGCCTGCATGGCACCGCGCCACAGCAGGCAGAGGACCCCAAGGCCCTGGACCACCCCCGGGGTGATGCCGGGGCCGGCGAGGAGCCGGCGGCCAAGAAGCAGCGTCTGGACCCTGTTCTGCCCCGGCAGCCCGGGGTGCACCGGCAGGTGAGGACAGCCATCAAGAAGTCCCCCAGCAGCGGTGAGGATGTGGAGCTGCTGGGGGTAGTGCGGGGGCCGCCGCCCCCCGGGGCCGATGTGTTTGTGCCGCCACCTGTGTCGCCGGTCAAGTTCAGCCCCATCGTAAAGAAGAGCGCCAGCCCCCGCCGCTACACCAACGTGCGCCTCATGCGGGGCAGCCGGGGCTACCAGTACCGCCGGGCGGCCCCGCTCATGCCCCCCCAGGACCACTACCACGGGGCCGCCACCTCCAGCCTGGCCCTGCCCCTGCCCGCCACGGCCCCGGCCCCCATCCAGGTGACCATGCACCCCATGGCCAGCACCACCGGCCAGCTGCTCACCCAGGGCACGGCCACCTTCCAGCAGTTTGGGAGCCAGTCCACCCAGTACACGCCCACGGCCCAGATGGCCTCCCCCGTCACCCACCTGAGCCCAGCCCTGCAGGTGGGGCCCCAAGTTACCCAGGTGGCCCCCCAGGTGTCCCCACAGGTCAGCCCGCTGCTCACCATGGTGTCCACGCCCTCGGTGGCAGTGCCCCAGGGCTACACGCTGCAGTACGTGGGCAGCTTCAGGGACGGTGAGATGGCCCAGGGTGGCGGCGGCTTGGTGACCTACCCGGCGGCCCCCGTGGTGGTGCCGCAGCCCCAGCTGGTGATGACGCCACAGCCCAGCAGCGTGGTGGTGCCACAGGTGGTCAACACCAACATCACCTACTCCTTCACCTCACCAGACACACTGGTCATCAACCAGCCGACCATGGTGCCGGGCATGCAGCCCATGCAGTACCTGGCACAGCAGCAGCAGCACCAGCAGGCACCACACCCCTCTGACCACCACCACCACCACCACCACCATCACCACCAGCAGGTGGCACCGGTGATGCAGTACAGCCAGCCTGGTGTGTCGCCTCAGCCCAGCCACATGTCTGTGTCCCACATGCCCACGCCGTGCCTGCAGCTGTCTGACCTGCAGCAGGGCAGCCCCATGTGCCTGCCCCAGCAGCACCAGCAGGTACAGCTTCCCCTGGCCGTACCGCGGGAGTTGTCATTTGGCAACGGTAGCAAACAGGTCATGACGCCCCAGAGCCTGATGTCCTCCCCCGCCCGGGGCGGCCCTGGCCTGCCCCTCAGCCTGTCCACCGCCACCTCAACCGTCAGCACCTACTCCGTCCCTGCCCCCCGGCCCCGGCCCCAGGCCTCCGTGGCGCCTCAGGTCATCAGGCCCCAGCCGGCCCAGACCACGGCAGCCCCCCAGGACACCGGCATGGGGGACACGCAGACACACTCCCGCCTCCCCTTTGCCGACCGGCCCCTGGTAGGAGGCGTGCGCACAGTGGCCACTGTGGCCCCGGCCATCATCACCACCTCTGTGGTGTCCATCTCCACCTGCAGCATGGCCACTAAGCTCACCTCAGTGGAGACCACGCCCAAGATCGCCACGGTGCGGCCGCGGCCAACGTACAGCTACCGCGATGCCATGAAGGACAAGCAGCAGGAGCGGCAGAAGAACCGGCAGGAGACGCTGCAGGTCAGCACGACGCAGGCCACTGAGGGCCACCCAGAGTTCCTCAAGGAGCAGGAGGGGTCCCAGGCCGCTGCCTCGGACTCTGAGAGCGATTCAGAGAACGAGAGCGCATGCCCCGAGGCGGAGGGCAAGGAGGAGCGGCTGGAGACGCAGTCCTACAAGTTGGTGCTGCGCAAGGACAGCACGCTGAGCTCCGGCTTCAACGTGCTGCCCATCTCCGGCCCCGCCACGCCCCTGCCTGCCCCCGAGGTCAAGGAGCTGCGCATCAAGGCCAAGGTGTCCGTCGGCCCCAAGAGGAAGAAGGCCAAGAACCGCGACCCCGAGAAGGACCTCATTGTCGTCAACAAGGACGCCACCAACGACCTCTTCGTCAACGAGCAGCCGCCCAACATGTCCCTGCAGCCACCGGCGCACACTCCCTCAGATGACCCCGCCCTCTTTGACAAGCCCAAGACCTGCCCCACTGAGCCCTACATCGTCTTCGAGCTCACCTCAGACGACGGCTTCCGGGTGGAGTCGCGCCACATCTCAGAGGTGTGGCAGAAGGTGTTCGATGCGGTGGCGGCGGCACGTGCCAGTATGAGGGTGGACTCCAAGATGCCGTCCAACCTGCAGCAACCTGGCCCAGGCGGCGCCATGTCTGGCCTGCACATGCTGGGCCTCACACACAACGCCGTGCAGTACCTCCTGGAGCAGCTGCCCGGCGCAAAGGACTGCCACAAGTACTCCTTCCAGGTGAGACACACTCCCAACACTGTCACCACCATCACACCACTCACTGTTGTCACCACACCACTCGCCACCTGTGTAGTCCTTCCCAGGGCCTGCTGCACCCCACACTGTTACAGACACTCCCCTCCAACACTGATCACTCCTATGGCCTCGGCTCAGCATCCCCCTTCTCTTTCTCAGCCTCAGCTCAGCATTCTCCTCCCCTTCCCTGGACCTCAGCTCAGCATCCCCCTTCTCTTTCTCAGCCTCAGCTCAGCATTCTCCTCCCCTTCTCTGGACCTCAGCTCAGCATCCCACTTCTCTTTCTCAGCCTCAGCTCAGCATTCTCCTCCCCTTCCCTGGACCTCAGCTCAGCATCCCACTTCTCTTTCTCAGCCTCAGCTCAGCATCCTCCTCCCCTCCCCTGGACCTCAGCTCAGCATCCCACCTCTCTTTCTCAGCCTCAGCTCAGCATCCTCCTCCCCTCCCCTGGACCTCAGCTCAGCATCCCACCTCTCTTTCTCAGCCTCAGCTCAGCATCCTCCTCCCCTCCCCTGGACCTCAGCTCAGCATCCCACTTCTCAGCCTCAGCTCAGAATTCTCCTCCCCTTCTCTGGACCTCAGCTCAGCATCCCACCTCTCTTTCTCAGCCTCAGCTCAGCATCCTCCTCCCCTCCCCTGGACCTCAGCTCAGCATCCCCCTTCTCTTTCTCAGCCTCAGCTCAGCATTCTCCTCCCCTTCCCTGGACCTCAGCTCAGCATCCCACTTCTCTTTCTCAGCCTCAGCTCAGCATTCTCCTCCCCTCCCCTGGACCTCAGCTCAGCATCCCACCTCTCTTCCCTTGACCTCAGCAACACCCTTCTCATAAATATTACTAATTCTCATTTTGCCTGAGGTCACATTGAATAGATAGATAGGTGGATAGATATCTTGTGCTGTGTCCTGAGCTCACCCTTCCCCTCCCCTTCTGGCGGCCACAGTTCCACCGGCGGCCACAGGAGGAGGGCGCCGTCGAGGAGAACCCGAGTGGCTGCGCCCGCACAGAGGCCTTCAAGACCCGCTCCCCTTATGACATCTTCAGCTGGCTGGCCTCCAAGCACCGCCGGATGCCAGAACGCTCCCTGGTGCAGCAGGAGGAGATACAGCTGTCCACCAGGTACCTTGACTTTTTTTTTTTTTGTTCTGGCCTGTAGCGTCGGTAGGTTCGGCTCAAGCCCATCATGGTGCAGGCAAGTGTTTATAGTGGCGCCATCTATTGTTATTATTATTGCCCTCACTCGCACCTTGTCCCTTCAGACGTGCCACCAGCCTGGAGTTGCCGATGGCCATGCGCTACCGGCACCTTCGTGAGACAGCCCGGGAGGCAGTGGGGGTGTTCCGGTCCAGCATCCATGGCCGGGGACTGTTCTGCAAGCGGGACATTGACGCCGGGGAGATGGTCATTGAGTACGCCGGCCAGGTGGGTGCTCACTGTGCTCTGGGCTCTGGGGGTTCACAGGGGGGCGGAGAGAGGCATCATGTTCAAGTAAGCTGTCTGCTGCGATTGGCACGGATTTGGCCTTCACTGGTAGCCTGGTAACATACACTCCCAGGTCTTTCTCTGCCTCTGTGGTGGATAGTGGAGTGTTTCCCATGTGGTATTGGTGTGCTGGATATCCCCTCCCAAGGTGCAGAACTTTACATTTTTCTTCATTGAACTGTAGCTGCCACTTTTTGTTCCATTCCTGTAGCTTGCTGAAGTCTTCTGGTAGGAAATCCACAGTCAAGGGGTTAATTCTTGGTGTGGGTGGTGTGAAGGGGTTAATTCTTGGTGTGGGTGGTGTGAAGGGGTTAATTCTTGGTGTGGGTGGTGTGAAGGGGTTAATTCTTGGTGTGGGTGGTGTGAAGGGGTTAATTCTTGGTGTGGGTGGTGTGAAGGGGTTAATTCTTGGTGTGGGTGGTGTGAAGGGGTTAATTCTTGGTGTGGGTGGTGTGAAGGGGTTAATTCTTGGTGTGGGTGGTGTGAAGGGGTTAATTCTTGGTGTGGGTGGTGTCAGGGGGTTAATTCTTGGTGTGGGTGGTGTGAAGGGGTTAATTCTTGGTGTGGGTGGTGTTAGGGGGTTAATTCTTGGTGTGGGTGGTGTTAGGGGGTTAATTCTTGGTGTGGGTGGTGTTAGGGGGTTAATTCTTGGTGTGGGTGGTGTTAGGGGGTTAATTCTTGGTGTGGGTGGTGTGAAGGGGTTAATTCTTGGTGTGGGTGGTGTGAAGGGTTAATTCTTGGTGTGGGTGGTGTGATGGGGTTAATTCTAGGTGTGGGTGGTGTGAAGGGTTAATTCTTGGTGTGGGTGGTGTCAGGGGGTTAATTCTTGGTGTGGGTGGTGTCAGGGTTAATTCTTGGTGTGGGTGGTGTGAAGGGGTTAATTCTTGGTGTGGGTGGTGTGAAGGGGTTAATTCTTGGTGTGGGTGGTGTGAAGGGGTTAATTCTAGGTGTGGGTGGTGTGAAGGGGTTAATTCTTGGTGTGGGTGGTGTGAAGGGGTTAATTCTTGGTGTGGGTGGTGTGACGTGTTTAATTCTTGGTGTGGGTGGTGTGAAGGGGTTAATTCTTGGTGTGGGTGGTGTCAGGGGGTTAATTCTAGGTGGGGGTGGTGTGATGGGGTTATATCTTGGTGTGTGTGGTGTGAAGGGGTTAATTCTTGGTGTGGGTGGTGTGAAGGGGTTAATTCTTGGTGTGGGTGGTGTCAGGGGGTTAATTCTAGGTGTGGGTGGTGTGAAGGGGTTAATTCTTGGTGTGGGTGGTGTGAAGGGGTTAATTCTTGGTGTGGGTGGTGTGAAGGGGTTAATTCTTGGTGTGGGTGGTGTGAAGGGGTTAATTCTTGGTGTGGGTGGTGTGAAGGGGTTAATT
This sequence comes from Eriocheir sinensis, assembly GCF_024679095.1. Taxonomy (NCBI): domain Eukaryota; kingdom Metazoa; phylum Arthropoda; class Malacostraca; order Decapoda; family Varunidae; genus Eriocheir; species Eriocheir sinensis. The sequence continues at coordinate 5,517,274 of NC_066537.1, forward strand.
CTTGGTGTGGGTGGTGTGAAGGTGTTAATTCTTGGTGTGGGTGGTGTAAGGGTGTTAATTCGTGGTGTGGGTGGTGTGGGGTTAATTCTTGGTGTGGGTGGTGTGAAGGGTTAATTCTTGGTGTGGGTGGTGTGAAGGGTTAATTCTTGGTGTGGGTGGTGTCAGGGGTTAATTCTTGGTGTGGGTGGTGTGAAGGGTTAATTCTTGGTGTGGGTGGTGTGAAGGGGTTAATTCTTGGTGTGGGTGGTGTGACGGGTTAATTCTTGGTGTGGGTGGTGTCAGGGGGTTAATTCTTGGTGTGGGTGGTGTGAAGGGTTAATTCTTGGTGTGGGTGGTGTCAGGGGTTAATTCTAGGTGTGGGTGTGAAGGGTTAATACTTGGTGTGGGTGGTGTCAGGGGGTTAATTCTTGGTGTGGGTGGTGTCAGGGGGTTAATTCTTGGTGTGGGTGGTGTCAGGGGGTTAATTCTTGGTGTGGGTGGTGTGAAGGGGTTAATTCTTGGTGTGGGTGGTGTGAAGGGGTTAATTCTTGGTGTGGGTGGTGTGAAGGGGTTAATTCTTGGTGTGGGTGGTGTGAAGGGGTTAATTCTTGGTGTGGGTGGTGTGAAGGGTTAATTCTTGGTGTGGGTGGTGTGAAGGGTTAATTCTTGGTGTGGGTGGTGTGAAGGGGTTAATTCTTGGTGTGGGTGGTGTGAAGGGGTTAATTCTTGGTGTGGGTGGTGTCAGGGGGTTAATTCTTGGTGTGGGTGGTGTGAAGGGGTTAATTCTTGGTGTGGTTTGTGTGAAGGGTTAATTCTTGGTGTGGGTGGTGTGAAGGGGTTAATTCTTGGTGTGGGTGGTGTCAGGGGGTTAATTCTTGGTGTGGGTGGTGTGAAGGGGTTAATTCTTGGTGTGGGTGGTGTCAGGGGGTTAATTCTAGGTGTGGGTGGTGTGAAGGGGTTAATTCTTGGTGTGGGTGGTGTCAGGGGGTTAATTCTTGGTGTGGGTGGTGTCAGGGGGTTAATTCTTGGTGTGGGTGGTGTCAGGGGGTTAATTCTTGGTGTGGGTGGTGTGAAGGGGTTAATTCTTGGTGTGGGTGGTGTGAAGGGGTTAATTCTTGGTGTGGGTGGTGTCAGGGGGTTAATTCTTGGTGTGGGTGGTGTGAAGGGGTTAATTCTTGGTGTGGGTGGTGTGAAGGGGTTAATTCTTGGTGTGGGTGGTGTCAGGGGGTTAATTCTTGGTGTGGGTGGTGTCAGGGGGTTAATTCTTGGTGTGGGTGGTGTGACAGTGCCTTCCGCCCCTCAGGTGATCCGGTCAAGCATGTGTGATATGAGAGAGAAAGATTACGAGTCCAAGGGAATCGGCTGTTACATGTTCCGCATCGACGACGACACGGTGATCGACGCGACCATGCACGGCAACGCGGCACGATTCATCAACCACTCCTGCGACGTGAGTACCCGGGCAGTGGTCTAGCTACCTCTCTATAAGTTAAGGCAGTGATCTTTTTAGCTATGTCAGGGCTGTACTCTTATGTAGCTCTTGGTCCATATCCTCCTCTCTAAGTCAGTGTTAAGGGTGGTTCTCAGTCAATATAATTCAAGTCAGGGCAGCAGTCTATCTCTCAGTCCTTATCCTCCTGTATAAGTTAAGGCAGTGATCTTTTTAGCTATACGTCAGGGCTGTACTCTTATGTAGCTCTTGGTCCATATCTATAAGCCAGTGTTAAGGGTGGTTCTCAGTCAGTATAATTCTCTCCAAGTCAGGGCAGCAGTCTATCTCTCAGTGATCTATCAAGCTATATAGTTGTGAAGTTCTCAGTCCATATCCTTCTCTATAAGCCAGCGTTCAGTGTGTTAGTGTGTGTGTGTCCTGGTCCCTGTCCCTGTGTGTCATGTTGTTGTTTTGGTGCACAGCCCAACTGTTACTCGCGCGTGGTGGACATCCTCGGCAAGAAGCACATCATCATCTTTGCCCTGCGGCGGATTCTGCGCGGCGAGGAGCTCACCTACGACTACAAGTTCCCCATCGAGGAGGACAAGATACCCTGCACCTGTGGGACCAGACGCTGCCGGAAGTACCTCAACTAGACCCCAGACCACACAGGACCGGCACTACACGACTGCCCAGAGCACGCAGCCGGGTCAGGTCAGGTCAGGTCAAGCCACAGTTGTATTGGGCTGAAGTAGGTCATTTGGAACACTGATTAGACCACCACCCTCCCCTCCCTCCACTCCTCCCGGTCACCTCAGTTGCCAGAGTGGCTTGCGGGTGACCTCCTCCAGTCAGGTCAACCCAATGTGACCTCTGACTGGACCCTCCCTTCCCCCATCACTAAGGTTGCCAGAGCAGCGTCCAGAGCAGCCTCTCCGATCTCACGGGATCATCTGTCCACATCATCTGAGGCAGGTCGACGCACGGTGCTGGCCTGCCTCGCCCCCCCTCGCCCCTCTGCTGGGATATGCGTAACAGCCCCTCCCCCCACCCCCCCAGGTCCCTCAAGTGAAGTAACTCATAGTATACTCTTGTGTGCTGATGTCATTTGTTCCTCTGCTTAGGCTAAGTTTTGTCTACTGAAGCCCTCCCAGAGGTGCCCCCCAGAGTCCTCGAAGTTCCTCAGTGCATCCCAGGTGAAGGTTCCTCAGACCCTTGTGTTGTGCCGCGGCCAGCCGTTGGCGTCGGCACCAACAAACACACGCACTAGGCTTTCCAGTTGCACTTGTTACGATGAGCATGCAACTTTTTGGTGTACTCTACTGTTGCCGTTGTTTTTAATCGTCGCTCTCGGTTGCCGTCTTGACACCCGAAGGAGGAGGCGGAGCGGCGTGCGTTGCGTCGGCCCGCGGCGGGAGAACGGACGCACAGACGCACGCACGCACCGGGTAAGAGCGTGAGCAGTTTCCGTTTGTTGTGTTTTAACGATTATTTTCACCTTCTCAGAAATAGCTGACATACCTCATCTTGTGACCCCTATGTATAGTGACTCGTAGAAATCTCAGCGTGCTGGGAGCGTGTGTGTCTGGCGTGGAAAGACGAGACTCAGTTCCTTCTTGAGTGAGGCCGCTGCAAGTGCTGAGAGAGAGAATGAGTGAGAGAATGAGAGAGGATGAAAGAGAGTGAAAGAGAGAGAGAGAGAGCGCTTCCCCCCCCGGCCGCCGTGCCTGTGTGGGGGTGGAGCGGCTGCCTCTGAGGGCGGAAGGCAAGGCGAAGTACAGGTAACTATTATTGGAAAACCAGAGACCTCGGAGTGCATTTGGCATAATCATGCACCAATTCCTATAATTTAAGTAGATGTTTAATTAGATCACAATCTGCATTATACTTTGTGATTCTTAGCGACCAATGTGATAAAGTACAGTGATCCTGGGCCGCCGTAGCTTTCCCGGCAGTGGACTCGACGCCTCACGGCCGGGGCGCCACAGGGGCGTCCCGGCCGAACCTCTTCAGGACAAATACAGTCACAAAAACCCTTCACGCATTTTGTACGTGCCAGAACCGCTTGTCTCGGAGCCAAACAAAAGGCTTGTACACTAAGGCTTGTAACCACAGCTGTCAGCCGGCACACCACCACTGGGCTTGTCACATACTTGTAATATAAAGCAGCACCACCACACTCACTGGACCCATCGCCACACAGGGAACACAGCAAGGCAGCTCCCAGACCTCAACACACACACACACACACACACACACACACACACACACACACACACACGCACACGGGGGCCTGGCCTGGCCTACCGAGGGAGAGATTGGTCTGCTGACTGTGGCGGCTGTTGTCGTCTGTATTGTTGACAGTTGTTTGCTCTAGTGTGATCCTTATCAGGACTCTTAATTACCTTGCAGTTTGAGGATTCCTAGCGTAGGATACAGGATTGTGTACATATAAGCTGAAGAGTGGCGTGGTGCACAATCAAGAATTATCAAAAGTATTAAGGTTACTGCTGCGGGAACACCTGCGTCCCGGCGGGGCTCTGTGTCCCGGTGTCCCCAGGCCGCGAGAGGCCCGGGGAAAACCTCCGAATCCGACGGAACTAATTCTAAGAGCTAGATTTATCACTGTAACTGCCGGCATCTTGACGGGAAGCTGAATCTTGAAGAAGAGAAGAGAATGTTGACAGACACAAAAGTTATCAAATGGTGCTAACAATAGGTGGTTGACTTGATTTTTTTCTCTGTTGAGGTATTTTAAAGTTCATTAAAGGAAGAATTATTGGGCAAGAAACCCAGTGTACCAAACCCTATAGTGAGAGGTCCATAGGGGCAAGGCTCCGGCAGCATGGCGGCGGCACCAGCGGGCCGGTCAGTATTTAGGGCCACCAGCCCCCTTGTGATCCCAGTGGCCGTGCCGGGCCGCCCCACGCCGGGCCGGGGCCGCTCTGCCCTGTGTCTGCTGGACACTAAACAGCTACAAGTGAGCAATAAAATTAATAAAGTACTACCATCCGTGTGCCTAAATTTTGTGATAGCTGAACGGTCTTTTTGAAAGATCACTTTTTTTCAGGGCTCAAGTAAACTAGTGACGGGATGTTATAGCGTTAAAAGATTTCTAAATATTTTGCTGTCGGTTTATTAGTTTGATAGGCCGCAGCGGCGCTGTGGTATTCATTTTGATAGAAATTTCATAGCACTCATTTCACACAACCAAGACAAGCCATAGAACCCACCACAACCGATTATTGTAACCCGACCACCAAGATGCAACACGGCAGTCTCGCACCAACCAGGATTCATCTCTGTAAATGTTATATGTACATATGTATTTTGGCTTCACCTTTTCAAATGTGAATGGAATGCTTTTGAAAGTGTTTTTAATGTAAAGATAAATAGAGTTTTTATTTCATAGAGGAGTTTTATATGACGTGTGCTAAATTTTTTGGAACCACCAACAGTAATTTGTGCCATCAAAAGCGAGTACAAAGTTAGCATTTAGCTGTTCTTGTGACGGGTACGAATAAAACGATATTCCTGATTTGTACTCAAGAGTACTAAAACTCAAGTTGCAGTACCTAACTTGAGATTGTCCTAGTTCAAATGAGGTTTTATATCTTAGCGCCAGTCTTGTGGGCACTTTCCGAGTATTACGGGCATGAGCTCTGGCTAGGGCAGACTCAAGACAAGGCCTGGAATTTGGATACAAGGCACTAGTCACCCACATGGAGTTTAGTGGCTGTTTTCAGTGGCCATGCGACGGGTGGTGTTGGGCGGGAGAGCGGCAGGAGTTTGTTTATTCTCGGACGCTTGGACGAGGCGGCGCCATCTCATGCACTCGTGTGGAGGTTGATACCCTTTCCCGAGGCCACTACTGGGGCAGCTGAGGAAGAATTCTGATCCCTAGAGAAGATTGTAGGCGTAGTAGTGGTAGTAGCAATGACCCCAGTGAAATGCAGTATCCTTGTAAATTTGTAGCAGTAGTAGTAACTGCAATGAAAAGCAGTGTCCTTGTAAATTAGCAGCAGTAGTAGTGTTAGTCTATCCCTGTCAACACTTGCCTCCTCTAAATCCGGCCATCGATATATCGTTCAAAACCCCCGACCTTCACACGAGGGCGTCCGGCGGCCACCGCTCGTCCACGCGCAGTTGACCGGCCTTTGAACCAGCTTGCTCAAGGGTGCTGTGACCGAAGTCTTCTTGAGATCTGGGGATTATTATTATGATTATTTTATTTATTTTTTTTAGACGAGGTTTTTACTGTTTGACCCTGATTCTTTTTTTTATATGTGCATGTGTGTGTGTGTGTGTAGAAGCTCCCTCTATGTTGTATTATTTTTTGTTCCGCTGTTTGCGTCATTTCTCCACAAGGTAATGACATGTGTGTATTTTTATAGTGGTGATTATCGTGTGTCACTCATTACGTTCAGCTCTTAATAAAATTGCTTCTTCACTCACACACCCTTCAAATGGATACCTTATTTTATTTTGTGTTTTGATTTCTCTCGTTCAATTTTTATTCATATTTCTGCATTATTTTTTTTATTTCATGCATATTTTTTGGGTTTCCAGTGAAGCTTTGGTCTTAAAAATTGGCTTCACTCACACACCCTTCAAATGGATACCTTACTTTATTTTGTGTTTTTATTTCTCTCGTTCGATTTTTATTCATATTTCTGCATTTTTTATTTTTTTATTTTTTTTTATTTTTATGCATATTTTTGGGGTTTCCAGTGAAGCTTTGGTCTTAAAAATTGCTTCACTCACACACCCTTCAAATGGATACTTTATTTTATTTTGTTTTTATTTCTCTTATTAGATTTTTATTCATGTTTCTGCATTCTTATTTTTGTTTTATGTATATTTTGGGGTTTCCAGTGAAGCTTTGGTCTTAAAAATTGCTTCACTCACACACCCTTCACATGAATACCTTAATTTATTTTTATTTTTCAATTTTTATTCATATCTTTACATTTTTCTGTTCAATTGTCTATTTTTTTGGTCTCCAGTGAAGCTTGCTCGAATAAAAAGGGCTTCGTTCACCCCGGAAGTAATATATATATACGTATTTTTTTTCTCTCATCTCCTCCCCCCAGTAACTGTGAACAACCCTCGCCTCACTGCCACGGAAAACAGGCCAGTTTGTTTGACTCTTGTCCGATCCACTTTGGTTTTCAGAGCAATCAAGGCACAACACCAATGACTCTTCCATGTTTCCCTGCCCCACGCCCCCTGTGACCCTCCCTCCCCTGAGTAAACACAGCCTCCCCCGTCCCCCTCCGCCATCACCCGACAACTCACTCACTCACTCACTAATATTGCCACTAAGAGGAGCTGTGGAATAATAGTTAGCTTATATTTTTATCATTGAAGTAACTCGACGCAGCTCCTCGTGGGCGTAAGGAGAAAATACTGAGGAACGTTTGCCATAGATAATTATGTTTAAGTCGATCTTGTATCAAACTTAAAACCCTTTGACTGCGGGTTTCCTACAAGAAGACATCACCAAGCTACAGGAATGGAACAAAAAGTGGCTGCTACAATTCGATGACAAAAAATGTAATTGGGAGTGGATATCCAGCATACCAGTACCACATGGGAAACACTCCACTATCCACCACAGAGGCAGAGAAAGACCTGGGACTATCTGTTACCAGGCTACCAGTGAAGGCAAAATCCGTGCCAATTGCAGCGGCTAGGTTAAAAAGGCATTGCCATCTATAATTCAGAAATGTTAATCTTGTATGAAAACTAAGAAAGAATTGCCATATAGAATTGTGTTAAGGTCAACCAGATATCAAAATTAATGAAATATCCATGCCTCTAATTGTGTAAAGGTCAATCTTGTATGAAAACTAAGAAAGAATTGCCATGTATAATTGTGTTAAGGTCAACCAGATATCAAAATTAATGAAACATCCATGCCTCTAATTGTGTAAAGGTCAATCTTGTATGAAAACTAAGAAAGAATTGCCATATATGATTGTGTTAAGGTCAATGTGGTGTCAAAGTTAATGAAATACCGGTGCCTGTAGCTGCGTAAAGGTCAGTCTCGTATCAAAACCAAAGAGATATTAGTGTTTATGTATTTTTTTATAGCCGTGGGAGCAGCTGAATGGCACAAACTGAATATTTAAAAATGCCCACTCAGCATTGCTCCCATAGAAGAGATTGAAATAGAGTGACCAGAGAATTAAACTTGCATGCGTAGAAATGGTGACCTCATATCTTTTCTAGTCGGCAAAATTGGTAGAGGTCATTATTTTTTTTTTTCCACTTTTTTCTGTGACCTGGAATTGACCTTTATTGCACAAGTATAAGTGGTGACCTTGTTTCTCCTCAACGGTAAAATCAGCAAAAAAGGTCATTATATTTTATTGTTTCTTCTTTTTTCTGTGACCTGGAATTGACCTTTTTTTGCACAAGTATAAGTGGCGACCTTGTTTCTCCTCAACGGTAAAATCAGCAAAAAAGGTCATTATATTTTATTGTTTCTTCTTTTTTCTGTGACCTGGAATTGACCTTTTTTTGCACAAGTATTAATGGTGACCTTGATTCTTCTCAACGGTAAAATCAGTAAAAAAGGTCATTATATTTTATTGTTTCTACTTTTTTCTGTGACCTGGAATTGACCTTTTTTGCATAAGTATAAATGGCGACCTCGTACCTTCTCTAAATCAGTTAAGAAAGACTTATTTTAATTTTTTTACTTTTTTCCGCAACTTGAAATTGACCTTTTTTGTACAAGTATCATTGGCGACCTCGTATCTTCTCCAAACAGCAAAATCAATCAAGAAAAATGTGAAGAAAGTTTTTTTTTCTATTATTTCTCTAACATGGAATTGTCAGTGGTGCAAAATTGAAGGACCAACCAACCAACCCACCCCAACCACCCCCCAATTGAGTGTTGTTGTCAGTGTTAACGACCCCCAACAGTTCTTTGAAGCACATGTGGTTGTTACAGCAAATGATGGGCATCATTCCAAGTGTTCCGTAAGTGTTGCTTTCACTTAGGCAATAAGTTATCATACATACCCTTTTCATTCCTTACCAAAGATTTTTTTTTCTTTTCTATCATGTTCGTAATAATTATACCAGGCATCTAGATTTTACATATGTAGTTTTATTATTATGCATCTGAGTTATTATTTACCGACACGCTCCGTCACAGCGCCCGCCAAAACCTGCGCTCGCCACGGCAGCAGCTTCGCCAAGTCTGTCACCGCCTCGGGCTGCGTTACGACATGCATTCTTGGCGCGGTTCAGCCCACAGGGGGAAAAAGTGCCGTCATTCACGACACTTTATCAACAACTCGCTGACAGTGGCCAAGAATGCATGACGCAGCTGCCCTCTCCATGCCATCAGGATGCTCGGGTCCGAGGCAAGGGACGTAAGCTGCAGCCGTACCCCGAGCTTTGTGTTTGGGGGGCGCTGGGCCGGGCCGTGCGTACCCACCCCTCTGTACACTTTGTTTCCCGCTAATACTAATGCACGTCTGTACCACATTTGCACCACAGCTGTTCCACAAATGTAGCCTATACCACATCTGTACAATATTGTAACACATGCTATCACAGCTCCTAGTTGGAACCCCTCACACTCTCAGTTGGTGGGGGGCGAGGGAGGGCGGCGGGCGGCCTCTTGTCCCAGGGGTACCCGCCCCCCCTCACGCCCCCCACGCAGTTAGCTTCGGGCAGAGCAAGTGTTACTGGGTCACTAAATAAACTTTTCTTACTGCACTGGTGGCTTTCCTTCCTCCTCAGTACCCTAGAGGGAGTGTGTGGTGACCAGGGTTGGATCAAATACTGATTTTTTATAAGTCAAATACAAATACAAATACAAATACTTTTATTCCTGAATCTAAAAATACAAATAAATACAAATACTTTTTTCACTTCCTAGTTCCTACACTCCTCCTCCATGTGACCTGAGGTTAATTTCCTCCTTACTCCCCACCCTTAATATTTTTCCTCCTCCGCCTTCAGCCTTAATGTTCTCCTTACTCCGCTCTCCCCGTGATCTGACGTTAATCCTTTCCTCCTTCGCTTTCAACCTTAATCTTTTTCCTCCGCCTTAACGCGGCTTGACAATACTTCTTTTTTCTATTTCATTAACAGTAATTATCCTCCTCAAATGATTTTGACTCGAAATATAAATACAAATACAAAATACTTTTTTTCTGGGTGCCAAAATACAAATACAAATACGAAATATTTTTTCTGGGTGCCAAAATAAAAATAAAAATACAAAATACTTTTTTCTCTGGATGCCAAAATACAAATACAAATACATTAAAATTGTATTTAAATACAATTCAAATACAAATACAACAGTATTTGATCCACCCCTGGTGGTGACCCTCCTGGGCCCATGTTATCAAGCACTTCTTCTCAGAGCTCACACTCCCACGTTTGATAAGGCTTTCCCAGAGGTTGTGGCCATTCCAAAGATGGTAGTTTTTGATCCATATATATATATATATATATATATATATATATATATATATATATATATATATATATATATATATATATATATATATATATATATATATATATATATATATATATATATATATATATATATATATATATATATAGTTGCTGAGTAAGACCAGATTAAGGTGGTTTGGATATGTGAGGAGAAGAGAACACATCCTGAGACCAGCACTGAACTTTGAGGTAGAGGGCAGAAGACCACCAGGAAGGCCAAGGAAGACGTGGAGAAAGGTGGTGGAGGAAGATGAGGAGGCTGAACATCACGGAAGAAATGGCTATGGACCGGCAACAGTGGAGGAGGCTCATATCCCGTCCAACCCCACCATAGGGAATAAATGGACGTTAAACGATGATGGTGATGATGATGATGATATTTATTCATCTTATGTCCTATTAGCTGGTTCGGCACCACATGACCTTGCAGTTGCGGCACCAAGACCAAAAACACCCCAACATAATCAATCCTCTTAGCTAGTTGGTATTATTTTAGTGAAGGGAAAGTTTACATATCACTGGAGAAGCTTTATTTACCTATTGTGTATTTGTCTTTATTTAACTCGGTAGCAGCGGGGATCATGTTTCTTACTGCTCCCTCTAAACGAGAAAAAACGAGAAAAAAATCACCACTCACACAATCCCTTTCACGATATATATCAAAGCGTTCGTGATCAGTTTATATATAGGCTATCATCTATTTTTGGGAGTTTAAATCATGGCACAAATTTGGCCCGTCGCTGATACCGGGTTAAGTAAGTTGCCTTTGAGCTTGTTGGTGTGGCATGCTCCTCCCTTCTCCTTTGTTGTTTACTTGCAACAATAAACTACCAATCAATCAGTCAATCAAAGGAAAGTGTGTAAATAAGAAGGTCAAAAGAAGAAGAAGAAGAAGAAGAAGTCAGCTGATAATGGGCGGCTTTCACGAGTCACCCCTGTGGTTGTGTTGTGTGTATGGCCCCAGGGGAACACCACGCTGCCCCCAAGCCCCCCCAGAGGTACTGAATACACCCTGAAGTGGTGCAGAACATAGAACATTGTGTATATATAGTGCTTGCTTGATAACACTGGTGGAAGGAACTCGATCTGTACGTGCTCCTGAAAGATGAGTATCCATAAGGTTTTTGCGGTTTTAAAATCATCGTAGTTACTTTTTTAATTTACTTTATAACACATTGAAGCTTATAGAGTGTGTTAGCGGTACGGGTTACACGGGTTCCCACACTTGTTTTAATCACTATACTAACTCGTGTGGTTCTCGGTTTTAAAATCATCGTAGTTACTTTATTTTTACTTTATAACTCATTGATGCTTAGACAGTGTTAGCGATGCGGGTTACACGGGTTCCCACACACATTTCAACGCCATTTCCACATTTGTTTTTAACCCGGTAGCAGCGGGGATCATGTTTCTCTTAATGGTCCCTCCAAGCAAGAAAAATTAGAAAAAATCACCACTCACACAAACCATTTCAGAATATATTTCAAAGCATTTGTGATCAGATTATGTATCATCTATTTTGGGGGGTTTATATCATGGCACAAATTTGGCCCGTCGCTGCTACACGGTAAAGCCACAAATTTGGCCCATCGCTGCTACCGGGTTAATCTCTATACTAACATGTGATTTTCCGGGAAGTTTGAAGGTTAATCAGAAAACATACGTGCCAACAAGGGTATTTAGTTAAGTAGGAAACAAGATATCGCTCTATACACGGGGAAGTAATTAAGGTGAATAAATTAAACACTAACACTCGATTAATACTGTATTTTAACGCATAACCAACCTGGGAATAACATATCACAGACGCTATGCCTTGACATACGAAGTAACAGATATATATGGCACCACTCTGGGACTATATAACATAACACTAGGATATTATTTATAAGGGTATGTAGGTATACAGGTATCTTAGGAGTAATCAACAAGCGTATATATAGTTATATATACTCTCTCTCTCTCTCTCTCTCTCTCTCTCTCTCTCTCTCTCTCTCTCTCTCTCTCTCTCTCTCTCTCTCTCTCTCTCAATAAATAGGTGGTGCGTAGGACTTAGCGTGGTAATACTGTGTTGTCATTTCCTCCCTCCAGCTGACTATATGGGAGGGAGGGAGGGCTATGGTGGCCTCTTTGTGCACGGAACAGCCTCATTAACATAGATACATACATCCACGCCCGCCTCATCCGCAAACAATCAACCACCGCGTCCGTGTCCGTATCCACAAAGTGCCGATATCCTCGTCTGTACAACTCATGTATCTGACGTAGACGTGTCCTTGTCCGCGTCCGCCACGCTCGTGTGTCAGCTAAATATGTCCTCGTCCGTCCACGGGTGTGCCTCGCCTATGGCTGGCGGCACCCGCTGGGCCCGAGACAAGGAGGAAGAGGTAGTTAGTGGTGGGGTGAGTGCCGGGGTGAGGGGTGAAGGACCGCTGACTCGTGGAGGCGGAGGGCCGCGTCAGCATCGCCGCTGTCTGTTGCACGCCCGTTGGTAGAGAGGCGTCTTGGGCCGGGCCAGGCAAGGCCGAACAAAGATTTGGGTCCGGGAGTCTCCGGCGTCACCGCGACACACAGCGCCGAGGGAAGGGCGGGCAGGAAAGTCCGCGGCCAGGACGTGCGTCATGCATGGGTCCCCAACGTACCTGGGGCGGCTCCCATTGGCTAGCCGTGTCCGTGACTTCCTGTGGCCCTGCTACCAGGCTACTGAGTCTCTCAGGGCCTGCCGCCCCCCACCCACGGCGCAGCACCCCCCGCCGTGCGCATGTGGCCCTCCAGCATGGCAATCTTGGCGCTGATGGAGCCAACGCCGGGGTCTGGCTGGCCCGCGGGGGGCGTGGCGGCGGGGCTCAGCATGCTGGTGGCCGTGTCCGGCGTGGAGCAGGCAGTGTCGGGGGTCGCGGCGCCCCCCGCGCCGTGCAGTGCCATCTTGAGGGGCGGCAGCCCCCTGCCCTTGCCGGGTTTGGGCAGCAGGGGCACCTTGGGCGGCGGGGGCTTGGCGCCGACCCCGGTTGTCTTCCCGGGCTTGGGGGCGGCGGGGGGCGGCACGGGCTTGACTGGCTTGACTCGCTGAACTGAGCTGGGTCCGTCATTGGCCAGGGGGGGTGCGCTGGGCTTTGTAGGGGCGGGGATGGGACTGGGGGCGTCACTTTCCAGGGGCGGCGGGCTGCTGGCCTTCGGGGGGGCGGGGGCGGGGCGGGCGGGCTGCATCACGGCAGGTTTTGGGTCCTTGGCGGGCGGCGGCGGCAGCGGTGAGGTCTTCGGGGCCTTCAAGGGCAGGGTGGCGTGCAGCGGGGCGGCGCACTCCTGCAGATTACTGTACATGACCTCTTCCTGCACGGCCTGCGGCGGCGGGGGCAGCACTGGCGTCACCGCGGGGTGCGGGGGCGGCATGGGGGCGCGCAGCACCAGGGCGTCCCCCTGCTGGGCGGGTTGAAGGGCAGCAGAGCGGTAGGGGGCGGGGGTCTGGTGCAGCAGGCGGGGCGGGGTGGGCAGGCGGCCCTCGGAGGACTTGTCCTTGGCTCTGACGGAAGCCACCAACTTCTGCAGGTCCGTGGTGTTGACGTAGGTGTTGGAGGTCTCGTCCAGGTGGGACAGGTGCGCCACGTCCGCCACGCGCAGCTGGTAACTCGAAGCGCGCCCGTTGTTCTTCGCCTGGGTGGGGGCGGGGGGAGAGGTGTTACTCAGGTGGTACAGGCACACAGACACATGCAGGCACGGCATGATAGAGACATGACCACACACACACACACACTATTAAAGCGTTAGGCCGTATTATACAATGACCGCTGCCCTTGGTGAGTCGATGATGAGGGAGAGGGAGGCGGCGGGCAGAAATTGCATCGCAAATAAATTATTGTCATGGGGATGGTGGCGAGGCTAGTGATGGTGGTGGTGGTGGTAGTGTTGGTAATGGTTGTGGTGGTGACGGCAATGTCCATTTAACTAAAATTCAAGGTCGTGTCCGCTTGCCTGTCTGCTTGCAAAACCTCTCTCTCTCTCTCTCTCTCTCTCTCTCTCTCTCTCTCTCTCTCTCTCTCTCTCTCTCTCTCTCTCTCTCTCCATTATTTCACTTTTTGCCCCTCTCACTCTCTCACATGTCTGACTAACGGCGCGAGGACACATTCTCTCTCTCTCTCTCTCTCTCTCTCTCTCTCTCTCTCTCTCTCTCTCTCTCTCTCTCCATTCTTTCACTTTTGCCCTCTCACTCTCTCACATGTCTGACTAACGGCGCGAGGACACAGATTCTCTCTCTCTCTCTCTCTCTCTCTCTCTCTCTCTCTCTCTCTCTCTCTCTCTCTCTCCATTCTTTCACTTTTTGCCCCTCTCACTCTCTCACATGTCTGACTAACGGCGCGAGGACACAGATTCTCTCTCTCTCTCTCTCTCTCTCTCTCTCTCTCTCTCTCTCTCTCTCTCTCTCTCTCTCTCTCACCTTGGACAGTTTCCGCCGTAGCACCAACATGTAGACCACCAGAAGTAGCAGTAGCACACCCAGCACGCCGCCCACCGCCCCAGCCACCACGCCCATGCTGCCCCCGTCTTCCTTGGGGCTGGACGGTTCCCTCTCCGGAGCGTCGTGTCTTGGGCCGGGCAGGGATGGGCGGGGTATTGGCCGTGGGCGTGACGCGGGTCGTGGGGGTCGTGGGGTGGTGGTGGTGGTGGTGGTTGTTGCCCCTCCGAATTCTGTGGGTTATTATTATTATTATTATTATTATTATTATTTAGTCTTTTCCTTCTTGTATTTCATGTTACTATTGAAAAGATAGATAGATAGAGAGAGAGACTACTACTACACCTACTAATACTACTACCACTATTACCACTATTACTACTACTACTAATAATAATAATAATAATAATACGCCAAGTCCATTATTTCAAAGGTTAAAAAAAGGGGTAAAATTATGCGGTTCTTTGTTAAACTATCCATAAGGGCGGAAACGGATGTGTGTGTATTTGTGTGTGTGTGTGTTTGTGTGTGTGTGTGTGTGTGACCTTACCTATTCATATTGTTACAGGGCTGAGTCAAGATCATAATGTTCAAAGTATAGAAAATCGCTTGTTACCAGATAGTTTCCAGTAGCTTGATAAGAAGATTCAATTACAGTATGCTGATTCACTGCTCTTATTGTAACGTAATAAATTTGAAGGTATTGTATTGTAATGTAATGTATTTTAATGTATTGTAAGCTTTTGATACCCAGTGAGATTCCTTGCGGAGAGAGAGAGAGAGAGAGAGAGAGAGAGAGAGAGAGAGAGAGAGAGAGAGAGAGAGAGACTAACGTAACGGGGTACTTATATGATTCTTGGAGACTCATTGACTCACTCACGCATTCTCCTCCTTTCCTTCCTTTCCTCCTCCTCCTCCTCCTCCAGTATTTCCTTCCGCCGTTCCTATAGTCATCCATCGCCTCACCTTCTCACGTACCTCATTCATCCACACGCACGTACACATACATACATACACACATACATACATAGATTTTTTTTTTATATACACACAGACAGACAGACACATTTAGGGAGTATACGTACGTTGATACATATACATATATACATTAATTTAAATTCTCTCTCTCTCTCTCTCTCTCTCTCTCTCTCTCTCTCTCTCTCTCTCTCTCTCTCTCTCTCTCACCCTTCCTCGGTTTTTTCCAGCGCACACACACACACACACACACACACACTTCCGTTGCTTGTTATACTTGAGTGTGAGTTCCCCGGATTACCCTTCCCCCCTCATCCCTTCCAGTCTTTCATCGGCCAAAATTACATGGGAATTAAACTCTTTCCAGCTTCCCACAACAACAACAATAAATACTACTACTACTTCTAGACAGAGAGAAAGAAGGTGTGTGTGTGTGGGGGGGGGGGGGGTACCAACATACGTGAGATAAATGTATGTGTGTGTGTGTGTGTGACGAAGAATACTAATTGATTTCAAAGGTAAGAGGACGTACGGTTGGACAGGTGAATTAGATTACATTCCTTACCTGTCCTACTACTACTACTACTATTATTACAACTATTACTGCTACTACTACTACTACAACTACTACTATTACTACAACTACTACTATTACTATTACTACTACTACTACTACTACACTATTACTACTGCTAAAACTACTACAGTCCTTCCTCTTCGTCCTCATCTTTTCAACTTTTTTTCGGTTTCTTTTCTTTTCCTTTTTTTGTGTGTGTGTGTTTTCTCTGCACCGCCAGCTGTCTGTGATGCCTGACCTTCCATATCCTTGCCTCCTCCTCCTCTTCCTCCTCCTCCTATTTGTGTATCTTTCTCTTCTTTGTTTGTTTGTTCTGTGAGGTAACAGTTACAGCCTTCCTTCTTCCTTGTGTGTGTGTGTGTGTGTGTTAGTATGTAAGTGATTGTGTGTGTGTGTGTGTGTGGTGTGTGTGTGTGTGTGTGTAAGTGAGTGTGTGTGTTAGTATGTAAGTGATTGTGTGTGTGAGAGAGAGAGAGAGAGAGAGAGAGAGAGAGAGAGAGAGAGAGAGAGAGAGAGAGAGAGAGAGAGAGTGTTTGCTATTCTTGTAGCCTTAATTTCGATTGGCTTCTGTTTATATGAGAGAGAGAGAGAGAGAGAGAGAGAGAGAGAGAGTGTTTGCTATTCTTGTACTTAATTTCGATTGGCTTCTGTTTATAGAGAGAGAGAGAGAGTGTTTGCTATTCTTGTAGCCTTAATTTCGATTGGCTTCTGTTTATATGAGAGAGAGACAAAAACGCCTCTTGGGACGTGAATCATACAGGGTTTTCTCTCTCTCTCTCTCTCTCTCTCTCTCTCTCTCTCTCATAAGTAACAGTAGTAGTAGTAGTAGTTGTAGAGGTAGTAGCTACTTTTATTATTATCATTATTATTATTATTATTATTATTATTATTATTATTATTATTATTATTATTATTATTATTGTTATTATTTTCTCATTTATTCATCTATCTATTTAACTCAACTACCTTCTCACCGAAATCAACTCCAATCCATTCTGCATCGCTCTCTATGGCTTGGTGGGTCATGGTGGTGGTGGTGGTGACGCTGGTGGTGGTGATGAAGGTGGTGGTGGTGGTGGTGATGATTCAGTCACTTTTCCTCTTGAAGAAATGGTGTTATGATTTCCTTACTTTCTTATCTCACACTTGTACTAACATATATAACTTTTTTTCTCAATGTTTCTTTCTCGTAAGTGGAAGAGAACATGTGAATTAAAAGTTTATTATTTCATCTTTTTCTATCTCTCCTATTCTCTTCTCCTCCTCTGTCTTATTCCTTTCTTCCTTATCTATCTCACAACAGACATTATATCTTCTAGTGTTTACTCATTTCGTTTATTTATGTTATCACACTTTTCTCTCTCCTTCCTTGTCTCACACACACAGGATCACACGAAAGACTTCAATATCGTGTAATTCAATCAATCTTTTCTCCTTCTTAATTCCTAATCAATCAATCTTTTCTCTCCTTCTTAATTCCTTGTCTTCCGTATCCTCACACACACAGGATCACACAAAAGACTTCAATATCGTGTAGTTCTTGCAGTATTTCTACCCGACGAAGGCGCTGTAGAAATGCGTATAAAGGTGCTGGATTCCTTCTTCTGCTCCTTCTCCTGCACTGTTCTCTCTCTCACACACACAATATCACACAGCAGTCTCCAATATCCTAGTTCTTGTAGTATTTCTATCCGACGAAGGCGCAGAAGGAGTGCAGGACCTTGATACCTTCTCCTCCTGCGCGGGTTCACTGCTGTCGGTTGGTGGTGTGAGAGAGGACTGAGAGCGGCGAGCTATTGGTATCCTTCCCCAGGGGTTGAGGGTGACTTCCTACAATGATGATGTCACTGGTTGGTTGTCAGTTTGTCTTTTCCTCCTCCTCCTCCTCCTCCTCTCTCTCTCTTGGGTAAACTCTTTGGTCCATATTCATAAACATATTGGACAAGATTTTCGTAAAAGCTGTGCATGGGCATTTCCAGGGGTAGTTTTATGACCCTGGTGGTAGTTTAACTGACCCTCCTTCTGTGCCATGAGCCTACGAAAACTCTCATGAGAACTCGACTGCAGCTCATGATCTCTTTGGCCTTTGGAAATAATGAAAGAACGAAATACATAAATGAATTAGATTATGTAGTCGTAGTAGTAGTAGTAGTAGTAGTAGTAGTAGTAGTAGTATCTAGTAGTGGTAGTAGTGGTATCTGTCAACCCTTATATACGTCACTGATGACTCATAGACTGACCCACCTTTGGAATTTTAAGAAAGAGACAAGAGGGGAGAGAGAGAGAGAGAGAGAGAGAGAGAGAGAGAGAGAGAGGGGGGATCTGTGCCCGCACGTCCTTGAAGAAGTCTTCCTCCTTGATCTTCCTTGTTGTTTTTGCGTGTGTGCGTGTGTGTGTGTGTGTGTGTGTGTGTGTGTGTGTGTGTTCATGTATTGTTGCGCGCGTGTGTATGTATGTATAAGTGATTGTAAGTGTGTGTGTGTGTGTGTGTGTGTTCATGTATTGTTGCGCGCGTGTGTATGTATGTATAAGTGATTGTACGTGTGTGTGTGTGAGAGAGAGAGAGAGAGAGAGAGAGAGAGAGAGAGAGAGAGAGAGAGAGAGAGAGAGAGAGAGAGAGAGAGAGGGGGGGGGGGGATAAAAATTCACTATAATATCTATATAATTACTCATATATATTATAATTTCCATTGGTATTTTCATTTTATTTATCTAATTCAACATTTCTTAATTATATTCATTCATTACTTCTTTATTTTCTTCTGTAATAAAACTAATGATTATACGTCCAATTATTTTTATTTTCTTATTATATTTTTTTTCTTTCACTCATCAGCACAGTCATTCGGTTGACATTATTAATAGTAAGTTAGTAAGTCATTTGTTAGTATCCTTAGTAAGTATAGAGTGAGTCGGTAATTCAGGTGTCACATTGTCAGTAAGTCGGTAAGTCAGTCAGTCGGTCATTTCAGTCTGTCATATTGTAAGTCAGTTGTCTGTATGCCAGTCCGTAGTCAGCTAGTCAGTAAATCAGTTGTTATATTTTTAGTAGGCCAGCCAGTCGTGTCACTCAGGGTCATTTCAGTTGTCATATTGTAAGTCAGTAAGTCATTTCACATGTCATATATTGTCAGTAGCAAGTCAGTCGATCAGTCAGTCAATCGATCATTTTATTTGTCAAGTCAGTCGATCAGTAATCCACTCGGTCAGTTGTCATTTCAGGTATCAAAAAGTTATAGTAATTAATCCGGTCAGTAAGTCAGTTGTCATATTGGTAAGTCAGTCAGTAAGTCAGTTGTCATTTCAGTTATTAGTCAGTCAGTCAGTCAGTCAGTCCATCTCTCCTTCCATCTTTGGCTCAGTTATCTCCAGGCCCGTAACGTCAGCAACAGGTCAAGTCAGTTCAGTCAGTCAGTCAGTCAGGTGTCATTTCAGTTTTCAGTAAGTTCGTAAGTCAGTCAATCAGGCAGCAGGGCAGGTTCAGTTTCAGGTATCAAAAAGTTAGTAACTAATCCGGTCAGTAAGTCAGTTGTCATATTGCTAAGTCAGTCAGTTAGTCAGTCAGTCCATCTCTCCTTCCATCTTTGGCTCAGTTATCTCCAGGCCCATAACGCCAGCAACAGGTCAGGTCAGTCAGTCAGTCAGTCCATCTCTCCTTCCATCTTTGGCTCAGTTATCTTACGGCCCATGACGTCAGCAACAGGTCAGGTCAGGTCAGTCAGTCAGTCCATCTCTCCTTCCATCTTTGGCTCAGTTATCTCCAGGCCCATAACGTCAGCAACAGGTCAGGTCAGGTCAGTCAGTCAGTCCATCTCTCCTTCCATCTTTGGCTCAGTTATCTCCAGGCCCATAACGTCAGCAACAGGTCAGGTCAGGTCAGGTCAGTCAGTCAGTCCATCTCTCCTTCCATCTTTGGCTCAGTTATCTCCAGGCCCATAACGCCAGCAACAGGTCAGGTCAGTCAGTCAGTCGATCTCTCCTTCCATCTTTGGCTCAGTTATCTTCAGGCCCATAACGCCAGCAACAGGTCAGGTCAGTCAGTCAGTCAGTCCATCTCTCCTTCCATCTTTGGCTCAGTTATCTTACGGCCCATAACGTCAGCAACAGGTCAGGTCAGTCAGTCAGTCAGTCCATCTCTCCTTCCATCTTTGGCTCAGTTATCTTACGGCCCATAACGTCAGCAACAGGTCAAATCAGTCGAAATCAGGTGTCATTATCAGTTTTCAGTAAGTTCGTATAAGTCAGTCAATCAGTCAGTCGGCAGGTTCAGTTTGCAGCAGTTAATAAATCACTCATGTAGGCACCCAGTTAAACATTGGCGCGTTAACATTTGGTCGACCATTATCATTTATCATTTCCATCGCAGCAGGGGAGGTGCAGGCTACAGCAAGCTAACCGGGAGCAACACTCTTCACCGCCGTAAGGGTAACAGCAGTCCTCCTCATCGATGTGCACTCGGATCAGCTGCTCAACGTGTACCACCGAGCGAGGCCTGGGCGTTAGGAGTAGCTGAGGAGAGGAGAGAGAGAGAGAGAGAGAGAGAGGGGTAGATTAAGAGAGGTTACTATAGGAAGGAAAGGAAAAAGATATAGATTGAGAGAGAGAGAGAGAGAGATTGATTGAAACTTTTATTCACAAACACATCTGTGAGAGAGAGAGAGAGAGAGAGAGAGAGAGAGAGAGAGAGAGAGAGAGAGAGAGAGAGAGAGAGAGAGAGAGAGAGAGAGAGTTAGCTCACCTGCAAAATGGGAACCAGGTCGTCTAAATCGCTTTCAGTTACATCTGGGAGATAATGAAACTCCATCTGCAATAGTAAAGTAGTGGTCGTAGTAGTAGTAGTAGTAGTAGTAGTAGTAGTAGTAGTAGTAGTAGTAGTAGTAGTAGTAGTAGTAGTGGTAGTAGGAGGAGAAGGAAGAGGAGTAAATCCGAGTGATATAGTAGTAGTAGTAGTAGTAGTAGTAGTAGTAGTGGTAAAATTATCAGTCTTAAGTTGAATTCATTTATCTATTTATTTTTTCTTTACTTCATATTCTTCCTTCCTCTCGTGTTCAACTTTTCCTTCCTTTCTTTATTTTTACACTCCTTAATCATTATCTCTTTTTTTTCCTCCTTTTTTCCACATTTCCTCCCTTCGATCTCATTACTACTACTACTACTACTACTACTACTACTACTACTACTTCTACTACTACTTCTACTACTACTTCTACTATTGTACCGTTTTGTTATAGGCCACACCCTCTAACGGAGTGATATTATAACAATGGAAGAGAGAGAGAGAGAGAGAGAGAGAGAGAGAGAGAGAGAGAGAGAGATAGTGCCTTGACCCTAAATAAAAACATATTATTATTATTATCTTCCCCACCCCTTGCCCATATCACTGACGAGAGAGTACACCCACAGTGAGCTATTCCTCCCGCCATATTAATATCAAGTCAAATATACATAGGTACATACATTTCCTTGGACACGTGCCCCTTACCCATATCACATTTTAGGGCTCACTCACACTCATTTGCCAAGGCTTTCATGTAGGGTGTGGGCATTTCCAGGGCTAGTTTAATGACCCTTCTTCTGTATATTACAATTACGAAAACAATTATTTAAACCTGATTAACTTCCTTATCAGCCTTGGGAAATAGTCGATGAGAGGGTGTGGGCATTTCCGGGGCTAGTTTAATGACCCTGGTAGTAGTTTGACCCTTCTTCTGTATATTACAATTACGAAAACAATTATTTAAACCCGATTAACTTCCTTATCAGCCTTGGGAAATAGTCGATGAGAGAGTGTGGGCATTTCCGGGGCTAGTTTAATGACCCTGGTAGTAGTTTGACCCTTCTTCTGTATATTACAATTACGAAAACAATTATTTAAACCCGATTAACTTCCTTATCAGCCTTGGGAAATAGTCGATGGGAGGTTGTTGGCATTTCCAGGGCTAGCTTAATGACCCTGGTAGTAGTTTGACCCTTCTTCTGTATATTACAATTACGAAAACGATTATTTAAACCTGATTAACTTCCTTATCATCCCTTGGGAAAGAGTTGACGTGCGAGGCGGGGCTAGCACACACATTTCTTAAGGCTTTCATGTAGGGTGTGGGCATTTCCAGGGCTAGTTTAATGACCCTGGTAGTAGTTTAATCCTTCTTCTGTATATTAAAATTACGAAAACACTTATTTAAACCCGATTAACTTCCTTATCAGCCTTGGGAAAGAGTTGACGTGCGAGGCGGGGCTAGCACACACATTTCTTAAGGCTTTCATGGAGGGTGTGGGCATTTCCGGGGCTAGTTTAATGACCCTGGTAGTAGTTTGACCCTTCATCTGTACCCTATTAAAAAACACTTATTTAAACCCGATTAACTTTCTTTTCAGCTCTTGGGAAATAGACGATGGGAGGTTGTGGGCATTTCCAGGGCTAGTTTAATGACCCTGGTAGTAGTTTGACCCTTCTTCTGTACCCTATTAAAAAACACTTATTTAAACCCGATTAACTTCCTTATCAGCCTTGGGAAATAGTCGATGGGAGGTTGTGGGCATTTCCAGGGCTAGTTTAATGACCCTGGTAGTAGTTTGACCCTTCTCCTGTATACCACGATCATGAAAACACTTATTTAAACCCGATTAACTTCTCTTTCAGCCTTGGGAAATAGTCGAAGGGAGGGTGTGGGCATTTCCAGGACTAGTTTAATGACCCTGGTAGTAGTTTGACCCTTCTTCTGTACCCTATTAAAAAACACTTATTTAAACCCGATTAACTTCCTTATCAGCCTTGGGAAATAGTCGATGGGAGGTTGTTGGCATTTCCAGGGCTAGTTTAATGACCCTGGTAGTAGTTTAACCCTTCTGTATATTACAATTACGAAAACAATTATTTAAACCCGATTAACTTCCTTATCAGCCTTGGAAATAGTTGACGTGAGGCGGAAGCGGGGCTCACACGCGCACATTTGCCAAGGCTTTCATGTAGGTTGTGGGCATTTCCAGGGCTAGTTTAATGACCCTGGTAGTAGTTTGACCCTTCTCCTGTATACCACGATCATGAAAACACTTATTTAAACCCGATTAACGTTCTTTTCAGCCTTGGGAAATAATCGATGCGAGGCGGAAACATCTGAGAATATTTATATGGAGTCCACAAGAACCGAGTATACCCACAGCAGGCAGGACCAGCAGGAGAACCAGCAGAACCTTTCCCCTTGCCATGGCGCCAGCAGGTCAGAGTGTTGCAGGTGCAGGGTAGTAAGTGTTGCAGCTCAGGTGTTTCCCAGGTGCGCCAACACATGCACACCTGTTACACAGTCATCAGGTGCTATATCCAGAAGTCTCATTATTATTATTATTTTTGTTGTAGTTCTTGCATGCAGAATTTTAAGGAGTTATTGTGCAAGGGAGTTATTTGACAGCTGTTTATGTAGAGAATTCTTATAGTTTTTACATGTAATTTTAATGGTGAATTATTATGTCAGGGAGTAATTTGTCAGCTATTAGTGACGGCCAGGGTTGGATAAAATACTGATTTTTTATAAGTCAAATACAAATACTCTTGTTCGGGATTCCAAAAATACAAATACAAATACTTTTATTCCTGAATCTAAAAATACAAATACAAATACTTCTATTCCTGAATCTAAAAATACAAATACTCCTATTCCAAATTTCAAAGATACAAATAAAAATACTCCTGAAATTATGCACAAAATATAAAGATACTTTTTTCACAAGTTTACACTTCACATTTCATAATTGCATTTTATCATCAATAATGCCCGGAAGGTTTCCGGGCCGAGTTTTTCTCGCTCAGGAGTGTAACAACTGCCGGCCTTACTAAACACCCTCTCGGATGGTGCCGACGTTGCACAGCACCCTAGAATATTCTTGGCAAAGTGCTTCAAAATTCTGAAGCTTTTTGCATCACGCCAGTACCTCAGTGGATTGACATCAAAAGGCAGAACACCTAGGTACGTTTCAAGTTCTGCCTTCACCACTGTAGTGTCATTTGTTGATGCACTTGCCATCATTTGCCCAGCTGGAGGCATGTAGGCAAAAAGACGAGGTCGTGTTGTACTTATGCCAGCCGAAAAGACGAAAGGCTCACTCTCTTGAAATGTTTTCTTCTTCAAGGTCGACTGAGTTGACTCGGAAATAATTAGGTCCACAATCTTGGAAACCTTTTCCTTTTGCATTTTCTTACATGGCATCCATGTTAAACCTGCGGGGTCCATGACAGCTGCGGCAATGACATCGATCAGTCCTCTCAAGAAATGGATGCAACCTCTTTTTGATAGGTGACTGTAGTGCATTTGCCAAGTTAACAGTAGATTGGCTTGCTGACTCTCTCGTCGTCTTCACTCACATCTCATCCCCTATGCCTCCCATTTCCGTGACGTCACGCATTTTTGCGGGCGGATCCTTCTTCCGAGGCACCCATCCCTCAGTAACTCCCTAAATCCTCTCCTACTCCTCCTCCATGTGACCTGAGGTTAATTTCCTCCTCCCCACCCTTAATTTTTTTCCTCCTCCGCCTTCAACCTTAATGTTCTCCTTACTCCGCTTTCCCCGTGATCTGACGTTAATCCTTTACTGCTTCGCCTTCAACCTTCATGTGTTTCCTCCTCCGCCTTAACATAAGAACATAGGGAAACTGCAAGAGGCCGGGTGGCCTACACAGGGCTTAACATTACTTCTTTTTCTATTTCCTTAACAGTATTTATCCTCTTCAAATGGTTTTAACTCGAAATATAAATACAAATACAAAATACTTTTTTTCTGGGTGCCAAAATACAAATACAAAATACTTTTTGGGGGGTACCAAAATACAAATACAAAATACTTTTCTTCTCTGGATGTCAAAATACAAATACAAATACATTAAAATTGTATTTAAATACAATTCAAATACAAATACAATTTTGAAGGGAAATTTGGCACAGCATCACTTTCCCTTTTCCTCTTGTAATATCTTTTAAGTTTTAGTACCCATATCTTGCACTTCATTTAATTCACTTAGGTATTATCTTGTCATTTGTTTATATAGGCAATTCTCAGGGTGACTCAGACTTCTCCATTTCCTTATGCAATATCTCTTTAACCCGGTAGCAGCGACGGGTCAGATTTGCACCATGATATAACCCAAAAAAACAGATGATGCATAAACTGATTACACAAATGCTTTGGTATATATTACGAAATGGTTTGTGTGAGTGATGATTTTTTAAAATTTTTCTCGCTTAGAGGGACCATTAAGAAACATGGTCCCCGCTGTTCCCAGTTAATACCCATATCTTTCAATAAACATCTGTGAACTTCTTGATATGTATGATTTTGCCAATAACACAGAGCAGTAGACGTGATGTTGATGTGCAGGCAGGAAACGTATGAAGAGTGAAGGTGCAGGGAAAATTGGACTCTTACTAACACAACTTAAGCTCTGTGCATATCTTGACCCAGCAGACAAGCCCCAAATCCTCTTATAGTAGGATTGAATAACACAGAAGACTTGAAAGGGTGTGAATGAACAAGGAGAATTGGACCCAATGATCACCAGTCAAGCTTCTCATCTCCCTCTTCCCAGCAGACAAGCTCCAACATCCCCTCACAAGTTCGAGTGTTCAGCCTAATCAAGGTTTTCACTGTGCCAACCTAGCCGTCACCTGCCACCTTCCCAAAAGGGTGTCAAGCAAACAATGGACATTAACCTAAGGCTTTATTGGCTTATTTAGACTTCTCAGAGGACTTGGAGTCTCGCATGGAGGAGCGGCGGCGACGGATCTCCTCCTGCCTCTTCTCCTTGGCCTCCTTCTGCCTAACGGCCAGCAGCTTGGCGTAGTCAGCCTTCTCCTCCTTGTTCTTGACGGCACGCTGCCTCTTCAGGGCCTTCTTGTGTCTCTTACGCTGTGGGCATGGAAAAGAAGTCAGGAACTATGGCTTGACGAGGCTTGTGTCGCACTTTCATTGCGACAACCAGAGAGAGGTAAAGATAGAAAATGAAGGAAAGGAGAAAAAGGAATGTAGGAAGGGAAGAGTAATGAGAGGAAAGATAGATAGATGAGAGAGAATGAAGGAAAGGAGGAAGAGAGGAAAGGAAGGAAATGGATCGATAAGAAAGAGAATTTATTTGCCTTATGTCTAGTTATCAATCATCTACATATTAGTTCAAAAGCCTATTATGACAACTGTTGAGAGAGAGTCAAGGAAGCACCACCACCCACCTGCAGCACCACGGGGGTGATGAGGCGCTGGATCTTGGGTGCCTTGGTCTTGGGTTTCTTCCCCTCCTTGCCGGCGAGGGGGCGCTTGATCACATACTGACGCACATCGTCCTGCTTGCTCAGGTTGAACAGCTTGCGGATCTTGGAGGCACGCTTGGGGCCCAGGCGGCGGGGCACGGAGCCGTCGGTCAGCCCAGGGATCTCCTGTCAAGGGAATAAGGATCAATAATACAGCGAGGATAAGGAGGAGTTGGTTTTCACGGGGACATTTCCTATCAAGCCCACATAAGGAGTCGTCAATCAGCTCAGGGACCTCCTGTTAAGTGTATAAACGGAACATTTCCTACCAGGTCTGCTCAAGGATTCTGATAAGCCAAATGGAAAGGTTCACAAATAGCATGAAGTGAAGAATATTTAACTTGAGGTGACCCTGGCCCTCTATTACAGAGCAATGAGGTCCTCCTCCACACACTAGACACAATATACTAGGAATTGGAAGGAGGAACAAGAGGAGAGTGAACAGATCTCATGGCAAGGAACTACAGGAGAGGCCGATGCTACCCACCCCATCTCCCTTCTTGACGATGACAAGGGCCAACACAGACAGGTTGGAGTCCACGATGCAGCCGCGCACAGACTTCCTCTTGCGCTCACCGGTGCGGCGGGGACGGTAGCACGAGTGGCCCTTAGACAGCAGCAGACGCACACGGTCTGGTGAAGGGAAAGGGTGAGAGATGCAGGCCTGGCTGACACTCATCTTTAGCACTGACATAGCCCTCAATGGAGCTTGAGTAGGGATGAGCAATGTTTTGTGACTTACTGTTGGTGAGGACGCCCTGCTTCATGGGGAAGCCCTGCTTGTCATTGCCGCCAGTGATGCGCAGGACGTAGCCCTTCCATTCATCGCCCAGGGTGTCGGACTCCACCTCCTGGCCCATACGCTTCTCATTGAAGATGCGAACCTTCTTCTCATCATCAAACTCAAAGAGCTTCTGGCACCCCGTGGCGGGGTAGGACACGTTCAACTGTGGAGAAAAGGAGACACATAACGTAAGAGCCACATGCCAGCCACCAGTCAGGAAACTCAAGAATAATGGATAACATCCTGGCACTTTAAAGTACTACATACAAGATATAAATGACTGTGTCCCCGGCAGCAGCTGTCTGGGGCGTGTGGCCCCCAGCCGCTGACCGGGCCTTACTCTGCCACAAGGTGAAATGCCGGTAAGAGGCCATGTAGGGCCCCGCAGCTGCCTAGTTGTGGCATACACACACACACAAGAAGGATATCATAAAGTTGGAAAAAATACAGAGAATTGCAAATAAATGGTCCCAGAACTCTCGAATATGACATATGAAGACAGACTGAAGGAGATGGACTTGACGACATTGGAACAAAGAAAGGAGAGAGATCTGATCATGCTGTATAAGTTGGTAAATAAGTTTGATGAGGTGGACAGAGATGATCTCTACTGCGAGAACGTGGGGGCTGAGAGGACACGGAAAGAAACTTAATAAAGGACCCTGTTTGAGTGACTTGGTCTTGGTTCGGGAGGTAGTTGTCCCTTTCAGGTTCAACTACAGCCTTTGTAAAGGCTTACTCCCTCAGGGCCAACACCCTGAAAATCGAAAAATAAAATATAACCATTTGCAAGAGCCTGTAGAGGCACAGATGGGGACACCTACAGGAGTCCACCCTATCCGGTGCACACTGCCCAGGAAAGTATAGTTTTCCACATAGAAGTGTTGACACATGAAACAGCTTGCAGGAAGAAGTGGTGGAGGCGAGCAGTGTCCATCAAATGAAGGAAAGGCTGGATGAATGTAGATATGGAGACGGGACTATCAGAGCTTAGCTCGGGCCCTGTAGACTACAAATAGGTAAATACACACAATAATAAATGATGAGGTGAAGGTACACTTCAACAACACATGAGGGGGTGTCTCTTCTCTCAAGGTTCTATACATGCCGGTCAGTTATTTAGTGTAGTCATCGCTGACGCTGTTGATGAGCTCCTCCGGCAGTTCATTCCGGGTGTTCACAACTCTTGACGGGGACAAAAGCATGTTCCTCTCGTGGGAGAGGTGCCTTGGCTTCAGCGGGATGGGTGCACCCCGTCAGGGCCCGGGGCAGTGCTCGCTCATCTCATGCTGATGCTGAATGTGTGGGCAGCGCCGCAGCATTACAGGGCGGTATGCTGTGTCCTGGCCTGGCCGTGCTGTCCTCTGCACTTGGCCACGTCCAGCCCCTACCCGCCACGCCGCGCCCCGGGCCACAGGAGCACCACAGGGCCAGCGGCACCCTCCCCGGGCACATGGCACAGGCCGGGGGAAGGGTCCGGGGCGAGCTGGGAGGCAGGCGGCGCCGGGGCAGGAGGAGGCTGGTTACACGCGGCCACATGCCACCCTCAGCCTCCATGCCTCGCGGCCACCACTTTCTCGCCTTTCCTGCCGTTAATGGATATCCCCGCCCGCCACCACACGCGCCACCCGGACAAACACTTCTTCACGTCCATCCCTGGTGTGCTGTGAAGGGCCCAGACCTCCTGATGGGGCAATGAAAACCACGATCCTCACCTTCATGGCCGCACGCTGCCTCCCACGTCTTGTTCACCCTCGGAAAGGCCGTCCCGAGCAAGGGAGAGCGGGCCCAGCGTACCGTTGCCAGATTATCGTACCCAGAGCATAGTATTTACCGGTTTCTGACGTATAACTATTGGCAAGAAACATCAGGAATTAACTATTTTAACGATAACTATGAATGAATCTCGTTATTGGGGCCCAGGAGACAGTTTTGGAGTCAGAAATCGGTAAAAATAAGGGGCTGAGTACGACAATACGGTAACGTTGGCCTAGCGTTGCCAGATAATCGTATCCAGCATTGTAATTACCGGTTTTAGACACTTATCTATAGGAAAAAGACACTAATAATTAAAACTTCAACGTTAACTATAGATAAATGTAGTTACTGGGGTGGAGGAGACAGTTTTTTTGGGTCAGAAATCAGAAAACGTAAGAAGCTGAGTACGACAATCTGGTAATGCAGGGAGAGCCGAGGCCGGTAATTATCAGCCCCTGGCAACCTCAGCCCTTGGCCACGCCCCTCCATTGAGAAATTTATCATGTACACCTCCATACGAGTAATTGCAGCTGTGAAACGAAGACGAGGAGAAGCAGAAATGAAGAGGAGGAGAAATAATTGAGTATTGGAGAGTTAGCGTAATGTCTCATCAGCAGGAGAGAGGGAGAAGGAGAGGGAGAGTGTGAGGCTGTGGGGTGGCTTTATTTGGATGCTTGTCAGCGCCATGCACCTCCATCTTACTTTAAATGAAGCCCCTGTATAGAAAACCATCGTCAGTATGTTTATTCATCAAGAAATAAACCCAGACCAGCAACGATAAAAGCTCGCTGTGCATGGCGGGGCGGAGCTTGTGTGAATCCAGCCAATCACTGCCCGCGAGAGCAAGGATGATATGCCATGAACTTCTATATCTTATTTTTCAGGATTTTTCATTCCTCGACAGTTGATTCATTTGTAGTAAGACGATAAAACCCGCACTATCTGATTCTCTGGTAACGCCGTATTGCCTTGAAAACCTCCAGCAAGGCCCAGGGAAAAAGTTCTGCTCCTCTCTCATCCCAGCCGCCCTTCCTCCCCAAGCCTCCATTCTGTTATTTTGACCGAATATTGACCACTTAGAATCCCCATGGGTCTTTATTTATAAGCTTTCAGGTGTAAATATCAAGTCATTCTTTTTTCCAGAGTCAATACTATCAAGTTATGCACAAAACTTCAAAAATTGATTGTCAGATTTTGCAGATTTTCGCCTCCCCTCCGTATTTTTTGTAAGAAGAGAGATACTCATGTTTGGATCATTGATAAGAGAAATTTATATTTTTAAAGTTTATTTTATAAGTATAACAAGTTTGTGGGTTATGTATACTCCTCCAGCCATGGGTGTTGTGTACGGCTAGAACGCACCCAGCCTCAGCCTCCAGTGTCTGCATAATCACACAGTTACTGAGCTTACCATTAATTATTTAGATAGGAAATCAACAAAACCTTCTTGTTTTAACTGAATTAGCCGCCCCAGGGCTCCCTCTCCTCCCTACGTAAATGCGTATATCCCTGATTTACGCAGGAAATGTGTGGCTTATGGATGCAATGGCTGAGGAGCCGACCACCTGGCCTTAAGCAGGTGTGCATGGCTACCCCTGCCGGCCCCAGGACATGCATGGGCGCTGCAGCAGGACAAGGTGTGGGCCATGGCCTTGATGGCAGGGGCTGAGGCCGTGGGTGGCGCGCGCTGGGCCGCTAGTCACGTGACCTAAAGCGTCACACCAAAACAAAACTTGCGAGGCGCAGGTCCTGAGAGTGTGTGTGTGTGTGTGTGTGCCGCTGGCCCGGCGGTGCTGCTCCTCCACCAGGGTGAGGCGCCCGGGGCGGGAGGGCCGGGGGCACGATGCCACGGCGGGGGCGGGGGACAGCAGCCTTGTGGCACACCCAGACGCGGCTAGGGGGGGCGGGGCAGCTGTCTGGGCGGGGGATGACAGCCACACTGGCCAGGGAGGCTTTTGTTCCTGCCGCGGCGGGATGCTGGCCTCGGCGGGGCGCCCCTGTGCCGCCCGGGGCGTGGGCCGCGTGGGGGTGTGCTGGCTCGGGGGCGGGGAGAAGGGAGGCTGGGTCCAGGAGAGAGGCTGGCCTGGGATTCAGGGACAAGGGAGGCTGGGCCCAAGAGGGATGCTGGCTTGAGGTTCAGGGACAAGGGAGGCTGACCTGGGATGCCTGCCTAGGGTTTAGGGACAAGGCAGGCTGGCCTGGGGTTCAGGGACAAGGCAGGCTGGCCTAGGGTTCAGGGACAAGGCAGGCTGGCCTGGGGTTCAGGGACAAGGCAGGCTGGCCTGGGGTTCAGGGACAAGGCAGGCTGGCCTGGGGTTCAGGGACAAGGCAGGCTGGCCTGGGGTTCAGGGACAAGGCAGGCTGGCCTGGGGTTCAGGGACAAGGCAGGCTGGCCTGGGGTTCAGAGACAAGACAGGCAGGCCTGAGGTTCAGGGACAAGGGAGGCTGGGCCCAGGAGGGATGCTTCAGCCTTGACCCAGCCTCCTGCCATCCAGGGATAGACTTCAGCATGTCAATGATGCCACTGTGTATTGATAATACCCAAGGGCAGCAGCCACCTTGTGTGTTGTCTCAGCAAAGGCATTCATATTGATGTTTTCAGTGGTAAGCACATGAGCATTGATAGGTACTTTGTCCTATGCTGGCCCTGGGAAGGTTAGCAATGCCTGTGTCATGGCCACCCCCTTGAGAGAACAGGGCCTCAGATATATAGAGAGGCAGGAGCCACTTGAATATTGTCTCTTGTATTGTATTGTATGTGTGTTTCTTGCCCTGGGCCTCACGCCTGACTCAGCATCTGTGTGTTGTCTGTCCACCAGATGGGTGACGAGTGGAGCATCAAGAGCCTCAGCCAGACCATAGAGGACGATGAGGAGGAGGACCTGATGCCCACCGCCCCCGCCCAGGAGGATATTGACATGACCGGCCCCTCCCAGGACAGCACCTCCCTCTTGGCTGACACTCATGGCCCTGGTGAGTCATGGCCAGACCTGCCTCAAGTGACGTTAATTTTTCATCCTTGTCTTGTGTTGCCCTCCTGATGTGTTTCCTCTTTTTTGTGATTTGAACTTATTATTATTATTATTATTATTATTATTATTATTATTATTATTATTCTCTTTCGCACACACAGTGATTCACCCCTACCCCCTTCCCCCCAGGCCGCAGGAAGGTGCCACAGACACTATCCTTAGGCCTACCCGAAGACCCTGAGAGCGAGTCCCTGCCGTTCCTGCCCCTGGAGTGGGAGCCACAGTTTCCCGTCACCCCGGCCCAGGAGAATGGTCATTCCCCGGTGGACAGGTTCCTCAAGGGCCGCGTCGACTCCCCTACAGAGGACCGGGACTTTGACATGACCCTCAACAGCTGCAACGGCCAGGGTGAGCCCCTCCCAGGGTGCTCGGCCATCTGGGCCACCAGATCCACAAGTATGACCACCCTCCTCCTCTCGTCATCCTCCTCTTCTTCCTTCTTCTAATCCTAATCCTCTTCCTTCTTCCTTCCTTCTCCTTCTCCTTCTAATCATTCTGCTCCTCCTCCTTCTCCTCTATCTTCTCCTCTTCCTTCTCCTACTCTTCTTCTTCTCCTCATCCTTCCCATCCTCTTAATCCACCTCCTCTTCCCTCTCCTGCTCCTCCTCCTCCTGCTCCTCATAATCCTCATCCTCCTTCTCCTAATCCTCCATTTCTACCTCCAGCCTCACACAATAGGACCACCCTAACGCAACCTCCATCTCCCCCCACACAGGCGAGGCTGGGGCCATGCGGCGGGCAACCAGCGGAAACGGAACAGGCGACGGCAACTCCAGCGCCAGCAGCCGAGAGAAGGAGGGGGAGGATGTGAGGCAGCAGGCGAGGGAAGGGGCGACGGGGCCAGCTGCAGGAGGGGAGGAGGGTGCAGGGGGTGGCGGCAGGGAGCAGGGGGGAGGCGACCAGGGCAAGGGAGGGGACAAGGACAGCAAGATGGAGGTTGAGGAGGAGGAGAACAGCCATGAGCCCTCCAGTGACTCCAGTGAAGGGTAAGTGTGTTGTTGTTTTATTTTATTTTATTTTATTTATTTATTTATTTATTTATTTTTCTTAGGTTCGTATTTTCTTTTTAATTTTTCGTCTTATTTATTTAGTTTTATTATTATTATTTTTTTTTTTTTAGGTTCGTATTTTGTTTTTTATTTTGTCGTGTCTTATTTATTTATTTTTTGAGTCATATTTTCTTTGATTTCTTGCTTTTTCTTCTTTTCTTCATCCATTTGTTTTATTCCATTTCATTATTCAATTTTTTCTATTCTTCCTCCTCTTTCTCCTTTCATTTATTCTCCATTCCTCCATTTCCCTCTCCTCCTCATTCTTCTCCATTTCTTATTATTTCTTCTACCCTTCCTCCTCCTCCTCCTCCTTTTTCTTATTCCTTTTCCGTCTCCTACTTTCTACTTCTCTTCCTCCTCCTCACTCTACTCCATTTCCTTCTCTTTCTTCTACCCATTCTTCTCCTCCTCTTCCTCCTCCTCCTGCTCCTCCTCAATCTCATTCTCTGCCTCTGCTTACCTGGCTATATTGAGTCTTGTGTCCCCCCCCAGGGTTGGTGTGGCCGGCCCCAGCAGAGAGCCACAACCACCCCCACCACAGCCCCAGATAGGAGTCACTATGGCCTCTGAGAGTGGTGAGTTAGTGGCTTTGTAATAGTTCTCTTGATGAAGGTTTGTGATACTCATAAGCGGATGAACTGTGAGGTTGGATACTTTAGCCGTTAACCTCTTTGTGTCATAACAGGTCGGGAGAAGGTTGTCCCCTCGCAGGATGACCTCTTTGCCAGTCAAGAGGCAGAGCTCCCCCTTCACCCACTGCCCAGGGAGCCCTTCCAACCACCAGGTAAGTCAGGCCAGAGGTTTTGTGGATAAGATTCTTGATGATGTGGGTGTGTGGGTGTGGCTATATATGTGTGTGTGTATTCTAACAATGAATACTCTTGGTGACCTTTGTGTGTGTAAAGGGAAGATTTCTAACAATGAATACTCTTGGTGACCTTTGTGTGTGTGTTTGTCCCTTCAGTGGTGACCCCTGAGGGCCTGGCCATGACCCCTGCCACCACCATGCCCATCCTCCATCTGTCCCAGGAGAAGGAGGAGACACAGGAGAGTCTGCCCTCACACTCCCCGCCCAGGCAAGTCTCTGCTATGACCTTCACTCTGTTTGATATGGTTATAGTGAGATGGCTTTTGGTTTCACTGATACATATGTGTCTTTAACTGTATCCCCATTGCCCTGTCCCCTTCAGGATACTTCCCGACACTCCGTCCCGCCCTGATGCAGAAGCAGCTCCCCCTGGCAGTCCGCACATCCAGCTGTCACCACTCAAGAGGAAGAGGAATGACTCGGAAACCCCCACCTCAGACTCCGACATGGCCCAGGTGCCCCTCAAGCAGCGCAGGACAGAGCCGCCGACACTGACCTCCAGCAGCGAGTCCGGGGAGGAGCCAGTCAGTGTGGGCTACAAGGCACTCACCAGGAAGGACGTGGAGATCAGCCCCAAGCAACTCCAGCCCCTCAGACCCCCCAGACCGCCCCCCACACACACGGGCATCGCCAAGTCCCTCACCTTCCAGACCAGCGGCAGCAGCGGTGAGGACCCGTGCGAGGGGCCCCACAGGATGCCAGTGGACACAGAGGCGGAGGAGAGCAGCAGCGGCAAGGAAGTCGGAGGGAAGTCTGACGCAGCGGAGGAGGGGAAGGCAGACGTCAAGCTGGCCATTAGGTCACTGCCCATGCCAGTGAGGATGCACGCCTCACCAGGGGGGGAGAGCGAGTCCCACAGCTCCGAGAGGGACGACAGCGACATAGAGATCCTGGAGGCCGACCCCAAGAACCGCAGCGTGGAGGTGGTGTATGAGAAGCCCCGGGGGGAACAGCTGTCCCTGGAGGAGGACGGCCTGGACTCACAGGAGCTGAGGCTGGTGCTGGACTCCTCCACCCAGCCAGACCCTCTGTTCCAGGAGTCCCCCGGCCAGAGGTTCACCCAGGAGTCCGAGCCACTGCTGCACCTGTCGGGGTCAGAGCCGCTGGAGGGTCTGGAGCACACCCCCACGCACTCCCCTGCCAAGGAGACACCCTCACAGGGGGAAACCATGCCGGCCACAGAGATGGAGAACATATGCAAGCCTGCCAGCCACACCCAGCCAGACATTGATGCCCTCATCAACCTTCCCCTGCAGGAGCCCCAGAGGGAAGGCAGGGAGAGGGAGGGCAGCCAGGCAGCCCCAGAGACCACCAAGGAGACGAGCAGCCAGCACGGCGCGGAGACTCAGAGTCAGGAAGTCATGCCTCCCCCTCCCCCCTCCCAAGGCTCCCCGTCCTCGCAGGCATCAGTGAGGCTGCACATGCCCAACATCTCCACGCCTTCCTCCCAGGAGTGCCAACACCTGCCGGAGAGCGAGTCAGTGTTCATCAAGGTGTCCAAGGCCGCCAACAGGAAGGTCAACCAGGAGGACCCGCCCCCCACAGACACAAGGAAGGAAGAGAAACACTCCAGCCCCCAGCTGGCGACAGACTCCCCCAGCCTGGACACCCTGGCAGGAGACAAGGAGGAGGCCCACCAGCAGCCTGCCGCGGAGACCTCCACGGGGCAGACCAGCGAGGCGGAGAGTCTCTCCACCTCCTCCCTCCCTGTGTCCCTTCTAACCCCCTCCCAGTCCACCCCTGTCACGGACCGGCCCGCATGCCTGTCGCAGGTCCCTTCACTGCTCAGCTCCGGCAGGAAGGACGCTCAGCACGGCCTCAGCTCGGTGGAAGGCTCGCCTCAGTTTCTGGTGGAGGAGACGGACAGTGAGGACGAGGACACGCTGCACCGCAAGCGCAAAAAGCTGCGTCCCCCGGCGGCCAAGGTGCAGCTGGCCAAGAGGATCTCTCAGGCAGTGGCCAAGGAGGGCCAGCAGGTGAAGACCTCCACACCCAACACCAGCCAGGGCCCCAGCCCAGCCGCCTTCAAAGAGGCTGGCAGCTCCATCGACAAGGACTCTTCCAAGTCCCACACGGCCTCCCCCGAGGAGGAGGCGCATGGCAGCAAGGTCGTCACCTTCAAGTCCCGGCAGCAGGAGGAGAGCACACAGGCCATGGAGGTGCAGGCACCCTTCACCAGTCTGCTGGACGTGGTGCGGGCGGGCTTCAGGGAGAGCCGCACACTGGCGCCGGCCGTGGAGTACATCCACCCCATCACCGAGGAGCGGCTGGTGGTGGTGCGCGACGGCAGCCAGGTGCTGGTGTGCTCGGTGCTCAGCGTCTTCCACGGCTCCAGCAGCAGCAGCAGCAGTGGCAGCCGCAGGGTCTCCGAGGCCAGCAGTCTTTCCAACACCACCAGCTCCTCCGGCTACCTGGGGGACAAGAGCTCCTCATCCTCATCCTCGTCCTCTCTCGGCCACTCACGCCGCATCTCTGCCGTCTCCAGCGTGGAGTCCAGCCGGCTGTCCATAGGCAGCGTGGTCACCCTGCCCTCCCCCCCCAGGCAGGCCAAGGATGCGGGCTTTCTGGTGCCTGGTGCCCCGGGCCACTCCTCCCCCCCCACCATAGAAGTGATGGAGGAGGTGAACATCGCCTCGCCCCCCAGGAAGGCCGCTGCCCCATGCAGCAGTGACGAAACTCCCAGCACCCCAAGCAGACGAGGACGGGGCAGGGCTCGGGGCCGCTCCAGGGGCAGGGAGGCCAGCCGGGGGACACCAAGGAGGGGTCGGGGCCGGGGGCGAGGAAGGGGGCGGGGCAGGGGTGCAGCACCCAGACATTCTGATGACTCAGACTCTGACGCCCCAGAGGACACCAAAGACTCACCAGCCAACAGTCCCCCACCCAGCCCCCAGTCCCAGCCCAGCCCCTCAGCCCTGGAGGGGCTGCCAGCCACCGTGTCGGACCTGCTGAGGTCGCTGCCACCAGGAGTGTGGCGCATGCTGGAGGCCTCGCAGGCACCCCTCTCCGAGGAGGAGGAGGAGGCGTTTGTGGGCCGCGCTGGGGCTGACGCGGAGCAACAACTGGACCACATCCTGAGGCGTGTGCGCGAGGTGGAGCTGGAGCCGGGCCTGCTGGTGTTTGCACGCTTCACCGACAACAACTTCTACTCAGCGGTGCTGCGGGGCCGCCACGAGGCCGACCGCTGGCACGTGCAGTTCACGCTGGACCAGCACGAGACATCAGTGCGGGAGGTGTACCTGCTGCCCACCGCCCTGCTGCCCCGCGGCCAGGCCTGCTACGTGCGGCCCCAATCCGATGTGGAGGACTACAGCGACATGGGCGTGGTCAAGGGACACATCAGGGTGGGCGGCACCATCCTGCACATCGTGGAGACAGACCGCGGTGCCACCCTGCGCGTGCCACACTCCCACCTACTCCTCAACAGTGCGCAGGCCCACACCATGCTGCAGGCCAGGCTCAATTTCCGCTCCATGGTCGCCTCGCCCGGCCGGGAGGTTTCTCTGGACAACATCGTGGCAGGGCGGCGGCGGCGGCTGCAGCATGGCCGCCAGTTCTACTCACCGCGCTCCAAGAAGGCCGATGACAACCTGGACACAAGCGAGGCCACGGCGGGGGACTCCGACGACGCCCGGATGTTTGGGACAGCGAGGTAGGTGTTATTGCCCTTTGTGTGTGGCCCTGAGGTGGCCGAGTGGAGCAGATGAGTCATGCCAGGGGTGCAGCAGGTGACTCACACATCCCTTCCCCCAGGACCATGGCCAATGCCAGGAGGGCCGCCCAGGGACGCAGACTCTACGACTTGCCAGAGGAGGAGGACCTGGACCCTGAAGTCACCCCTAAGAAGAGGAGTGGCGCCATGACTCCCAGAGGCTCCCGCACCCCACGTGGCACCCCCAGACACCGCGGCACAAGCAGGCAGGAAGAGCCGGCACCCCAGGTATCAGACACACCAGTGCCAACTCCCCCAAAGAAGCGCGGTCGGCCCCCAAGTAAGTCCTGTTGTCGGTTGGTTGACGCACGGCCATGTTGCAGCTTCACATGTAACCCTATTCATGTATTATTCACCCTTGAAATATAGATGAATGAGAGTGAACCAAACCGTCCCCTTCCATCCCCTCCGTCCAGGTCAGTCCACCACCACACAGACGCCCACCAAGTCCATCCAACTGGACGATATCCCCGAGGACCCACGCCTTGGACCTCTGCCGCCTGAGGGGTCCACAATATTCAAGGGTGAGCTCCTGATGTTGTCTCTGTATTGGCTTATTGATTTATATTATTATCTCTTATAGCAATGGAAGCAGCTCAAGGGCAATGAAAAGCCTCCCCCCCCCCACCCCCCCCGTCGCTGCCTGTTGAGCCAGTAGGCATCTTCCTGGTGGGGCCTGATGGTCAGCCCAAGGCTTCTTCCAGGTGGGGCCTGATGGTCGGCCCAGCCTGTTCTGGCGCAGGCGAGTGTTTATAGTGGCGCCATCTGTGTGTGTGTGGGGTTGAAAGCCTTTGTCATTTTGTCTACTTATTCCTCTCTCTGTGTTTCAAGGGTTCACCATCCTCATGACCAGTGGGGACACCAGCATCTGCAAGAACCAGAACTTGGATATTGGTGAGAAAACTTGTTGCAGTGGCTAACAACACATAGATAGATAGTTAGATAAATTGATAGAGAGATAGTTAGATGGGTTTATTATGAGAAAGGAAACTTGGCACATCATCACCAGGGATTCAAAGCACTTCCGTTTCCTTCCCCCACAGAAAACCTCCCACCATTCAACCGTGAGTACATGGTGGCCCAGGTTCTCCGAGGGGGCGGCAACGTCCTGAGCAAGTACTCAGAGGCAGAGATCATTCTGGCAGAGCAGGGCAGCAGCACCGCCACCGGGAAGACGCCCCAGAAGATGAAGAAGAAAGCCAGCAGCCCCACCCCCACCACCCTCCTCCTCATCTCCAACACCCACTGCCGCACCTCAAAGTATATCCAGTGCCTGGCCTCCGGGGTGCCCATCGTCTCCTTCCAGTGGGTCATCAACTGCTGTCGGGAGGTTAGTGTCAAGCCCTGTTGCATACATGTATTATCTGCCTATGTCTGTCTCTATGCCCCACAACCTACCAGAACTGCTCCTTCCTTAACCCATCCGCTGCAATTGGCACGTATTTGGCCTTCACTGGTAGCCTGGTGACATATGCTCCAAGATCTTTCTCTGCCTCTGTGGTGGATAGTGGAGTGTTTCCCATGTGGTATTGGTATGCTGGATTTCCCCTCCCAAGGTGCAGGACTTTACATTTTTCTTCATTGAATTGTAGCAGCCACTTTTTGGTCCATTCCTGTAGCTTGGTGAGATCTCACTGTAGGAAATCTGCAGTCAAGGGAAGGGATTAACAATTCCCTGCCACTCCTAGTCCAACACATCCTTCCTCCTTGCCCCCAGAACAAGACCCTGCCGTGGAGGATGTTTCTTCTGCCTGCTGGGGAGCTGGAGTCTGGGGAGGTGTGTGAGCAGGATCTCCTGGAGGAGGACGGAGGGGTGCTGCGGAGATGCCTCTTGGCAGGGCAGCGCATCTTCCTGGGCTCGTCAGGCAACCACGAGTTCTGTCCCCTGTGGCACCCCCTCCTGGACTCTGCTGGCGCCAAAGTTAGAGTCAGGCCCAGAACAGGTGAGGCCCTTAGACAACACTTTATTTTAGGTCTCACGTTCTTAAACATGGGAACTGGGGTGCTGATATGTTTAAAATATGGGCTTATGTCACTTCTCCTTGGCAGGCAACCTCAACCGTGTGCTGGACAAGAGTATGACGCTGGTGGTGGGTGATGCCAGCTTGCCGGAGGACGAGGAGCAGAGGGCCAGACAGCTTGGCCTCCCGGTGGTCTCGACGGAGTGGGTCATCCAGTCACTGATACAAGGCACCCAACTATCCCACCAGTCATTCCTGCGGCCACTCGGAGCAGACATCAGAGTGGAGAAGTAGGCCGTAGTTTAAGAGATGGGAAGCACACTGGTGGACTAAACTGACGCTCCACCTAACCCTAAACTCACCCTGGTCGCCTCCACATTTGAGATGAGTCAGGAGGGGAGTGGAGAAGGGAGTGGACTCATACCTTACTCTGAACTCACTGTGACTTGGTGATCCCTCTCCATGCAGTAATTCTCCTCTGCTGTCCCTTCCTCACCCTCTTTCTCTTGCATGTGAAGGGCTTCCAAGGGACACTTAAGTTCAGGGTAAGGGGGATCACTGTATCTCTGCATCTG
This sequence comes from Eriocheir sinensis, assembly GCF_024679095.1. Taxonomy (NCBI): domain Eukaryota; kingdom Metazoa; phylum Arthropoda; class Malacostraca; order Decapoda; family Varunidae; genus Eriocheir; species Eriocheir sinensis. The sequence continues at coordinate 5,557,208 of NC_066537.1, forward strand.
CTGTACATTATTAAAAGCCAAGCTTGGGGTGGGCGAGCGCGGGACTTCTCGACGCCTCTCCTCGAGCACGGAGACAAGACCTTTTATGTGTGTAGAGAGCTAAAGCCGTAAGGAGTTTTTATGATCACTTCCATGTGGACTGTAACCATTGCACCACAATCCCGCCTCAGTGTAGTGTTCTGTATAAAGCTTGTTGTCACGGTAGACTTTGGTAGGCAGCGAGTAGGAGGTGAGTCATATCATTCGAGTTTTACCGTCACACTAACGTAACGCCACTCTTGTTTTGGACTCCGGGCCTCCGTCGGCCGTCCCTGGGAGGACTCGAGGGGAACGATGGCTTGAGGAGGCTCACAGATATCTCCCCATTGATATTTTTATTACTTTGGAGTTGAACGTGCACATGATTGTGACCTAGTACAATTCAGGGTTGGCAAGATGCGCCGCCCTACGCCTCACACCAGCGCCTCTGTCAAAGATGGCCCCACCAGACGTCAGCGGCTGCCCTACACACACCATTCCTTAGGCAGTGCCATAACACACTACCGGAATATACTTCCAGCCACATGTGAAAAAGAATGCAATCAAATATATGTTTTCCTTGATATAATTGATTGATCGTCGCCAAATATCCTAATGCAGCTGCCCACTTAATGAAGAGTTTGAGGTGAATGAGCCGAGTGTTGGTGCAGGGTGGGCAGGTCTTTGACAGACTCGCTGGGAGGGACAATGACAGGATAACTAAACTTGACACGAGCCATGGCCCCGTAGCGTTGGTGGCCGGCCAAGGCAAGGCACCTCATGGCCAGCCCTTGGCACCAGTGTGGCGGCCCAGTGCTCGCTATGGCCGCTGGCACCGTGGAGAGGTAGAAACAAGGCCTCCTCAAAGTTTTTACAAATCAGCAAGTTTTTTTTATTCTTTTTTAAGTGCTGTTTGCTGTGTGTGTGTGCATGTGTGTGTGTGTGTGTGTGTGTACATAGGACCCCTGCAAGGATGAGGAGTCTGGCATGTGGTAAGTCAAGCTGTTATGACCACAAAGTGAGTCTCTTGTTACCATATGTCACAAGCTTTAAGCACTCAGTCTGCAGCAGCGGGGCAGCCAGGAGGGAGGGGGGGAAAGAGGGAGAGGGAAGGAAGGCACTGACATTGTTTATTATGCGTTCAAAACATTTTATTGTCATGGACAGGAAGGAGTTTGTCTGACATATTTTTATCTCATTTTAAGTTCTTACATTCTTAGTTACTCTTACTTGTGTCTGCCTCAGCTCCAGTGTGCCATTTGCTGTGAAGGAAGATGTTAAGTTAGTATGGACAGAAGGAAGAGTCATATATGTGTGTTTTAAGCCATGGTTTGATCAGTGAGGCACTGGCATTCTTACATTCCAGGCATAGTTGAGGGCGGAGAGACACCAATCCAGCCTATTCTGAGCATATGACCTGGTAGGCCTATCCACACACCATATGACATGGGAAGGAGGGAGAGATAAGTGTAGGATGAGAATGGAGGGAGAGAGAAGTGGTGTTAGAAGGAAAGGAACGGAGAGAAAAGGATGTTAGAGGGAGAGAAAGGGATGTTAGAGGGAGAGGAAGGGAGAGAGAGAGAAAGGGGAGTGCTGGAGAGATTGGTTTAACACATCACTAGGGAGAGGAAGGGAGGGAGAGTGGGGATGCTGGAGGGAAGAGGAAGGGAGAGAGAACTGCTGGAGGGAGAGGAAAGGAGAGAGAGAGAGGGAGATAAAACTTACTGTGTGGCTAGGTTCTGCCAAGTCAAGTTCCCAGGAAGATGGATGGATTTCTTTGCCCACATCTAAATTCTAACTGAACTCCTATTATTATTTCCCTTCCTACAACTTGCCCACTTTGCTTTGTATGCTCAGAGGAAGTGTTTGGCATTTGTGATACATTGGCCATCATGATATGTGTGATTTGTAAGCTTTTTGTGGCAGGAATTGGGAGTTTTGTATATTATTTCAGATGTTATGTTGATATTGGGTAAGGGTATGTGTGTTCATGTGTGTGTGTGTGTGTGTGTGTGAGAGAGAGAGAGAGGGGGGGGGGGGGAGAGAGGGAGAGAGTTCCGGCTGCCTGCCTACGCTCAACTGTTCTCCTTCTGTAATATAATTTAAGATACTCATTAACAAGTTTTGTATTTATTTATCATAGGCATTGTTACGTCATAGCTTACTTACCACTCCCTGTGTGGACTGTGGAGTTTGTTACGTTATGTCTTCGTTTGTTTTACGCAGATACTGTCCCTGGTAGCCTCGTTTTGAAGTGTTTCAGCAGGGGAGTGTGTGTGTGTGTGGGGGGTGGGTGAGGGGAGGCTGGGCTGGACTCAAACGAACCACAAGCAATACAGGGACGACTTTTACGAGGGAAAATTTATAACAGGAATCTTAGGAGGTTGGTTTTCAAGGGGGCTACTACTACTACTCCTACTACCCCTACTACTACTGCTACTACTCTTTCTGCTTAAATTTCTTCCTCAGTTACCCTTATAATTGTAGTCTTGGGAGGGCCATCTTCTACGTAACGCTGACTTCTGGGACAGGATGTCATTTCTCTCAGTCTAAGTTTGCGCTATCTGTTCTTGGCTCACGTATGTTTATGTCGACTGTTGATGTACTCTGGGTTTTCATTGCTGTTAAGTTTACTGAGGAGCTTGTGTCTCAAAGGAGTGTGTGGTGTGGTCGTTGTGGTTGCTTTTGTGTCGGCAGTGATCTTGCCTGAGTGATGTGTTGACGGTCCTGGTGGCCTGAGGTGTGTGTGTGTGTGTGTGTGTGTGTGTGTGTGTGTGTGTGTGTGTGTGTGTGTGTGTGTGTGTGGCCATGACGCCGGGAAGTGGTCCACACCCTCGCCATGTTTCCAGTGTTGGTGTGATCGAAAACCTGCCGGTATAATACTCAACAGATTTCATATAAAGTTACAGAATGCCTATTTACTAAACCCTCTTTTTAATGAAGACTGTTTATCAAACTATTATTGATCTACAGACAGTTTTTATTTAGAATTTTGTATGATCCTTTTTTATCTCATTGAATTTTTTTAAAAGTTAATTCCTATTTCATAAAACTATTAATAAGTATGGACAATGTCTTACTTTTATCTGATGCAGTGAATTGTGACTGTAAATCCTTTGATATATATGGAACTTTTGAACATAACAATATGGTTTTACATTTTGCCGAAGAGAGAACTTGCATCACTCATGTGAGGGGAAATATTCTGTGATTACATATCATTGGTGGCCACCCAAGCCCTGCCCTGCTGACGGAAGAGTATGTGTGTGTTTGTGTGTGTTGACCCCTGGCTGTGTGTGTGGCAGTGTCCCTCCTCACCCCTGGCTGTGTGTGGCAGTGTCCTCCCCACCCCTGGCCCCTACACAGCAGACAGCAGCAGTCATGCATTTAACTCATTTCCCCAATCCCAGAACCGTGCAGTCACAAAAAAGCAAAAAAAATGTACTGTAGGTTAAGGTTTTATTAGCAATGTGTGAGGGTATGATAGAAGAATTATGTGCATGGTGGTGTGTGTGCGTGTGTGTGTGTGTATATGCGCTGCATCATATGCAAATTATTTTCTACCCAGTTTTGTCAAATCTTGGAGTAAAAAGCACAAACACCCAAAGACAACAAGTTAGTGTCCTCTTAAACTTGTACATCACCCGTTCCCCCCCCTCCCCCACCACAACCACACCTATGAAGACTCTGAAGCTTGTACCATTAAGCCTCACGCCCTGTACAACACCTCCCTCACACCCAAGACAATACCCAACCAAGACAGTACCCACCCTGTACGACCCTTCTCCTCACACCCAAGACAGTACCCACCCTGTACGACCCCGAAAGACAGTCTCCAACCCTGTACAACCCCTCCCCTCATACTCAAGACTGTACCCACCTTGTACAACCCCCACAGACAGTACCCCACCCTGTACAACCCCTACAGACATTGTACAATTCCCACAGACAGTACCCCACCCTGTACAACCCCTACAGACAGTCTCCTGCCCTGTACAACCCTTCCACTCACACCCAAGACAGCCCTGTGCAACCCTTTCCTCACACCTGGAAACATTCATAGTCTGTGCCATAAATGTCAAACAGCAACACCTGGTTTAATTCTTTCCTTAACCCCTTCAACATGAGGACGCCTATACTGCGTCCTTGTGTGCCCCGTACCATATCTGAGGACGCACATACTGCGTCCTGGCTCGCTTTAGCCAATATACGAGTTATTTTCTCTATATTTATGCTTACATCTCAAATTTATCAATTAATTTAGGTTTCTTTATGTGCACCATTTAATTCTGCATGTTTTCATATATAATACATGATGATTATGTTAAGTTTATGGCTGAAACCTTGTTATATTCAATAGCAACATTTGAAATTTGGCACGCACGGCGATCCTGGATATGACGCGGGGCGCTGTTTTGCACTGAAAACTTACAAGAAATTAGTCAAAAAGAAGAAATGTCCCCTTGTGGCCAGAGCAAATGTCCATTGTTTACTCCAGTAGTTCCTGTGAGCACAGAGAATTGGCGTTGCCTACTTGATCATGTGACTGGTTGAGAAAAGAAAGAAAGAAAGACAAAACCAAGGGGGGGCCTTTTACTTCAGGGGGGCATCTTACCCCACTTTACCATATATATATATATATATATATATATATATATATATATATATATATATATATATATATATATATATATATATATATATCATTTATTTAACATCCATTTTCACTCTTCCTGAGTGGTTGGGTTTTACGTTTTATATATATATATATATATATATATATATATATATATATATATATATATATATATATATATATATATATATATATATATATATATATATATAAGTCTCATCACATGAATTACCTCCCTGACCTTAATTGGCCTTAATAAAAATAAAAAATATCCCAAACTCTTTTACTGTTCATGCAAGTAAGGAAGGTGGCAGCCAACAGGACAGGCAAGTGGTACAATAGATCACACTCCACAAAGGACTCAATCACAGCTGCCTGGATTCACTTAAACAACACCAAACATAATAAATGGGAAAAAAAAAAAAAATATGGTTAAGACTGAAGCCCTGAGTGAAAGAGGACGACCCCCTTCGATATGGGGGAAGAGAGAGGGAGGTAGAATATTTGAGAGAAAGAAAATACCTAATGAACTTAATATACTGTGAACAAGAGCAACAATATCTTCTGGAATACTGACTAAGAGATAAGTAACAAAACCTAGCCTGACTTAAAAACAACAATACACGGCTAACAAACTCAACGTATAACAAACACAACTGCCCCATCTGGTTCTAGGTGGGCAGGGAGGAGGCTTGTGTGGGCGCTGCTGCCAGGTCTGTCTTAGTTAAGTCTTGCGATGGTTTGTGTCCCGCCAGGCTTTCCTTGCTCTCCACCAGACCCTCGTTCCTGTGGCCACTTTGCTCATGTTCTGCTGCCGCGACTGCGTCCTCAGCACCTTCCTGCGCCCCTCCTCGCGACTCTGAAAACACACACACACACACACACACACACACACACACACAAATAATAGATGATTAGAATACATAATAAATGATCTTACTAAAACAGAAATGAAGGAAAAATGACAGGTTAACACACACACACACAAACATTCAAACATATACATACACACTCATAGCATGTGTTTGTGTGTGTGTGAGCAGGTTCTCAGATAAATATACGTAAGAGAACATACACACACATATATACACAACTAGGTAAATACACACACACACACAGTCATGATAAAAGGTAATACTTAAACAGAAAAGAGTCAACAGGCTACCAACGCCACTAGGGACAACACTACCTCCAAAACTTGCCTACCCAGCACAGAGCAGCGACACAGAGAGACTCGGATCAAAGAAAAACTGTGTGTACAATATAATGATGCTTTATTTCCACAGTCTATGATGCTTACAAGACTGCTGCATCCCATCGAGAGGCAGCAGGAAAGTCACACACACACAAACACACGCTATGTACAAAACAACGTGATGGGACCCCAAGGCAGATAGAAAACTTATCTATGGACTGAGAAATGTGCTGGTGTGTGTGTGTGTGTGTGTGTGTGTTGTTCAGCTTCCATATCCATATTTATCCAACTCATTCTTAGACCCATAAATCTAAACTCCTCTGTTGTCAATTTTTTTTGAGAGAATCGGAATTACTTTACTTTTTTTTGCATCTACGCTTTTCAACTTAAACTCATGTTCTCTTGTTCTTGTGTGTGTGTGTGTGTGTGTGTGTGTGTTTTCAGTGTGGGGTCTAAAAACTGTCCCCCCAACAAGTGACAAAATGGGTCCAGTTTGTGAATGGTCAGGAAATATAAAAATTGAGGTATTTCCAGAAACATTTCCCAGCTATTTACATTGTACACAAAATATAAATACATACACAGATACAACCATTCATACATGCACACAAAAAATGTATAAAGGATGCTAGTCTCCCCCTCTAATCTGTTATCTCTCCCTCTCCCTCTCTCTCTCTCTCTCTCTCTCTCTCTCTCTCTCTCTCTCACACACACACACACAGAATCATAGGAAACATCACCCGCCTTTGACATACAGACAGAGAGAGCATCATCTCAATTCTTCCATGGATTTTGTGGGCCCAGAATCATTCCATGCAGCATCTCAACACATATATTTAGCATGAGTGCCCTTCAATCCCTTCCCTTCACATTTATTTATTGGTCTATACTCATGTAAACGGAACATTTCTTATCAGTTTTCAGGAGGTCAACTTTGCACTCCCTTCCTTTTATAATTATTTACTGGTCTAAACTCATGCAAAAGACCCATTTCTATCAATTTCTTAGGGAGGCAACTTTGCAATCCCTTCCCTTCACATTCATTTATTGGTCTATACTCATGCAAAAGGAACATTTCTTATCAGTTTTCAGGGGGTCAACCTTGCACTCCCTTTCCTTCACAATTATTTGGTCTATGCCCATTCAAAAAAAACATTTCTGAATATTTTTTTGGGGGGGCAACTTTGCATTCCCTTCACACTTGCATTATTTGATACAGGTAAGCTATGGGCTGCAGTATTTGACCCTTGCTTGAATGTTTTGAGCTGGCACTCCTCATCAACCTGGCACTCTGATCTCGCACTATATGGGGCACTACTGTAAATAGGCTTCAGGTGTCCATTGCATATTTTTCTCCCTGAGTCAGAGAAAGTTATAGTCACAAACGGGAATTCCTGACACACACACACACACACACACACACACACACACACACACACACACAGCAGCAGAGTAAGGAACTGGCCCACCACCTCCACATGGCATTATAAAAAAAGGTAATGCTACTAATCCCCACCTTTATTACGCTATTTCTCAGTAACGATATGCAGGTTCTTTGCCTCTAATACGCTTGGTCCTCTTCCCTTTCTTACTTGAGAATTCTGTTTCCTTCCACCCTTACATTGCCATCACTGTACGTACATCCCTTTGGCAAGACATTACAAACAGGTGTCTCTGAGTCCCCAGGTCCTGTCTCTCTCACAACACTGCTGGCTGCCATGATCCAGCCTCTGCCAGACTTGCCCACTCAGTCGGCACCTTTCCTGGCACGGACGCTGACTGGCAGAAGTTGATGGTTTCTATATTGGTGGCTAGGATGACCAACAGCAGGAAAATAATGATGTATATAAGTGTTTGAGATGAGGGAGGGGGAGTGCTTCAGGAACACTGGATGCTGGGGACTGTGATATGATGGGTACCTCCTGGCTTACTGCATATGAGGAAGCAGTGAAAAAAAAAAAAAAAAAGGCCCACGAGATTACTGCTCCCCAAAAGAAAAAAAAAGTGATATGGAATTTCAAGTTTATTCAAAAACTGTTAATGGCAGTCAGCATTGCCAGTATACTGCAGTGTGTCATTCACCACCTGCCTGATCACATGCTAGACTCTTGGTCACCAGCCAGCACTCCCCAACAGAGCTTGGGGTTACACACTGAAGGATCTGTGGGCACGGCCGGCCCTCACACATACTCCTTGCTCAAAGGGGAACACTAACTGATCCTGTCAGCAGGAACACTTTACTGTCAATGTCTGGGTACTGGCAGCACCTTAGCACCTTGACACACCCCACACAGCCTCCCACTTGATCAAGGAGGGACACTAACTGCTCCTTGACCGTGGAAAAATCTTTCATCTTAAGCAGGTCTCAAACCTCCTCCTGCCCGGGCATAATCTTAGTCCTCTGAACCACAGGTGCGGCGTGTGAGTAAGAGCGTACGCGCATACACGTGAACTAACAGCAGACTACCCCGTAAAGTTATATGAGAGCGGCGGTGATGGTGTTGGTGTGGTCCAAAATATATACAAACATATATATATATATTCAATCAATGGACATCGTAGAAACCATTCACTGACATCACCTCCCATGATATCACAGACGTGGGTGTGGCATGAATACTTAAAGGCAAAAGATGTGTGAGTGTGTGTGTGTGTGTGTAGTGTGGTTGTTGGATGGCAAATATAAGGTTAGGGTACATAAGTCTACGATAAGTTTAGCTTGGATGGCGTTCAAGCAAGCCTCAGTTTGCACACAGTTCTTATGCGGACAACACAGTGTACACAATCTTTTCACACCACTGTAGGCTGTTATCACACCCTACTTGATTTCCAGGGGTGAGGGCCTTAGGAAGCAGCCCACCTTTATTACTGAGATTCAAATAAGTTAGGTTGTTTGTTGTAAAATCCCTATCTCTAGGAATTTGAAGGAACCAGACCCATCCTTGAAGTGAGGGCTGCTTGAATGCTAAAGAAAGGACCTGCAGATGTTGAGGGCTGAGTGGTATGGAGTGACTTAGATTAACTTGTGTGTGTGTGTGTGTGTGTGTGTGTGCGTGGTGTATATGTGTGTGTGTGTGGTGTGGTGTGTGTGCGCGTGATGTGTGTGTGTGTGTGCATGGTGTATGTGTGTGTGTGTGCGTGGTGTACGTGTGTGTGTGTGTGTAGGGGAGGTTGAGGAATCACATATGTAGGCCTTGTTGTTGCCCTTCCTCCTCCTCCTCTTCCTCTTCTTGCTCTGTCTTCCTAGGAGGCCGGTCATGGCTGGGGTAGGCTAGTGTAGGGCAGGTTAGGATGTGTGGGCAGGGACTTGAGGAATCAGGTTAACAGACTTTGTTTTTGTGCTTCCTCTTCTTCATCTTCTCGTGGCTCTACAGGGGAGGCGAGACTTCTGCTGCTGGCCGTGCTGGAGCTGGTGCTGGGCTCTCGCTCCTTCCTGGGTGCTGAGCCTGTTGGCCAAATGCAGGCACTGTCACCACTAGCTCTCTCTCTCTCTCTCTCTCTCTCTCTCTCCTCTCTCTCTCTCTCTCTCTCTCTCCTCTCTCCTCTCTCTCTCTCTCTCTCTCTCTCTCTCTCTCTCTCTCTCTCTCTCTCTCTCTCTCTCTCTCTCTCTATCTCTCTCTCTCTCTCTCTCTGGCTCTGTTTCGTCTCTGCTCTCTCGCCTCTCGTCTCTCTCTCTCTCTCTCTCTCTCTCTCTCTCTCTCTCTCTCTCTCTCTCTCACTCTCTCTCTCTCTCTCTCTCTCTCTCCTCTCTCTCTCTCTCTCTATCTCTCTCTCTCTCTCTCTCTCTCTCTCTCTCTCTCTCTCTCTCTCTCTCTCTCTCTCTCTCTCTCTCTCTCTCTCTCTCTCTCTCTCCTCTCTCTCTCTCTCTCTCTCTCTCCTCTCTCCTCTCTCTCTCTCTCTCTCTCTTGGTCTCACTCTCTCTCTCAATCTCTCTCTGGTTACATAGGCCAAGACAACCAGTCACTTGGGAGTCTGTGCAGTGCATCATGACAGCATGGTTATGAAGTTTGACTCATGCACACACTGTCTTCTAGCAAACAAAAATCTGCACTAACTGGAGAGACTCTCAAAGCTGCTTCATAGTCAAGGGCATCACTGTACTTATCGACTCTTCTGTTTGGAACTTGTGACAACTCCAGACAAAAGGGCAGATTAGTACAGTTGCAAGGTAAAGTCTGGGACAAGAGCTATAGTCCAACCAAATTGTCAAGTCCGTTTGGGTGGAGGCTCCCGCGGGTCCATTTCTCCCCTCTGCTCTGCCACACAGTCCCAACACCTATTTTTTCCTATCACATGTTACCTTTACCTTACATATGAGAGGAAGAGATAAGTGTTGGGACTGTGTGGCAGAGCAGAGGGGAGAAATGGACCCGTGGGAGCCTCCGACCAAACGGACTCGACAATTTGGTTGGACTTTAGGCTGCACATGACATCTGAGTTACCACAGTTTACCTTCCCAGGTTTCCCCAGGTACCCATTTATCAAGCAGCCTGAAAGGGAAGATGAACACCAGGGTGGGCAGGGAATTGAGGCAGGGATCGAACCCAGGCCTGTTGATTTTTAGCTTGGTATGCTAACCACCACACCACCACGGCCCTCCTAACAGAAGCAGCTGTGAAAGTCCTCCGTTTAATACAAGATGACATAGCTATGGGTGACTGGGTGGCCCTGTCTCTAACTTGTACATCCAGTCACCCAAACACACCATTATTATGTCAACAGTTGGCGTGCGAAGCAAGATGCAGCTCAAAACACGCATATCAGGCGAGGAGGCGTGACCTAGGCAATGGTGCGGCCTCAAGACATGCAGTGCAAAGAGTAAAGCATTGCAAGAACAATAAATATATCAGTAATGACAGGCAGCAGGAGAGGGGAGAAGGGCTGTGATGAGGATAAAACCTTAACAAAAGTATTACATGGTTTGAGATGGGTTTTGATATGATTTGTAGGACTTTGAGAGGACCAGCTCGATTGTAATTTTCCATTTGGTGCAGGCATGATGGCACAAGAAGTTGGCCTTGAATGGTTTGGTCACCCTTTTACACTAAACATCTCATATGAATTAGAGTGAGGCCCACATCATGCCTGCAGCAGTGAAGGGAAAAATATGATCACTTGGGTCCAAGGTAGCCATGTTCTCCCCTCCAACACAACACTGTTCATAATAGGGTGGAATAATCAAATAGTTGAACTCCCTCCACCGGAAATTCACCTTCCAGACACAAATCAAATCCATCACCAAAAAATAAAATGGAAAAATAAGAACACTGGTATGTAGGCAGAAATATTCTCCTCTCAATCACAAAAAAAATCTGCCCTCTTCCTTAACTGTTCAGAGTAGGAAGAAATAATCAAATAGTCGAACTCCCTTCCACCAGAAAATCACCTCATATCTGTCACCAATAAATAAGGTAGACCGAAATGCTCTGCATCATTTGGAAAAATTTCAAACCACCATATAGGAGTGCATGGGCAGCCCACCACCAACAGAAATCATCGTTCAACTAGTGAGATCACTAAGAGACATGATAGGAGCAGGGATGGAGTGTTCATATTCAGTATCCATATTTGAATACATTGGAATAGCGTATCTGAGTGTATTCGTATCCAAATAATTATTGATAGAAATCAAAGTATTCTCATTCGTACTTGAATACAAGGGAAAAGTATTCATATTCTGCAAATAATCTGACAAATAGTTCAAAATTTATTATCAGAAATAACAGTTGTTGCTCCTTACTACTCCAGCCTCCTGGGCAGACGTGCAATGGCCGTGTGTAGTACAAGTTGATGGGCTCATTTATCTGTTGCATAACCTTACAACAGTGCTAATTGCATAACCTTACAACCCTGATATGTCCAGAAGGTATTTTTCAATGAAAAGTATTCATGAATGTGTTTAGGAATACCTTCATGGAGTATTTGTATTCAAATTAAAACCATTTCAATCTATTCAAATTCGTATACGTATTCATTGGAATATGAAGTATTCGTATGGAATACACAACTCCTGTATTCACTCCATCCCTGGATAGGAGTGCATAGGAAGTGTATAACACAAACAGAAACCATCACTGCACCATAAAAATTAGGAACAAGCATTGCAAGAGTCAGGAAAAAAAAAATAATAATAATATCACAAGAGAGCAGCTGGCAGCATCACACTGGCATATTTTCCAGCACTTTGGGAAGGTATGTTTCAACAGCATTCATGAGGTAAGACTGGCCAGTAATAAGTCTCTACAGAGTATAAATAAAGCAGGCAGGCAGGCAGGCAGCACTTGTTATTAAGCAGAAGCAGACTCAAAATCATGACATGTGCAATCATTCAACACACACACACACACTGTACACACAAAACCATTACGTTTATACACTTTAATCTTAAAATAAATTCAATATATCAAGAAAAAAGACTGGAGAGAGAAAAAAAAAAAGAGAGAAAATGAGAGAAAGAGGGAGAGAGAAAAAAAGAGAGAAAAAGGGAGGGGGAAGAGAGAGCGAGAGAAAGAAAAGAGAGGAGGAAAAAGAGAGAAAGAGAATGAGACAAACAGATAGATAGATAGATAGAATAACCAACAGAACATCAACACATCCCACTCACCTGCTATGGTCCTGTCGCACCTCTCCTTGTCTGCGGCGATGTAGCAGGTCGACCAGAAGAAGAAGACGGCACCCAGCACATTGACGATGGTGCAGAGAAACATAGCGTATTGCTTGGACTGAAATAACACACAGGGAAGGCTTAGGTTAGGGGGGGGGGGGAAGAAGGTGGTGATGATGATACTATTACTATTATTATGGAAGAATGTGGATGTGATGTGGATCTGAAAAGTTGTGGAAGGTAAGAATGAATGTGGAGGGATTTGGTAAGGTTGTGGACGGTGAAAATATTAATGTGGAACGAGTTGGAAGGATGTGGAAGAATTTGGGTAGGGTGACAATGGACGTGGAAAGGTTTGGTAAGGATGTGGAAGGTGAAAATGAATGTGGAAGAATGTGGTGGGGATTTGGAAGGACATGGAAGGGTAAGCATGGACATGGAAGAGTTTGGTAAGGATGTGGAAGGTGAAAATTAGTGTGGAAGGATTTGCTAGGGATTTGGAAGGCTATAGAATGAATGTGGAAGAATGTGGAAGGATGGTTACTACTACTACTATTACCTCATCAAAGGGGACTGTGTTTAGGTCTATATCAATTTTTTCATATCTTTCTTTCACTCAATTCCATGGAACTCAATAATAATACCTTGAAGTTGATGAAATCCTCGTTGGGGTCTGGAGTGGGCGGGTCGGAGAGGTCAGAGAGGTCAGCAGAGGTCGCGTTTAAGTCAAGGTCAAAGGTCGGGTCTATTGTGGTCAAGGGCAGGAAGGTGGTGGTGCCATTCTGGACGTGGATGTAAGGCTTGAAGGCATCGGCAACCTGGAGAGAACACGAAGAGGGTGATTGATAGTTTGTTGTTGCAGGTAAACAAGGGAGAAGGGAGGAACATGCCATCCCAACCCCCAGGCAGTACAGAGTGTGATTATACAACTAGTAATACATGTGTAGGTAGCACCATGAAACTAAAAAGATACAATGGTAGGAATGAATGCACAACAAGGGAGGGGGGTGGTACCTGCCGGCCTCCCCTAGACAAGAAGAAAATAAAATGTGGGGATGGAGAAATACATTGCCCAAGCAGTAGATGGGAATGAATACAGAGATAGAGTAAGAGGGTGATTTTAATACATTTTCTTTTGGTTAGGAAGACACAGTGAGGGTAGAGAGAGAATGACAGGACAAGATGGTGGGAAAGAATGATCTAATGTAGTTCCTGGGGTGTCTTGATAATGCCATCTCATATAACAGCTTGATGGAGAAAGACAGAGGAAGTGATGAAGGAGTAGAGACAGGTAACTCTTGCATTAGAGTTTACCAGCGGAATGGTCTAATTTAGTTCCTGGTGTGTCTAGATAATGCCTTCTCATATAACAGCTTGATGGAGAAAGACAGGAAGTGATGAAGGAGTAGAGACGAGTAACTCTTGCATTAGTGAGTTTACCAGCGGAAGGCATGAAGGAATGGAGATGCTGGTTAACCCTTGCTAGGAAACACAGATGCAGGAAGGCTGTTGCTTTTACCATTAGAAGGGATGAAGGAATGGAGATGCTGGTTAACCCTTGCTAGGAAACACAGATGCAGGAAGGCTGTTGCTTTTACCATTAGAAGGGATGAAGGAATGGAGATGCTGGTTAACCCTTGCTAGGAAACACAGATGCAGGAAGGCTGTTACTTTTACCATTAGAAGGGATGAAGGAATGGAGATGCTGGTTAACCCTTGCTCATCCAGTTACTTACAATGCCAATGAGGTAGGGGCTGCCGGCATCACCAAGGGCATGGGAGAAGAGGATCTGGAATGCCTCCGCTGACGACCTTCTGGTGGGTATCACAATGTACTGCAGGGAGGAACAAGGTCGTTAGTCAAGGCAGTGAGGGCAGAGTATTAACACTATATGATGGAATACAAAACATGACAAAACTGGCTCGATCCTGAAAGACTAGTTGAGGTTACACACACACACACACACACACATATATAAACACCTGAAATGAATTAGAAGTGGAGGTGGCAAAGAATGTGTGGAAATCTAAAGAAAAAAACAGGATAATTATAGATATGGAGACAGGACCAACACAAGTATAGGTCAGGTCCTGTATACTAAAGCTAGGTAAACACACACACACACACACACACACACACACACACACACACACACACAAGATGAAGAAGAAAAAAGAAGATGAAGTGAACCAAAGGAAAACACACACACACACACACACACACACACACACACACACACACACACACACACACACACTCACCAGCACAATATCCGACACCACGGCCCAGTTGAGATTGAGGAAGATCTGCCCGAAGAACACCACCACGTAGGAGCCCACAGTGTTCCATTCGGCAAGTATCAAGGCACCGAGGATCAGCGGCACCGAGGCCAGGAGACCAACGCCACACACCAGAGGATCGGCATAGGGCAGCCTGATGGGGGGGGGGGGGGGGGGTAATACAGGCAGGTTATAAGGGGTTGGGGTGTTTCTCTCTCTCTCTCCTTCCTCTCCCTTTCCCCTCCTTTTTCTCTCCTTCCTCCTCCCTTACATCATCTTTCTCTCTCTCTCTCTCTCCTTCCTCTCCCTTTCCCCTTCTTTTCTCTCCTTCCTCTTCCCTCCCTCCTCTTTTTCCCTCCTGCAAGCCATGTAAATGACAACTAATGATGACTGAAAGGCTTCATAAACAAATGTCAACAGTAACAAGTTCTCTTATCACCTTATCAACAGCGACCTCTCACCCACCGCTCTATTAGTGAAACATTTCTTGCCCGGCTCCTTACTGAATCTCAAGTGTTTTGACTGCTAGGCTTAAGTAGGAGCAAGGCAATCAGATCTGTCTTGCCTGGGTCCTTAATGAAGATCTGAAGTGTTTTGAATGCTAGGAATAAATCACTGGAACTTTGGTTGGTAATGTCTACTTCATAATGCCAAAAAATGACATCATTTGAGTTCTAATGGGTGTTTTTTTAGGTTCATGGTACAGAGGAAGGGTCAGACTACCACCATGGTCATGAAACTAACAATGGCAATGGCCGAAACTCCTACAAAAGCCAAAATGTTTTACGATACAACACTCACTTGACTCGAAGCTTCTGGCCGGCGTAGGACCCCAAAGGCACACCCAGCAGGCCGGCGGACATAGCGATGGCACCGAACACAAATGACACACTGCAACACAACACGGGCAGAGGTCAGGTCAGGTCACTCAAAACACAAACAGCTCGAGGGGTAAAAATAAAAACAATAAAATCTGCTAATACTACTACTAACAATAACATCTGGGGTCACGTACTCGTCCTCCTTGGCGTTGGGGTGGTCCTGAATCTTGACCCCCAGCTGGGTGAAGAGTGGCCCCCAGAACGCGAGCGCCCCGGCAACGAAGGTGACGCACGTGAAGGCGATCGTCGACAACACAAAACTCTTGCTGTGAAAATAATGAGCGAAGGAAAATATGGTTAATCGTAAAAGATAATACTGTCCTCCTTCCTCCTCCTCTTCTTCTTGGTCATCTCCCTCCTCCTCCTCCTCCTCTCTTGCTGTGGGGGGAAATGAAGGGGAATCATAAGGGAAAGGAAAATGTATAGTTAATTGTACAGCATAATACGCAATGTCCTCTTCCTCCTCTTCCATGTCTCAGTCCTCCTCCTCCACATCCTTCAACCATTCCTAATCTTAAACCTCCTCCTCTTCCTCCTCCTAATCTTATTCCCAATTTTCCTTAGTATGTGTATATATGTGTATGTGTGTGTGTGTATTAAGTTCAGGACATGTAAACAAATGATAAGAGTCTAACAAGTTCTCTATCACCTTATCAACAGCCAATGTGCCCTCACTGATAACCTGGTAACAGTGTCAATACCCAGACATGGAGAACCCAAGGCCTGGTATAGCACAGAGAGGCATGAAGTGACCACCATGTATTAAGGGTACAGACTATGGCTCAAGGTATTATAATGAGGCTTAGCAGTGTTATAATGATGCTTAAGAGTATTATAATGATATCATGTGGACTTGGGGAGGTCAGGTCATACATGGAACTGATAATTACAGATGGAAACTCATAAATCGTAGAAGTGAACAGAGATTGAACTAGAGATGGAATACGAACCTTTGCACAAGAGAATGATGGAGTACAATAACATTTAAGAGAATGATGGAGTACAATAACATTTAAGAGAATTAGGAAGAGATGAAATTAGAACCAAACAGAGAAGGAATTAGAACCTTTGCACAAGAGAATGATGGAGTACAATAACATTTAAGAGAATTAGGAAGAGATGAAATTAGAACCAGAGAAGGAATTAGAACCTTTGCATGAGAAGGATTGAAGAACACCAACATTCAACAGAGAACCAAAGGGATATGAAATTGGAACCCAGTAGAGATGAAATTAGAACCAAATAGAGAAGGAATTAGAACCTTTGCATGAGAAGGATTGAAGAAAACCAACATTCAACAGAGAACCAAAGAGATATGAAATTGGAACCCAGTAGAGATGAAATTAGAACCAAATAGAGAAGGAATTAGAACCTTTGCATGAGAAGGATTGAAGAACACCAACATTCAACAGAGAACCAAAGGGATATGAAATTGGAACCCAGTAGAGATGAAATTAGAACCAAATAGAGAAGGAATTAGAACCTTTGCATGAGAAGGATTGAAGAACACCAACATTCAACAGAGAACCAAAGAGATATGAAATTGGAACCCAGTAGAGATGAAATTAGAACCAAACAGAGATGGAATTAGAACCTTTGCACAAGAGAAGGCTGGAGTACACTAACATTTTAAAGAGAACCAAGAGGAGATGATATTAGAACCTGGCAGAGAGGAATTTGAACCCAGTAGAAATGAAATCAAAATGCAGAATCCAGAAGAGATGGGATTAGAACCTTTGCCCCACAGAAGGATGGAGTACACTAACACTGAACAAAGAAAACCAAGAAGAGATGAAATTAGAACCTGTTAGAGAGAAATCAGAACCCAGAAGAGATGGAATTAGAACCTTTGCCCCACAGAAGGATGGAGTACACTATATATAGAACATTCCACTGCCATTCCACTACCCAATTCATCCCTTTCAGTGGCTGTCAACCCTTCATGCCAGCTCCCTCATTCATCCTCTCAACAAAAGCCGCCCCCATTCAACCTTTCACAAGTCCAAACCATCTCAAGAGTATTACATTTTTCTTCACTTGAGAGCTCTAACGTAACCTTCACCAATTTGATATTCTTTGATAACACACACACAGCTGACCTCCTCCTCCTCCTCTTCTTCCTAGTTGAATATTATCTAAGTTAACCCTTGACTCACAATCTCAACTGCAAATGTCAGCTTCCTTGAGGTTGGGTATTCTGGGTTTTCTTTGCTATTTTTTCATCCCTCTCCCCTATGGAAATAATATTCAGGATTCTGGTCTGCTATTGTGTGTATGAAATGCCTGGGGTAGATAGGGTGTAAGGGAGTCAACCAAATCATCTTCAAGGTTGGGCATTCTGGGTTATCTTTGCTATTTTTTCTGGTCTGCTATTGTGTGTATGAGATGCCTGGGGTAGATAGGGTGTAAGGAATAGATAAATTTTTCAACTGTTTTCATTCTCTCAAAGTCTAGAAATCGTCCACTGTATAATTCTTCCTCCTCCTCAATTTCTTCTCCTCTTAACTGTCTGTCTTCAGCCTCTAAACACAGTGGAGTCAAATGCCATTCAAATCCTCATCTACTCTATTCTAACTCTTTTCAACCTCTCAGTCACATAATTTCCTTCAGCATCCCCTTCCTCCTCCTCCTCTTTCTCCTCTAACTGTCTGTCTTCAGCCTCTAACTGTCTGTCTTCAGCCTCTAAACACAGTGGAGTCAAATGCCATTCAAATCCTCATCCACTCTATTCAACCTCTCAGTCACATAATCTCCTTCCTCTTCCTCCTTCTCCTCTAACTACCTGTCCTAACCAACCACTGATCTCTAACTTCTTTCAACCTCTCAGAGTCACACAATCTTCTGTATTTCTTTTTTTTTTGTTACAGCAAAGGAAGCAGTTCAAGGGCATAAAAAATAATTGAAAAAATGCCTGCTAATCCGACCCCTATAGAAGAAAGAGTATAGCAGAGTGGCCAAAAAGAGAGGTCAGTATTTCTCCTCCTCCTCTTCCTCCTACTCACTTTAAGAAGAGGTACTTGAGGTCACCCCAGAAGGAGGTGACCTGGAGGTGCTGGCCGCCCTCACTGCTGCCACGCGGGGGGTCATGGATGAAGAAGAGGATGAGCACCAGCGCGAGGAGGCCCATGACAGGGGTGACGCGCAGGCCCCACCGCCAAGCAACCAGGTCATCCGCGCTGACCTTGGCAATCTCCATGACCTCAGCACCCACGATGTACCCCATGCCACTGTAGGAGATAGATAGATAGATGAGTGATGAGATAAATGTAATAACAGTAGTAGTAATAGTAGTGGTAGTAGTAGTAGTGGTAGGAGGGAGAGGTTAGTAGTGGAGGTCCTACTACTACTATTACTAAAACTACTACCACTACTACTTAAACTAATGCTAATAATAATAATAACAATGATAGATAATCTCTCTCTCTCTCTCTCTCTCTCTCTCTCTCTAACTTTCTATATTAATCTTTCAGTATTATCTATCTTTATCTATTTCTCTCACCTTCCGACGGGGATGGCAAAGTAGAAGAGTGCCAGCATCTTGGAGCGCGTGTCACGGACAAAGAGGTCGGAGATGATGGTGGGGGCAATGGTGGAGTAGCTGGCCTCACCCACACCCACCAGGCAGCGGAACAGGAGGAACAACCCGTATGTCTGAGGGAGGAGGAGGAGGACGAAGGTTAGCTAGGTATGGGTGTGTGTGTGTGTGTCATTTGTTTTAATATAGAAATGGTAATAGGAAAGCATTTTAATAAGGTAAGGTATATATTTTAAGAGGGACATGTTCTCTCTCTCTGTCTGTCTCTGTCTCTCTCTCTCTCTCTCTCTCTCTCACACACACACACACATAGTACAATATACAGCTTGTTACTGCTGTCGGGAGAGCCACTCATTTATCATTCTCTCTCTCTCTCTCTCTCTCTGCTCCATTATATATTACAGTCACCATCATTACCTTCACCAGCATCACCACCACCACCACCACCACTTAGTTCTCTGTCCTTTACTACCATATAATCACCAGCACCAATTCCTTTCATTTTTCCTTTTTTTTTCAGTTACTGAAAAAAAAAAAATCTATTCTGCCTTGTCATTTTTTCAAGGAGGGGAGTGTCAAGACACCTCAATCTCCTCACTTTTGGCCACTCAATTCTGACTTGTTTTGCAGGAAAGTTGGAAAGTTTAGTTTAGTCGGCGCAACATCTGTGGTCATATGCCGGAGTGAGACAGAAGGGGAAGGAATTATAGAAGGGAACAGATCCCAGGAGACAGGACACAACCCCCGATTAATGCCTGTTACCCATTCACTGCTGGGTGGACAGGGGCGTAGGGTATCGGAAAAGCCGCCCAAATTTTTCCACTCTGTCCAGGAATCGAACCTGGGCTTGTTTTGCAGGAGCAGCGCTAGGAAGGCCTTTTTTGGGGGTCTTATTTTGCTCAACCAGGTTTCATTACCACACACCACAGCCAACCCAACCCACTCACAGGCATGAAGGAGCCGACCAGCGTTGCCAGACTCCAAAAGAACAGTCCCACAGCCATGAGGTACTTTCTGGAGAAGCGGTCGCCCAGGTAGCCAAAGAGGGGAGCCACCAGCATGTACACCAGCACGAAGGCAGTCTGTAGCAGCCCGGCCTGGGAGTCACTGATGTTGAAGCACTTCTGGATGTCCCCGAGAATGCCTGGGAGGGAATAAGAGAGAGAGGAGTTAGGTCCCAGTAAGTCATGGGATTATATAAGAATTCTGTATGTGTGAAATTAATAAAAGATAAAGGAATTAGAGAGAGAGAGAGAGAGAGAGAGAGAGAGAGAGAGAGAGAGAGAGAGAGAGAGAGAGAGAGAGAGAGAGAGAGAGACAAATGCAATAGCAGTAGTAGTAGTAGTAGTAACAGACATAGGAGGAAGAGGAGAAGGAGGATTAGGAAGAGGAAGAAGGAAAAATATAATGAGTAAGAGAAATGATGCTGACAGATGATACTATAACAATAACAATAACAACAATAATAATAATAATAATAATAATAATAATAATAATAATAATAACAATAATAATAATAATAATAATAATAATAATGATAATAACTGGGTTTTTTTTTTTTTTTTTTTTTTTTGGTATAAAAAAGAAGATACAATTGGAAAGGATAGTGTTGGGGACATGAACAGCTGCATGTGTGTGTGTGTGTGTGCGTGTGTGTGTGTGTGTGTGTGTGCCCTCCCCACCAATCATCAACACTTGAGTCTTTGATTGGATGATGCAGTACAACTCTGATTGGAGCCGCTCTCTCTCTCTCTCTCTCTCTCTCTCTCTCACACACACACACACATGTGAATCAACCTTGAACGGAAGCTAATGAATAAATTATATATGCAGGTAGCGTGACAACTCTCTCTCTCTCTCTCTCTCTCCATACAGGATTTCAGATAACCGGCTGCTAACCGTCTCCATATCTACGTTTATCTAAGGACACGCCTCCTTCCACCACACCACGCGCTTCCACAGCCAACCACCAGTACTTCTATAAGGAAAACTATACTCTATAATGTTGTTTCTGCATCCTGTCCTTCTTAACTTGTAAATTCATGTCCTCTTGTTCTTCCATGGCCTCTGTGTCCAAGGTTTCTTTTCCTTTTTGCTAATTTGATGTCATCCCTCATTCCTCTGCCTTTTACAACTTGGGTCTGGTTCATTTTCTGCAATCTTTCTTAATTCATGCCATTGTTGCGACAGACGTGTGTGTGTGTGTGTGTGTGTGTTTCAAAATTTATGCAAACTGGTCAGTTATAAACTATCCATCTAGCTAGTTGCGTGTGTGCGTGTGTGTGTGTCAAAATTTATCCAAACTGTACAATAAACTATCCATCTAGCTATTTGCGTGTGTGCGTGTGTGCGTGTAACGTTTTTGGGCTAAATAGTAAATACTGACCCATCTCATAAACCCACCCCACTAATTCCTCCTCCTCCTACCATGACTACTACTGGTGTAACTTCCTCACCACCACCTCCTCCCTTTCTCATCATCATCATCGAGAGACAGATGAGGGCCAGCGATGCGTCTGTGTACCGCACGCCCGCATTCTTAACCCTTAGACTGCGGAGGACTAAATGCTCGATATTTTTCCTTCGCGAGTTAATTAAACGTCTTGGCGCCTCAGTAAGTCTCTTTGAAAAGCCTCTCGTAGAAGTTCCTGGGATTTTCATGGGCGGTTTTGTGATCCTTGTGATAGATTTACACGACTTTTGCAGATTGAACGGGAAAAAACTACCCTTGAAAACCATTTAATCCTCTCTGTGGCCTTGGGAAACAGACGTATTGGGACTCCGAGACGCCTCTTTGAAAAACCTCTCGTAGAAGTTCCTGGGATTTTCATGGACTATTTTGCGATCCCAGTGGTAGTTTTACACGACTTCTGCAGATTGAACGGGAAAAAGCACCCATGGAAACCCGTTAATCTTCTGTGGCTTTGGGAAACAGACATATTGAGAGTCCGAGACGCCTCTTTGAAAAGCCTCTCGTAGAAGTTCCTGGGATTTTCATGGGCGGTTTTGTGATCCTAGTGATAGTTTTACACGGCCTCTGCATCATGGGGGAAAAAACACCCTTGAAAACCCGTTAATCTTCTGTGGCTTTGGGAAACAGACGTATTGGGAGTCCGAGACGCCTCTTTGAAAGCCTCTCGTAGAAGTTCCTGGGATTTTCATGAACTATTTTGCGATCCCAGTGGTAGTTTTACACGGCCTCTGCATCATGGAGGGATAAAACACCCATGGCAACCCGTTAATCTTCTGTGGCTTTGGGAAACAGACGTATTGAGACTCCGAGACGCCTCTTTGAAAAGCCTCTCGCAGAAGTACCTGGGATTTTCATGGGCGGTTTTGTGATCCCAGTGATAGTTTTACACGACTTCTGCATCATGGAGGGAAAAAAAACACCCATGGAAACCCGCTTTAACTTCTGTAGCCTTGGAAAACAAACGTACTGGGAGCCCGAAACGTTTAAGAATATGGATCAGTATATTAGAAGTTACTGGGGTTTCCATGGACCACCAGGAAGGCCAAGGAGGACGTGGAGAAAGGTGGTGGAGGAAGATGAGGAGGCTGAACATCACGAAAGAAATGGCTATGGACCGGCAACAGTGGAGGAGGCTCATATCCCGTCCAACCCCACCATAGGGAATAAATGGACGTTAAACGATGATGATGATGATAATGATGGACTGCTCAGTGACCCTAGTGATAGTTGTACACGGCCTATGCATCTTGAAGGGGTAAACCACGCATGAAAACCCGGTGAATCTTCTCTGAGGCCTTGGGAAACAGACTTAAAGGGAGACCGATACGTGTAAGAAGGTGGACCATGGATTTTTGTGACCCTAGTGATAGTTGTACACGGCCTATGAACAGGAATATCGCCCATGAAAACTTGAACAAGAAAACCACCCATGAAAACCCCGCGAATCTACTCTGAGGCCTTGGGAAACAGACTTAAAGGGAGCCCGATCCGTGTAAGATGGACCATGGAGTTTTGTGACCCTAGTGATAGTTGTACACGGCCTAAGAACAGGAATATCGCCCATGAAAACTTGAACAAGAAAACCACGCAAGAATATCCGGTGAATCTTCTCTGAGGCCTTGGGAAACAGACCCAAGGGAGCCCGATACGTGTAAGAAGGTGGACCATGGAGTTTTGTGACCCTGGTGATAGTTGTATACGGCCTATGCATCTTGAAGGGGAATACCACGCATGCTCATCGACACATTTGTATCTAAGATGTAAAATTAAAGAAAGAAAAAGCATGAAAACTCAGTGAATCTTCTCTGAGGCCTTGGGAAACAGATGTAAATAAAGGGAGTCCGATACGTGCAAGGTGGAACTGTGGGTGAATGTGTAAGGAAAGTGGGAAACGGGTGAGTCTCGAGTGCCTTGGGTGAGTCAGGTCCGGCGAGGGGGAGAGGAAAAAACAGGGTGATAGCGTCCTATGACCGAGTAGGGGGCGGGGGGCGGTGCTCCTGTGCTGGGCTGTGATAGGTGGAGAAAGTGGCGTGAGTGGTGACGTGGCTAGAGTCTTACCACACCCACCACCACTACCGCGGCAACCACCACCACCACTATCACCACCACCACCTCCAAGGCCCCGCCAAGCACACACACACTACTGCCAACACCGGCCGGCTGCTGCTGAACCATAACGGGCCGCCCTCAACCAGACACCACGACCACCATCACCACCACAACCTTTGGGGTGATGAGAGGCCTAAAGTGTGGTGGTGATGGTGATGATAATAATGATGATAACGAGTAAGAAGTCAAGGAAAGGCATGATAGGAGAGAGAGAGAGAGAGAGAGAGAGAGAGAGAGAGAGAGAGAGAGAGCGGCTCCGACATGCCAAGTGTGCAAGAATCAAGGTAAGAATGCAGGTATACTCGATCTTCCTTGACGTCTTCCCTTTACTTAGAGAGAGAGAGAGAGAGAGAGAGAGAGAGAGAGAGAGAGAGAGAGAGAGAGAGAAGCAGATGGATGAATAGACACATGGATAACGTGAGGAAGAGGAAGAGAGGAAGGAGGAAGAGGAAAGGAGGAGGGGAAGTTATATTTTCTTCACTTCCTTTCAAGTGTTGTAGTAGTAGTAGTAGTAGTAGTAGTAGTAATAGTAGTGGTAGTTGCAGTAGTAGTAATAGAAGTAGTAGTGGTAGTAGTACTAGTAGTAGTAGTAAAGGAGATAAAGAATATAAACGAAAGAGGAAGTGTGTGTGTGTGTGTGTGTGTGTGTGTGTGTGTGTGTGTGTGTGTGTTGAAAGAATTAAATGACGCACTGCAAAACATTCTTCCCTTGAACACCACCACCACCACCACCACCATCTGCACGTCCACCACTCTACAAAGGGTTACTTTATACGAAAAAATGACCAAATATGCAAATGAGGTTGAGTGCCCACATCTCTCTCTCTCTCTCTCTCTCTCTCTCTCTCTCTGAATGGCATTAGAGTACCCGTATATATATTGAATTACTAAGGGGACAAGAAAGAGCTACGCAACAGTCCATTCAAGAAAACTTACAAAGAGTAGAAAAGAAAAACCTTGGGCCCTACTTAAGAGACTGATGATGATGATGATGGTGGTGCTGGTGGTGGTGGTTCGTAACATTACTTACATCACCACAGGATTCACCCCCCCCCCCCTCAACACCACATTCAACACTTGTGCCCATTCTGGTAGTGAGTGAGTGAATTTGTAAAGAGGCCTAGCACCTGAATGAGAGAGAGAGAGAGAGAGAGAGAGAGAGAGAGAGACGCAAACGTTTGAGGGGGGGGGGGGAGGGGGAATAGACAAACGTTTACATTAACCATTAACATGATCTCTCTCTCTCTCTCTCTCTCTCTCTCTCTCTCTCTCTCTCATTCCTTAATTTCATATATAAATAGATAAAAATAGATAGATAGACTGATAGACAAATTAATTGATAAAAGTTCCCAGGTTCATTAATCATTTGCTATAGTGAACGTTCTACCTTCTCTCTCTCTCTCTCTCTCTCTCTCTCTCTCTCTCTCTCTCTCTCTCTCTCTCTCTCTCACACACACACACACACACACACACACACACACGCGCACACACCATCATCCGGTTGCCGTCAGACTTGAGCATATAATCTTCTTCCTTCTCCTCCTCCTCCTCCTCCTCTTCCGCCTCTTCATTTTAAATAGCAGTCAGTTGTCAAGGTAATTGAGAGAGAGAGAGAGAGAGAGAGAGAGAGAGAGAGAGAGAGAGAGAGAGAGAGAGAGAGAGAGAGAGAGAGAGAGAGAAAAGGGACAAATATGGAGTAAATGAGAGAAAAAAAAAGGGACAAATATGGAGTAAATGAGAGAGAGAGAGAGAGAGAGAGAGAGAGAGAGAGAGAAATAGATTTCCTATGCCAACACGTGCCAAAATGTAATAAAGGGACGGGCAAGTGGGTCACACACACACACACACACACACACAGTCACTCTGATAGACGTAAGCTACTAAGTTTATATTATACTCATGGGTCGTAATAAAAGTTGTAAGTACACAGGTAGAGAGTGTAGGTAGTAATAATAATAATGATTCTGTGTTAGTGATGATAGATTAATAACAGGTAAAGGTAAAATCGGGTGCATACGATAGAGCTACGCGTGGCGGCGGTGTTCACCTCCGTATCATTGTCCCTTGAGTCTGTGGTGGGAGGGAAGTTCCAGCGTTGCAAAATTGTCGTACTCTGAACATGATTGATTGATTGATAGTGTATTGTTGCAGGTAAACAATAAGGGAGAAGGGAGGAACATGCCATCCCAACCCCCAGGCAGGACAGAGTGTGATTATACAACTAGTAATACAATGGTAGGAATGAATGCACAACAAGGGAGGGGGGCGGTACCTGCCGGCCTCCCCCTAGACAAGAAGAAAATAAAATGTGAGGACGGAAAAGGACACTGAACATTCCATTTATCATTTTTGGGCTTCTAGATAGTCGTAACCACACAAATAACGATAGAATATTAAAGTTATCGTAAAAACGGTTAAATATTGATGGTTTTCGTTTTTTTTTTTTTTTTGTGGAGTTATCGGTCAGAAAGTACGAAAATGCAATGCGATGAATACGGTAATTTGGCACCGTTGGAGGGAACCCATCACCCCGGGGCACGAGGAAAGGAGCAGCATCCCTGCACTGCAGCGTCCATACCAGCAGGACGAACTAAGTCTATATATACCAAGTCAAGTCACTGCTTCAAAAGTGCGACCGGTACGCGCATGAGGAGGTTTTGGGGCGGAGCAGCGGGATGACGTCACTTGGAGACCCCCCAAAAAAATATCCGCCAGTTCAAGGGTGACTAAAGTTGGGGCCGTATGTGCACTCTGGATGTGCATTCTCGCCTTCTTTCACAGCGCGTTCAGGCAAACCACTGTCGAAAAAATATGTCTTTATTGTGCTATTGCGTGACTGAAATTTCAATGACTACAAACGGTGGGATGGGGTGTGAGGGAGGGCATGTTGAAGTGACCGATTTAAATTAGTCCGCCTTTCCTCGTTTTCTCTAAATCCCTGTTTCTACATTCTCTAATTTGGCTCCAAGCAGTGTCACGCATAAACCACGCCTCGGCCGTGTCTCCTCCCACAAGCCTGCGTATGACTTGACTTGGTGTATATAGACTCAGAGGACGAAGAGAACACCATCGGAAGAGCTCTTTTTGAAACCACAGAAATGGAAACAGTAAAGACGGTACTATATAAATTTTGGCAAAAAAAGAGAAAAGAAAGGAAGAGGAGACAAAGAAATTTAGAAACTCAAAAGACCCAGACCGAGAAAGACCACAGACCCAGAAAAAGCTACATCAGGGAGTGCCGTTATAAAGGCAAGACTGCCGACCGACAACTCAACAGGGCCACAGTTTACCTCCCCTGGGTGTCCCCAAGTACACATTTATCGACCAGCCCGAATGGTAGGCCCACAGATGCGTAGTGAGGGACGCTTACCATTGCACCGCGAATATAGTAATAGGTGATATATTTTTCCGCCTTTGTCGTCGTAAGAGTGGGAACAAAAGGCCACGTGTGTCGATCAGCTGTGCAGTTTTGAGGTCGACAAAGTGAAGAATCGAGGCTATGTCCGTTCTTTTGTCCTTCCTACGGGCACGTGTACTGAGAGAGAGAGAGAGAGAGAGAGAGAGAGAGAGAGAGAGAGAGAGAGAGAGAGAGAGAGAGAGAGAGAGAGAGAGAGAGAGAGAGAGAGAATCAGCTCAATCCAGGTTATGCGCGTGCTTCCTAGTTCCTACGGTCATATGTCCTGAGAGAGAGAGAGAGAGAGAGAGAGAGAGAGAGAGAGAGAGAGAGAGAGAGAGAGAGAGAGAGAGAGAGAGAGAGAGATCAGCTGAGTACAGGTTATGCGTGTGCTTCCTACGGTCATATGTCCTGAGAGAGAGAGAGAGAGAGAGAGAGAGAGAGAGAGAGAGAGAGGTCAGCTGAATCCAGATATGTGGGTACTTCCTACGGCCACGTGTCCTGAGAGAGAGAGAGAGAGAAATCACACTACGATGCGTCAACAAGACCAATGACAAATGCGCACACACACACACACACACAAGAAAAAGTTGAATAATTATAGATACGGAGACGGGACCACACGAGCGTAAGCCCAGGCCCTGTAAAATTACAACTAGGTAAATACACACACACACACACACACACACACACACACAAAGACAAGCAAACAAACAAAGCGTGCACAGAAAACAAAGGGAAAGTGAAATGAGGAAGTGGAATGACGATGATGATGATGATGATGATGATAATAATAACAATAATAATAATGATAATAATTGATGACTGCGAATAATATAATATAAACTGAATAATGTGACAGTCTAGAACTCTAGATTCTCTCTCTCTCTCTCTCTCTCTCTCTCTCTCTCTCTCTCTCTCTCTCTCTCTCTCTCTCAGTGAATCTGTTTTCTAGTGCCAAGTATTTCCTCCAAATGACTTACATAACCTTAAGTGTCAGGCTAGCACACACACACGCACACACACACACACACACACACACACACACACACACACAGTTAAGTTTATCGACCATACAGTCTAATAGGTTTAATTACTCTGTCTGTCTGTCTTTATGTTTGTCTGTCTGCCTGTCTGTCTGCCTGCCTGCTTGCCTGTCTGTCTGAATCTCTTTTTTTTTTTCTTAACAAGGACACGTAGATATAAAACTCTCTCTCTCTCTCTCTCTCTCTCTCTCTCTCTCTCTCTCTCTCTCTCTCTCTCTCTCTCTTTCACACACACACACACACACACATTGGCAAGGGGCTGCACAGTGCCGGCCGGGAAAGACAGCCTTGAACCACTAGCCTTTGCCTACATACTTAAAAAGAAAGCACTTCTGTCTCTGTCCTCCCCCCACTCTCTCTCTCTCTCTCTCTCTCTCTCTCTCTCTCTCTCTCTCTCTCTCTCTCTCTCTCTCTTTTACTCTCGTTTCCTTTCCTTATATTCGTCCTCTATCCACCCTACTCTCTCTCTCTCTCTCTCTCTCTCTCTCTCTCTCTCTCTCTCTCTCTCTCTCTCGTTTCCTTTCCCCATATTCGTCCTCTATCCACCCTACTCTCTCTCTCTCTCTCTCTCTCTCTCTCTCTCTCTCACGAAGCCAAGGTTGCCGCACACACAAACACACACACGAACAAAAGTGGTGTGATGTGTGAGGTGCCAACGATGCTTAAATTCTCATCATTTACTTTACACCAATACAGCGATTATAAAAATGACAACCGAGAGGAAATCATGAAGGAAAGACGCTACCCAGTTCACCTTGCAACCATCCATCTCTTTAGAATGATTAAGAAATGCAGAAATAAAAAAGGAAAGGAAAGGCAGAGGAAGGTAAGCGAGCGAGGGAAACTCCGTGGAGGTGAGGCAGCTACAGGTAAGGAAGGGAAGGGAAGGGACGGTTACTACGTACGGCTTCGCTTACACGTGGCAGAGAGAAAAGCTATTAGAGTCCACATCACACTCACGGAGCCACTCACTCACTCCCTCCCACGTGACATGATCTCTCTCTCTCTCTCTCTCTCTCTCTCTCTCTCTCTCTCTCTCTCTCTCTCTCTCTCTCTCTGTAATCTGATCTAATCTGAAGTCACAAGAAGAATATTTGGTGAGGAAAAAATAATAATAATAATAATAATAATAATAATAATACCGTAATACTAATAATAATATGAAGGATAGAAAAGGAAGAAGAGGAAGAAGAAATGAAGAGGATTAGGAGGAGGAGGAAGGAGGGAGAAAAAGATGAGGATTAGGAGGAGAAAGAAGAGGAAGAGGATTATATAGGAGGAGGAAGATGATGAGGGGGGAGAAAAAGAAGGGGATTAAGAGGAGGAAGAGGATTAGGAGGAGGAAGCAGCAGAAGAGAAAGTACAGTCAGAAAAAGAGGAAAAAAAAAACAATTTCAAAAATCATAATGACCTACCCGCTATGGTGAACCTGTCCATGTAATTGATGAGGTTGACATAGCAGAGGATGGCCACGGTAGCAATCTGTTTCTTGGTCACTCTGGATTCACGAGGAGTGGTGGAAGAGGAATCACTCTCTCCACCTCCTCCTCCTCCTCCTCCTCCACCAGACACCACCACCACATTGGGTTCCTGGCCCTGCAGAAGCTCCTGGTGGGACAAGTTGCCGCGAAGGGAGTCGTCTTCCATCTCGTGAAGCTTGAGGGAGTTCCTGTTCTGTATGTTGTGTGGAGGCATTGAAGACGTTACGCTGTGGTGGATGCTGTGGCGTGTGACATATGGAAGATGCTGTTCTTGCTGGTGTTTACTACTCCTGCTGTTACTGGTATGGGTATTGACACTTGTTATGCTGTGGATGCTGTGAGCTGCGGCATATGGGAGCTGTTCTTAGTTACCGTACTGTCGAGTTAGTGTCACTGGGGGGTTGTATGCTACTGCCGAAGCTGCTACACCTGCTATGAGTGTCTGTGTAGTCTGTGTCATGTGCAGTCTCCGTTTCTTCTTCCTGTCACTTTTTTTCCTTCTCTTCCTTGGTTAGTATTTGTGGTATAGGCCTATGTGATTCTTTTTCTCTGCTTCTTCCTCTCCCTTCTTGTCCTAGTTATCCATTACTTTCCTCCTGTTTTGATTATTACTCTTCTTGTTCTTGTTATTATTATTATCTCACTACAGATCTTTGCATGTGATAAACTTGTTACGAATTACGATCACTGTTGGTCTTGTTTTACGATGTTACACTGCCAATGTCACGAGTCAAGTTGTAATGTTATATAGAAACGTTCGGTTATCACTTCTTTTTTACTGTTGTAATACCACCAGTTATGTTCTTGTTCTTGTTATTTTTGTAGTTTGTTTTTTTCTAGCACAAACTTGATGTCACAATTATGTATGATATTATTACGCTGAATCCACTGTCTTCCTTTCCTTTTATTATTATTATCAGTATTAAGTTATTATTATTATTATTCACGAGTATAATTATTTTTCCTCTTAATTTCAATGTCCGTCAATTCTTCCTCTTGACACCACTTCCACACTTATACTATATCTTATTCGCCTTATAAGTGATGTTTACGAGTCAAATATTTCTTCTGAGAATGTTGATTTTTCCTCTTAATTACAATGTCCGTCAATTCTCCCTCTTGATCTATTTAGCGTATATTAGTAATGCCACAAGGGTCACTTAGGCACCACTTCAACACTTATACTTTATCTTATTCGCCTTATAAGTGATGTTTACGAGTCAAATATTTCTTCTGAGAATGTTGATTTTTCCTCTTAATTACAATGTCCGTCAATTCTCCCTCTTGATCTATTTAGCGTATATTAGTAATGCCACAAGGGTCACTTAGGCACCACTTCAACACTTGTATTTTATTCGTCTTAAAACTGAAGCTTAAAAATAATAAGCTTTCAAATCTGTCTTGTGGGCGGGCGGCGGGTCACACTCTCCCAATATTTCTCTCCGTAGCGTCTCCCCGGCTCACTTATTCACCCTGGGCCCGAGGTGGAAAGGTCAAGGGTCACTTAGGGGTCACTTAGAGAGCTCGTGATCTATGGGTGGAGTATATGGACACGGTACGCCCAGTCACATGCACGGAGAGAGGGCCGCCTACATCCACACGTCAGGAGGGTCAGGTGATCACTGGGCTGTCATGGCCGCCGGCGCGCCTTTTTACTCCCCATGAAAGTTGTCGTACGCAGCATCGTTGTATTGCTTTTATCTGCCTTATCTCAACGCTTCCACACAAAGACTAGCATTGAATCGTGGTATTACTATTATTATGAAGAGCTTTATGCCTGTGGGTAGTGTGTGGCGGGCTTACTGATGCTGTTTTCATTATTGCTTTCTGGGATGATTCGTTCACCTGACAACTTGTGATGCCGGGTAGAGGCTGTGCGGTGGCCTACGTGTTTTCTTATTACGATTTATTTGAAGGGTTTATAGAGCACTTTGAATACTCTAAGTTATGGTTCCTGGGAAGGGTTTAGGTTCTCTGTCCGTCCGTCTATACAGTTTTAAGTTTGCATGGCTGGTTACTGTGGAAATATGTATTGGAATCATTTTTATATCTATACTTAGCGCATCATGATATATCTCCTCTCTCTCTCTCTCTCTCTCTCTCTCTCTCTCTGATAAGCAATATTGTGTAGTCTTGATGTTTTTTTCATATATTTTTGAAGATGTGGATACTAGCTGTTTGTGAATAAAAGTCTCTCTCTCTCTCTCTCTCTCTCTCTCTCTCTCTCTCTCTCTCTCTCTCTCTCTCTCTCTCTCTCTCTCTCTCTCTCTCTCTCTCACAAAGATTGGTAACTCGGTTCTCACTGACGAAGACAGGCAAAGCCTCCAAGAGGATTTGCACAAAATTTCAGCTTGGTCGGATAGATGGGAGATGCCCTTTAACGTAGACAAGTGCCAGGTCCTTCAAGTTGGAACGAGGAATAAGAAGTTTGATTACGAAATGCGCGGCGTTAAACTCAAAAGCGTTCAATGCGTCAAGGACTTGGGGGTCAAAATCGCGTCAAACCTCAAATTCTCACAGCAATGCATCGATGCAGCAAATAAAGCGAACAGAATGTTGGGCTTCATTAAAAGAAACTTTTTATTTAAGAATAAAGATGTAATACTCCCGCTCTACAACAGTTTAGTCAGACCCCACTTGGAATATGCGGTACAGTTTTGGTCTCCCCACCATGCAAAGGATATTGCTAAATTAGAAGGTGTTCAGCGTCGGGCAACGAAAATTATCCCTTCCTTGCGCAACAAATCCTACGAAGAAAGGCTTTCTACCCTTAACATGTTCTCTCTTGAGAAACGTCGCCTCCGAGGAAAACTGATCGAATGTTTTAAAATACTTAATGGTTTCACGAATGTAGACAGATCAACATTGTTTATAATCGATGACACTTTGCGCACGAGGAACAATGGCGTAAAACTCAGATGTAGACAAGTAAATTCAGACTGCACCAAATTTTTCTTCACCAACGTTGTAGTGCGAGAATGGAATAAGCTTCCACCATCAGTGGTCCAGTGTAACACGATTGACTCCTTCAAAAATAAGCTCGACCGTCACTTCCTTCAACTTAATATCAACTAGAGTAGAAATGCAACGTTTTGGAGTCTTCTGATTAATGTAAAATCACTTAGGTTTAAGGACAGACCACCAAGTCTGGACCATGGGGTCTGTGTGGTCTGATTTTCTATGTAAATCTATGTAAATCTCTCTCTCTCTCTCTCTCTCTCTCTCTCTCTCTCTCTCTCTCTCTCTCTCTCTCTCTCTCTCTCTCTCTCTCTCTCATATATGGTGCCAGTGCCTCCCCTTCACCTCCCCAATCTCTCTCTCTCTCTCTCTCTCTCTCTCTCTCTCTCTCTCTCTCTCTCTCTCTCTCTCTCTCTCTCTCATATATAGTGCCAGTGCCTCCCCTTCACCTCCCTAATGACTCTCTCTCTCTCTCTCTCTCTCTCTCTCTCTCTCTCTCTCTCTCTCTCTCTCTCTCTCTCTCTCTCTCTCATATGGTGCCAGTGCCTCCCCTTCACCTCCCCAATGACTCTCTCTCTCTCTCTCTCTCTCTCTCTCTCTCTCTCTCTCTCTCTCTCTCTCTCTCTATCTATCTATCTATCTATCTCTCTCTCTCTCTCTCTCTCTCTCTCTCTCTCTCTCTCTCTCTCTCTCTCTCTCTCTCTCTCTGAGTGCGAGAATGGAATAAGCTTCCACCGTCAGTGGTCCAGTGTAACACGATTGACTCCTTCAAAAATAAGCTCGACCGTCACTTCCTTCAACTTAATATCAACTAGAGTAGAAATGCAACGTTTTGGAGTCTTCTGATTAATGTAAAATCACTTAGGTTTAAGGACAGACCATCAAGTCTGGACCATGGGGTCTGTGTGGTCTGATTTTCTATGTAAATCTATGTAAATCTCTCTCTCTCTCTCTCTCTCTCTCTCTCTCTCTCTCTCTCTCTCTCTCTCTCTCTCTCATGATCCCCTGCCTCGATCCCTCCCCACCCCCCAGTCTCTCTCTCTCTCTCTCTGACGGACTCGCTCAGGCCTACCGGGTGCGTGATGGACCAAAGTTTGTGGGAAGAGACGCTGGCTAGTAAAACCTGCCAGCCGTGTACCCTGTCACCCCACCCAGGCCTACGCCTCCGACTTGCATCTCTTTTTCTACCACTATCTTTCCCCCATGATGGTTTAGACCGCCCTAATGTAGTTTTCATGGTCTATATATGTTCTTTGTAGGTTTGGTGATGGTGCGTGGGGTGGTTCGGGGGCCGTGAAATATGCAGGCCGCCTCTTCGAAAAGGGCGCGGCGAGCAGTGCATTGTGGGTCGTCTGGTTAGGCTTACACACGGGGGCTAGTCTTCATTTTTTGCGTTATTCATGACTAAATCTCTGGTTTGCAGCCTTCCCCCGGCGTGTGCTGTGCACGGGATACTCTGAAGAAGGTATGTGAGCGTGACAGCGCCTCCTGTAGGCCAGGGCGCCGCCGTGGCATAGGCCTAAGAGCAGGGAGTTTTCTCGCCAGCGGGAGGTTAATATGGCCTACTGGGACTCATTTAGGGCGTGGATCGCCTTGTACACGGCCCTTTATTGCAGGGACGATGTATTATGCTGGTACAAGTGTTGTGGGCGGGCTGTGGCGAGGCGTGCGTGGGCGTGCAGGCAGCCAACCTAGGCCTATGAGGGAGGGAGGGTCAGGTCCGCCATGATAGTGCTGTTGCTAGGCTGGTAGGCCTACCAGCGCCGCTTCTTGCTTTTTGTGGGCCATTGCAAGCACGCCGCAGCGCCTCCCCGCCGCTTGCTGGGGCCTGGCTATGGCCCTTGCCACACGCGGGCTGCCCAGGCCTACTCCACAGACTAAAGTGAGTGCTTGCAGCCCTGGCCCAGGTCTAGATAGGCCTCGCCGCCGCCTCAAGATTTGCTTGTGGCTGACCTTGAACCACGAATCCATATTTTTGGGGCGAAGCTGTTTTTTGGGGGCTACCAAAGGGGGCGTAGGCCTAGTCCCGGAGGCGGTGAAGGCCTGGGAGGCAAAATTATGTGGGATTTACTTTTTTCTTTCGATATTAGCAGCAGCGGCCGCGGCCAGGTGAGGCCCAGCTGTCATGGAGTTTTTTTGGGTGTGGGCGCATGTGGATTTTGGGGCTTGAGGGCGGGTTAGGCCTATCACCCAGCACACCTGTGTGTGGGTGTGCATTTGTGGGGCTGGGGTGATGCTGTGGGGGCTGCAAACCTGCTGCTGGCCCATCCACTCACCCTTCTATATATATAGTCATTTGCAAGTAGCACTATGTATTTTTTTCTAAGGATAAGTGCTTCCAGGAGTTCCATACATTTATTATATTATTCATAAATCAATTTATCTATTTGTTTTCTTCCTTGTAGCTTTTTTCATGATTATTATTGCTGAAGTCAATTATTAAAAATAATGATTGTTATGAAGGGCATGCTGCTATTATTCAGTATTTTGTGGTATTCTTCCTGAGACATCAATAAAAGTGTGGCTGGGATACTAACCTGCCTTGTTGTGAGCCTAAGGAGTGTGTCTTGTGCTGTACTTTTACTGGGCACCAGCCGCTGCCTCTGACCCTCCCTGACACAGCCCTTGTTCCTGCAGGCTTCATCATGGAGGCGCTGTCCGACGGGGGTGTGCTGGGGGGAGAGTCCCAGATTATTAGCCTCATTGTGAGTATAGTATTGCTGTCATTATAACTACTATTGGCAACACTATGGGTTTAATCATTACTGTCATTATTCTTGAGTGTGATAAAAATTGAAAGAATGTTATGGAAATGAGATATGTATGTAGCTGGAGAGAGAGAGAGAGAGAAAAAAAAAACAAACTGAAAAAGCAAAAAGAGAACATAATGAGTGTGTGTGTGTGTGTGTTTCCTGAGATACATTTTTTTGTAATTTTGATATGTAATAGATGATATGTGATTCTGTGGTCAGTGAAGCTATCTGTCTATCTATCTGTGTGTGTGTGTGTCTGTACATGTGTGTGTGTGTTCCAGGGTGGTGACGAGCTCAGTCTGGTGGAGGCGTCAATGCTTCAAGGAGACCCAAGCGTTGGTGTCATGATGGAGTTGGTGGGCGGCACGGACAGCGATGACGAGGCTCTCTCCGCGGCCTTCTCCACCACCTTCTCCACCACCACTACCTCCCCCTCCCTCCGTCAGCTTGCACCTTCCTCCTCCATAGCCTCCTCCATCACATCCTACTCTGTTACCTCCTCCTCGCCTCCCCCTTCCTTTGCCAGCCTCATATCCTCTCAGGTGGATCGTGGTGGTGGAGGAGGTGGTGGTGGTGGTGTGGTAGGGACGGTGGTGGAGCTCCCCGGACACCAGAACCCCATACCAACACCTCTCCTGTTGTCGCATCCCCACCACCACCACCTCCATCATCACCACCACCACCACCACCACCAGTCACAACAGCAACAGCAACAACAACAACAACAACAACAACAACAACAACAGCAGCACTCCTCCTCCCCACACATTCCACTCCCCATGCACATCCCCCTCCAGCACATCCCCAGGTCACAGCCTCCCCAGCAGACCTTCTTCCAGCCTGATCAGGTAATATATGAGTTTTCACGTTAATCAAACATGTCGGAGTTATTTCATGCAATCACCTCAATGTGCTGTGAACAAATGACTCATATTTTATCATCCTGGGTTTTATAAGTTAAATCTATGTGTTATCTCCCTACCCCCAGACCACTCTCTCCCCGGGGCGCTCCCAGGGCAGCACATACGCGGCAGGGGGCGGCGGGGGCATAGGCGGGGCGGGGGAGAGCAGCGGGTTCGTCCCATACCTCTCCCCGACAGCCCTCCAGCCTTCACCCCACCAAGCCTTCCTGCCCCAAGTCAAGTCTGAGCCGCCCCACGGGGAACAGACGCCCTACCTCACCCCCGCCCTCAAGGCAGAGCCGCAAGACGAGTTCCTGGAACCCTTGGAGACGCACCTGGAGCCCCCGCACACCCCCACACCCGCTCTGCCCCTCGTCTTCACCCCACAGAATGTTGTCGTCGGTCGTGGCACCCCTGGGGGACTATCGTACACCCCACATCACGGCCCACCGCCCACGCCTTCCCCCGGGGGCATGTCGAGCCTAGAGGGGAATGGGGGTGGTGGTGGGGGCAGCGGTGGTGGTGGTCAGGCCCCGTCCCCTTCGTCGCAGTACCTCTATGCACCTCCACACACGCCACAGACACCACACACCAATTCTCCGTACCTGCTGGAACTGGCACCTCTCCCGTCTCGCTCGTCCCAGCAACAGCAACAGCAGCAGCAGCATCCACACCACCATCACCAACACCACCACACTCACCACCAACAGCAGCAACCACCACCACAGCAGCACCTCTCGCTCTCACCACCTTCGTCACACGCCAACGCCCTCAGCTCGAATTTTGTGGGCGGCGGTCTTACGGGTTATTACGAGTCGCCGCAGCCCTCGCATCCACAGCAGCCACCACAGCCGCCTCCTCAGCCACAGTCACAGCTACCTCAGGAGGATGTGCGGCAGACAGTGACGGGGACGCACCACATGTTGTACCTCCCTGCCTCGCAACACGCACTCAAGACACGGCTAAAGGTATGGAGAGAGAGAGAGAGAGAGAGAGAGAGAGAAAGAAAATAAATCACCTAAAAAATGTCTTGAGGTTTAAAAAAGGAAGGTCAGAAGCAAAGAATAGGTTCAAAGTATATATGAAAGAGAATCAGAGTGTCAAATACAAGGGTTCAAGTTGTCTGGGAAAGGTTTCAAAGACTACTAATGACAGTTGAGTTACTAATCCTTTCAGATGACCCGCAAAAAATCTTCCTCGAGTCCCGGACCACTGACTGAGGATGACCTGAGCCCCGGCAAGCAGGACGCCACTGACCAGGCGAGCAACGACTCCGACGATGATAACCTGGTCATCGATACCGGGTAGGTCACTTCAGGTCACCTTGGAAGCTCTTGTGACCTCTAGGATGTTCATTACACCTTGACCCGCTGTCTTCTCCTTTCCTGCTCTCTCTCTCTCTTCTTCCTCCTCCTTTCTCTTGTTTTGTTTCTTCTTCTCCTTTCCTTCTCTTCCTTTTTCTCTCCTATTCCTCTACTTCCTCTCCTTTCCTTCTCTTCCTCCATTCTCTCTCTCTCTTCCTTTTTCTTGCCTACTCCTCTACTTCCTCTCCTTTCCTTCTCTTCCTCCATTCTCTCTCTCTCTTCCTTTTTCTCTCCTATTCCTCTACTTCCTCTCCTTTCCTTCTCTTCCTCCATTCTCTCTCTCTCTTCCTTTTTCTTGCTTACTCCTTTACTTCCTCTCCTTTCCTTCGCTTCCTCCATTCTCTCTCTCTCTTCCTTTTTCTCTCCTATCCCTCTACTTCCTCTCCTTTCCTACTCTCTCTCCATTCTCTCTCTCTCCCTTCCTCTCCCTTCAAGTGACTCAAAGTACCACAAATAATCACTATAACAATAACAGAATGATAAGGTTCCTAGGGCTTCACACTGACCCATCCTTTCCCTTCCCTTTCACAGCAGTACTGGCGGGGAAGGGTTCGAGTGCGGGGAGTGTCGCATGGTGTGTCGTACGAGGGGCAGCCTTCGCAAGCACCTCACCACAGAGCACCTCTCGGATGAGCCTGAGCCAGCGGAGACCATCCCTAAGCAATACCTGTGCACCACGCCTCTCTGCCACTTCACAACGACCAAGCGAGACACGTACGACTTCCACATCGCCAGCCACATCGCGGAGGGCTGGACCCCTACCGGCAAGAAACGGCAGAACAAGAATCCGCTGCAGAGGCATAGGTGTGTGTGTGTGTGTGTGTGTGTGTGTGTGTGTGTGTGTGTGTGTGTGTGGAGGAGAGGTGGCATTAGAACCTTTACCAGAACAGGAGTACGCTAACACTAGACAGAGAACCAGGTGGAGAGATGAGATTAAAACCTTTACTGGAGCAGGATGGAGTACACTAACACCAGACAGAGAACCAGGTGGAGAGATGAGATTAAAACCTTTACTGGAGCAGGATGGAGTACACTAACACCAGACAGAGAACCAGGTGGAGAGATGAGATTAGAACCTTTACTGGAGCAGGATGGATTACACTAACACCAGACAGAGAACCAGGTGGAGAGATGAGATTAGAACCTTTACTGGAGCAGGATGGAGTACACTAACACCAGACAGAGAACCAGGTGGAGAGATGAGATTAGAACCTTTACTGGAG
This sequence comes from Eriocheir sinensis, assembly GCF_024679095.1. Taxonomy (NCBI): domain Eukaryota; kingdom Metazoa; phylum Arthropoda; class Malacostraca; order Decapoda; family Varunidae; genus Eriocheir; species Eriocheir sinensis. Next base: position 5,596,060 of record NC_066537.1, read on the forward strand.
CAGGATGGAGTACACTAACACTAGACAGAGAACCAGATGGAGAGATGAAATTAGAACCTTCACTGGAGCAGGATGGATTACACAAACACCAGACAGAACCAGGTGGAGAGATGAGATTAGAACCTTTACTGGAGCAAGATGGATCACACAAACACTAGACAGAACCAGATGGAGAGATGAGATTAGAACTTTCACTGGAGCAGGATGGAGTACACAAACACCAGACAGAACCAGGTGGAGAGATGAGATTAGAACCTTTACTGGAGCAGGATGGATTACACAAACACCAGACAGAACCAGGTGGAGAGATGAGATTAGAACCTTCACTGGAGCAGGATGGAGTACACAAACACCAGACAGAACCAGGTGGAGAGATGAGATTAGAACCTTCACTGGAGCAGGATGGATTACACAAACACCAGACAGAACCAGGTGGAGAGATGAGATTAGAACCTTCACTGGAGCAGGATGGATTACACAAACACCAGACAGAACCAGGTGGAGGGATGAGATTAGAACCTTCACTGGAGCAGGATGGAGTACACTAACACCAGACAGAGAACCAGGTGGAGAGATGAGATTAGAACCTTTACTGGAGCAGGATGGAGTACACTAACACCAGACAGAGAACCAGGTGGAGAGATGAGATTAGAACCTTCACTGGAGCAGGATGGAGTACACAAACACCAGACAGAACCAGGTGGAGAGATGAGATTAGAACCTTCACTGGAGCAGGATGGAGTACACTAACACCACACAGAGAACCAGATGGAGAGATGAGATTAGAACCTTCACTGGAGCAGGATGGAGTACACTAACACCAGACAGAGAACCAGGTGGCATTAGAACCTTTACCAGAGGAAGAATGGAGCACACTAACACCAGACAAAGAAGTGTAGGATGTGAAAAATGCCATTATCCTACACTGAACTAATAATGTCAGTTCTTACTAATAATAATAACAATAACAATAATATTTCTGATGATGTGTAAGTGTACCTAAGTCAAGGCTCGTCTCTAACAGGTACAACAAGGAGGAGCTCACGTGTCCACTGTGTGAGTACGCATGCACCGTGGAGAAGGCTTTCCGGCGCCACCTCAAGGCACATGAAGGTGGCTACGGGCCGGTGTCCAAGATATCCTGCTGCATCTGTGGTGAGTGAGGGCGAGACTGAGGGAGATTAGAAAGGGAAGCTGAGAGTGAGGGATGAAAAGGGGGCCGGGAGATTGAGAAGAGGGGAGAGGAAGATAAGAAATTAGTTAAAGGAAAGGGAAGTCTAGAGAGAGAGAGAGAGAGAGAGAGAGAGAGAGAGAATATTGGAAGGGAATTTAAATGTGAAGCAAGAGAAATAGAGAGGATAAAAAATGGAGATAGGAAGATGAAGAGAGACAGAGAGGATAAAAAATGGAGATAGGAAGATGAAGAGAAATATAGAGGATAAAAAATGGAGATAGGAAGATGAACAAGAAATGAGGAATGGAATAAGTAAAAGAGAAAAGAAAGAAGAGAGAGAGATTGATTTTAACTGTACTAAATCAATGTTTGTATAAGGAAGGGCAGTCTAGTAGCTATATAAAAATTTCTGGTTCCTTTCTTTCCCCCCTCCCTCCCTTCCTTCCTTCCATCCCCGAACTCTCCCTGCTAACCTATCCTTCCCTTCTGTCCCTTCCCATCCTTCCCCCAATTCTCCCTGCCAACCTATCCTTCCCTTCTGCCCCTTCCCATCCTTCCCCTAATTCTCCCTGCTAACACATCCTTTCCTTCCTTCCCCCAACTCTCCCTGCCAACCTATCCTTCCCTTCTGTCCCTTCCCATCCTTCCCTTCCTTCCCCCAACTCTCCCTGCCAACCTATCCTTCCCTTCTGTCCCTTCCCATCCTTCCCTTCCTTCCCCCAACTCTCCCTGCCAACCTATCCTTCCCTTGTCCCTTCCCATCCTTCCCCATCTCAATCACTGCATCCATTCCATTCTTTGGCCCCCCTCAGGCAAGGACCGACCCAGTGAAGCAGAGATGAAAAAGCATATGAAGAAGCATCGCTGTGGCAAGTACTATCGCTGTGACATCTGCAAGTTCCAGACGGTGCAGCTCAAGAAGGTGAGTTGGACGGGGAAAGAAGGAGGGTGTGAAGGGGTAGGGAGCTGAGGGTTAAGTATTTCCAAAGGTTAAAAAGAGGATCAGTTGGGTTCTAATGAGTGTTTCTTTAGGTTCATGGTACAGACCAGAGTCATATGAGTACCCATGGAAATGCCCCGAACTCCTACGAAAGGCTTGTCAAATATGTGTGCTTGGGAGTCGTACCCATGGAAATGCCCTGAACTCCTACGAAAGGCTTGTCAAATATGTGTGCTTGGGAGTCGTACCCATGGAAATGCCCTGAACTCCTATGAAAGGCTTGTCAAATATGTGTGCTTGGGAGTCGTACCCATGGAAATGCCCCGGACTCCTACGAAAGGCTTGTCAAATATGTGTGCTTGGGAGTCGTACCCATGGAAATGCCCCGGACTCCTACGAAAGGCTTGTCAAATATGTGTGCTTGGGAGTCGTACCCATGGAAATGCCCTGAACTCCTATGAAAGGCTTGTCAAATATGTGTGCTTGGGAGTCGAAATATTTGATAAGGATTTTGACCGAGTTTGCACATTTGACAAGTCTTTTGTAGTAGTTGTTGTGAGGGGCATTTCCAGGGGTAGTTTTAGCCTTCATCTGCAACGTGAATGTGAAAAAAGACTTATTATAACCTGATTAATCTTGTTTTCAGCCTTTGGAAGTAGTGAGGAGCTGAGAACATTGACCTTTTTTTTTGTTGTTGTTGAAATTGACCTTTCTTTTGACCTCTCATTCTCTTCTCTTATATTGGAGCACTGACTGAGGTATAGATTTTTTTTATTTTTTTATTTATTTATTTATTTATTTATTTATTTTTTTTTTTTTTTACAATAAAGAAGATTGATATATTTGTTTATATGCCCTTAAGCTGCTACATCCTTGGCTGTATAAATAGATAAATAAAACATGATCTTCCTTCACCCGCCACAGCTGATCCAACACCGCCGGATGCACACGGGTGAGAAACCGCACCTCTGCCCCTTCTGCCCCTACCGAGCCGCCCGCCGGGACAACCTCCGCTCACACGTCCGCCGCATGCACAAGCGAGAGAACATGTACGGCGACACCTTCACCCCACGACCTGTGCTTGTGGCCGAGGCGGATTGCCAAGACCACATCCACACGCTGCCCTCCGACCACATCCCAGTCAGCCAGGTACAGGGGTCACAGCAGCCACAGCAGCCGCTCCCACCCCCTCAGCCACAGCAGCCAGTCCCCACCCCTCTCTCGGCCCTCTCGCAGCCCCCACCCCCCCAGGTCCAGGCCCCCGGGACGCTATAACTCCCGGCCACGCACTAGCTTGTCTAAGGTTGGATTGTTGTTGTTCGTAGCTCAAGTACGCGTGTCTGTTGGTGAGTGGTCCGAGCGCTTGCTGATGCACCCCCCCCCCAAGGAAAGGTATAGGGAGTTTGTGCGGTGTGTGTGTGTACGTGTGTGTGTGTGTGTGTGTGTGTGTGCGGCGTAGGCTATCTTCATCACTCCTGTGGTGGACGATTTTTTGAGTTGAGGGAAGATGGTGTTAGTTTCTGTTATTCAATTTATTCTTTTTCATATTTTATTTCACTGAACATTTTTTAGTTCTGAGGATATTTTAAAACCGTTTTAGTTAAGGTAGTGGCTGACCCGTGCCCCATGGTGTGGACAGTGTGGGGCGGCTCGCCAACCAGGGCTGGAGCGTGTTTCAGCGAGGGTCCCAAACAATGCCCATCACAAGGGTACAGCCTTGTCAGGACTGCCCTGGCATGCCCTGTACCCTACTTCTTTGACCTCTGTTGACCTGTACTGATCCACAGGGGCCAAAAGGAACATGAGCATTGATTGTGACGCACGCCGACATGCTGCTCCATAGTTCAGCGTTGGCGTTGGAAAAACGGGAAATATTATCTTGGGTTCGTAGATCAGAGGATGAGAGAATTAGGGAAGCAAAAAGTAAACATTTCCATAGAATTGTTAAAGCGTACTATTGTAATTATTATTATTATTATCATTATTATTATTATTATTATTATTATCATCGTTTTAAGGAGAATATAAGCAGATTTATATTGTTACGTTAAAAAGAAAGCAGTTTTTATTTAGTTTTTCTCTTGAGCAATTAATTGATTGTCTTTAGGATAAGAAAACAAATTATTCGATTTTGGTAAAAGTTAGTTGAGGAAAGGCGAGGCTCATAGAGTCCTGTGGAACCGGTGGCGTGAGAGAGAGAGAGAGAGAGAGAGAGAGAGAGAGAGAGAGAGAAGGCAAAATAGGAATAGGAAAAATACTTAAGGAAATGTTAAAAAAAAAAAAATGTATGAGGGTAGACAGTAGACTGGACCGAGAGAGACGACACTGAAACTAGAGAGTGAGTGGACGGCAGAGACAAACTGGGATGAAATAGCACAGAAAAGCATGAAGGTAGACAGAGGCTCAGCAGGGAACACACTAGCTTGTACACTGGCCAGAGGGGAAGAGGAGGGAGAGACCTTGCTTGGGAGAACACTGAAGGTGGAAAGTGAGGTCAACCAGCTTATAGAAGGATGAGGAGAAATAGGTCATTGAAAAACAGATTAGAGTGAATGAAAGATCAGGGTATATAGGTCAGCGAGGAACATATTAGGGGTTATACTAGGCAGAAAGAAAGGTTAGGGAAGGAGCTTGTATGGGAGAACTTGAGGAATGGGACAGCACAGAAGGGAGTGAGAGAGCCTAGGGAAGGTCGAGGAATGGGACAGCACAGGGAGTCAACACTTAGATCAGGGTACCTTTGAAGGGGCAGAAAGAAAGGTTAGGGAAAGAGCTTGGATAGGGGAACTTGGAGATCGCTGAGGGTAAGCACAGAAGGGAGTGATGGGACAGCACAGGGAGACAACGCTTGTGAAGGGACGGCATAAACCTCACTCTCCAATCCCTCGCTGATCAGAAACGAACGAAAAAGATTTCTTAGTTTAAAAAGTTGGCGGATTTACTTCATTCAAGGTATGCATGTGTGTGTGTGTGTGTGTGTGTGTGTGTGTGTGAGAGAGGGCGGTTAGGTAGGCATAGAGTGAACGGGAGCAAGCAAGCAGACAGGCAGGAGGCACTAGTGATCCTACTGCTGGTCTGCTGTTACTGTTACTGCTCTCTGTGGCATGAGGGGGTGCGTGAGGTGCCTGCTGACCATGTGTTGTTGGCTGCTGCTGCTGCTGCTGCTTCGGGGCTCACTCAGGGTGCCGCCCAGAGCCACACTTTGCCTCAATTCCTCAGTCCAGTGCAGTGGCTTCAACAGTGCTCAGATTCAGTGGCTCTCCATCCTTATCTTCCAGGCCAAGAAAATGCCTTCCCCAGTCATCCAACCAAGTTAGTCTTCTCTGTGGCCTTGGAAACAGTCGTAGTGGGATCCCAAAACGATTCAAAATATGGACCATTGTGTATAATTGTTATGGAGAAGCTCACAGGCTGGAGGACACCTTTCAAGAATTGTCTGTAGTCAGTGTTTTGGGGGAAAGCCTCTCTGGGCACAAACACAGCCACTGTGCCGGAGTGAGGAGTTGAGCCCATGTCCTTGATACTGTTACCAATACTACTGCTAAGTGTCCCTGCGCTGGAGTGGACAGGAAGCGTCAGGCTGTCCCATAAGCCTTCGTCATTACCATTAATGTTATCGTGACTTTTTTTTTCATTATCACAAGTAACATTAATAATCAAGTCATGGGCAAGGCAGGGCAGAGCTGGTGTGTGTGTGTGTGTGTGTGTGTGTGTGTGAGAGAGAGAGAGAGAGAGAGAGAGCACATGCCAGGTCAGCCCGAAAGCCTTGCCCATGCTGCATCTACCTCAGGATGAACAGTGTACAAGCCCAAGCCTCTTAGTATATGCTTTCTATAAATACCGCTCTATACAAATACTATATACAAATACCACTATTATATATATGACTTGATAACCATATTTGCTCAGCCCAGTCATTGTGTTGTTGTTGTTGCTGCTGCCGCCGCCTCAGAAGCCACACATCTCAGGTCTCTTCAGGCACCGCGCATGTGTGTGTCTTGACGATCCAGTGTACCTCTAGCTCAGGATGTATTTATCCATTAAGTTTTACCAATGTACAAACTACACCACAAGCATGGTTACCCCTTAAGTATCTCAGGAATTTTGACTAGTACAATGTTGACTGCCTAGTGAAGGGGAAGCTGGGAAGTGGAGGAGGAGGAGGAGGTGTCTTGTGTTGCCTCCTGTATAGCACTCGCCACCCTCCCAGTAGCTGCCGCCCCGAGCCTGCAGCCCGGCACAGTGATCGCCAAAGATGACCCGAGCCTCAGCAACCAAACCATTATTCCTTCAGGCTTTGGCAGGAGGAAAAGAATGCAAGCCAGTACTCTTTTTGCAACATAAGTAATGATGCCAGAAAATTGCTATCACCACTGCCAAGGCACAAAGCTGTTGCCGTTGGGTGAGTCTTGTCTTGCCTCGCTGGGCCGGGCTGCAGTGAGGGGCGGCCAAGGGGAGGCGAAGGGGGCGCGGGGCTTCCTGTTAAGTCCCATTGTATAGTCGCCACAGCCCTGTAGCAGCTTCCTCCTCCTCCTTCCGCCCCGCATTCCTTCCCCTATGCCTGGAGGCGCCACAAACAGTGCCACAGGGGGACGTGTGGGAGCGAGTGGCTCTCCCACAGTTCATCTCCTTTTTTTATAAGAGTTATTCGTTTGGTGGAAGCGGCAGCAGGGATTGACTGGCCTCGGGTTGACTGCCGTGGCCTGGGTGGGGGCCGTACCACTCTCTACCTAACAGGGTGGAGTAAATGGCCCGCTGGTTGTTGGTGGAGTGTCACACGGGCCAACCAGTGACAGCCGGGCCCACAGTCTTGCTGCCGCTGCCGCCAAACACTGGTCTCAGGTTATATGTAGAATTGTAGTTGTTGTGTGCACATCACCCACACTCACTCACCCACGGACTGACTCATCATGACCCACCACAGCCCCACCGCGACAATTCCTGACCCCCTCCCCCTCCCTCCCCGACACTGGAGCACTGTGGTGGTGGTGGTGTTCCCATGAAGGGCGGACACATGAGGGGGTGATCCTTTTATTTTTTTATTTTTTATTTTTTTATTTTTTTTACGTCTACGCCTATAGCACCAGTAGGCTTGCTTGAGAGGCCTGGATGGTAGTCGGCCCCAGCCCATCATGGCGCAGGCAAGTGTTTATAGTGGCACCATCTTGATCCTGGTAGTGTTTTCAAGGGAGGCTGTCAGCACACCATGGCCTGACTAGCTTAACGGCAGCAGTGGGATGCATGCTGCTAGATGGAATAGATTAACTGATTAGGGCGTGCAGCCATGGCAACACAGCCCATTAACCCGGTAGCAGCGACAGGCCAGATTTGTGCCACGATATAACCCCCCAAAAAAGATGATACATAATCTGATCATAAATGCTTTGATTTATATTATGAAATGATTTGTGTGAGGGGTGATTTTTACTCATTTTTCTCGCTTAGAGGGACCATTAAGGAACATGATCCCCGCTGCTACCAGGTTAAGTTATAATTCAAGTTACTGTATATGATTATGAGTCACACAGCTCTACAAATATTCTGCCATCATGAAGACCACAGGAGTCGGGCTGGTATAGCTTATGTATGAGTGACGTCACCACCCAGAAATACTCCCTGCCGGATCTCACTATGTCCGCATGGAAAATTTTGCAGAAAATGAGCTCTGGCAAGGCGAGGCGTACGTTAGCAAGTGTGATCACCCCCAGAGTGTCGCGCCCTGACCCCTCACACCCTGACCATTGCTTTCCGGCCCTGGTCTGTCCCCTTGCGATGGACAAGTCATAAGCCCCAGAAATTTGAGGCTCTCCATTTGGGTTCTAAAACGAAAACGTGATTTGATTTAATATCGATGCAAGTTCTGCCGAAGGGATTTTTTTAGATATTTTTGCTTTGATGAAGAAGTATATTTCATCCCCTCTGTTAGTCACGAGGGGTCACTGTCATTCATTTCGTCGAAGAGTTTGCCAGAAGTGTGTCGCTGGAACGTAGAGGCGTCACACAATCGTCACTGGTCCCCCACAGATCAACTACCTCAATGTTCCGTACTCGCTGCCTGCCCGTAGGTGTTAACTTAGAAGACTGCTCGTAATACTTTAACAATTATTAGTTTATGTCAGTGAATGAATGCAAGATGGATCTGATTTGACAGTGTGCTTCTTTAATGGTCACCGAGTCACCGGGTTATAGACTCACTCACTCACTACCTCACAACAGTTCAAAGTGTTCAGCTGACTCATGAAGTTCTCAGCAGGAGTCTTTGTTATTGCATCTTGTCTTTATTTGTTAGTTATCTGAGTGCAGGGTCGCATAGCAGTTACAGGCTAATTCATTCCATGTCTGCCTCTAAGCCCTAGGGAGTATTCCTCAGGACTTGTCTAGGGTAGGTTGTATCAAGAGTCCTCAGTCGTGTGGAGGTGTGACGATGCTTTACACTTATTCACAGCCTTTCCTCTCCTCTGTTTCCTCCTCCTAACTCAGCAAAGGAAGATAGATTATGTGTTTGTTTTTGTACACTAAACTGGCGCTCATATAAGCCTTGTGATTTGCTTCCAGGGCTCATTTGGGTCCTGAAATGCTTTACACTTATTCACAGCCTTTCCTCTCCTCTGTTTCCTCCTCTTAACAAAGGAAGATAGATAATGTGTTTGTTTTTGTATACTAAACTGGCACTCATGTAAGCCTTGTGATTTGTTTTCATGGCTCATTTGGGTCCTGAAATGCTTTGCACTTATTCACAGCCTTTCCTCTCCTCTGTTTCCTCCTCCTAACTCAACAAAGGAAGATAGATAATGTGTTTGTTTTTGTACACTAAACTGACACTCATGTAAGCCTTGTGATTTGTTTCCAGGGCTCATTTGGGTCCTGAAATGCATTACACTTATTCACAGCCTTTCCTCTCCTCTGTTTCCTCCTCCTAACTCAGCAAAGGAAGATAGATAATGTGTGTTTTTGTACACTAAACTGGCACTCATGTAAGCCTTGTGATTTGTTTCCAGGGCTCATTTGGGTCCTGAAATGCATTACACTTATTCACAGCCTTTCCTCTCCTCTGTTTCCTCCTCCTAACTCAGCAAAGGAAGATAGATAATGTGTTTGTTTTTGTACACTAAACTGGCACTCATGTAAGTGATTTGTTCTTATTCACAGCCTTTCCTCTCTGTTTCCTCCTCCTAACTCAGCAAAGGAAGATAGATAATGTGTGTTTTTGTACACTAAACTGGCACTCATGTAAGCCTTGTGATTTGTTTCCAGGGGTCATTTGGGTCCTGAAATGCTTTACACTTATTCACAGCCTTTCCTCTCCTCTGTTTCCTCCTCCTAACTCAGCAAAGGAAGATAGATAATGTGTTTGTTTTTGTACACTAAACTGACACTCATGTAAGCCTTGTGATTTGTTTCCAGGGCTCATTTGGGCCCTGAAATGCATTACACTTATTCACAGCCTTTCCTCTCCTCTGTTTCCTCCTCCTAACTCAGCAAAGGAAGATAGATAATGTGTTTGTTTTTGTACACTAAACTGACACTCATGTGATTTGTTTCCAGGCTTATTCACAGCCTTTCCTCTCCTCTGTTTCCTCCTCCTAACTCAGCAAAGGAAGATAGATAATGTGTTTGTTTTTGTACACTAAACTGACACTCATATAAGCCTTGTGATTTGTTTCCAGGGCTCATTTGGGTCCTGAAATGCATTACACTTATTCACAGCCTTTCCTCTCCTCTGTTTCCTCCTCTTAACTCAACAAAGGAAGATAGATAATGTGTGTGTTTTTGTACACTAAACTGGCGCTCATGTAAGCCTTGTGATTTGCTTCCAGGGCTCATTTGGGTCCTGAAATGCTTTACACTTATTCACAGCCTTTCCTCTCCTCTGTTTCCTCCTCCTAACTCAACAATGGAAGATAATGTGTTTGTTTTTGTACACTAAACTGGCACTCATGTAAGCCTTGTGATTTGTTTCCAGGGGTCATTTGGGTCCTGAAATGCTTTACACTTATTCACAGCCTTTCCTCTCCTCTGTTTCCTCCTCCTAACTCAACAAAGGAAGATAGATAATGTGTTTGTTTTTGTACACTAAACTGGCACTCATGTAAGCCTTGTGATTTGTTTTCATGGCTCATTTGGGTCCTGAAAGCCCAGGTTTTATAATGCATATAGAACCTCACCTCAAGTATGATATGTCTACCTCAGGAGTACCTCATTACAATGTCCAAACTATCTCATGTATGGTCACTAACGGTAATTACGCTCACAATGAACCAAGCCATCTCAGCATGTAGGTGGTAGCCCTTTATAGAGGTGTGAGATGACCCTCCTTACCTAACCTGACCTAACGTGAGAGTACAAATATATTCACCAAGCTGTTCATGGTCGAGATAATGGCTAATCTTCCAGACAGGCCACATACGGCTGGCCTAACGCTCGGAACCCACCGATTACATTAATAGGAATCAGCTTAGTGTTAGAGAAGGCAGAGCTCTCATTGCTGTATGTGCTCAGGTCAGGTAAATAGATCTCATGTGTGCACTGCCCGAACCTCCGACAAGACTAGGAAGTGATGGAGGAATAATTTTAAGCTCCTAGAAAGACTGTAGTTGTAGTAGTAGTAGGAATAGTGTTAATATATATGCTGAGATGTAAGCGCTGCATCATCAGTTGTTGTGGTTCTGTGTGGCAGGCAAGAGTGTGTGTGTGATCAGGCGTTAGTCTTTAGTCAGCGATGCAAGGGGCAGGGACATAGACGATTCTCAAGTACGATTTTACAAGAGCAGAGTTCTCTTGTTCGGAAGTTTCGTTATCGCGCTCTTTTTGGCAAACTCTCGGTCAGTCGTAAACTTATTTTGGCAGCGATGAGAAGGGGAACTTGGATATATGACGGTTAAAGTTCTGGGCATTTGATTTTGTACGTAAGGACCAGCAAGCACTTGAAAATTACACCAATACCTTGAATCTCTGGACTAAAAGAGAGGGACAGCCATGACCTATATTGGCAGGAATCTGAATTGCCCGAGACTTTCAGAATTCAAGGTTTTATCAGGGATTCTCAGATGGATTCTATGAGTTCTATACCATTGCTTCATTGTGTTGGTATCTGCCGCTCCTGTTGCCAGCTTAACCTTACGAAAGATGGCTTGTACAAGGGGCAAATTTACGGGCCCAAGACTTTCAGAATTCAAGGTTTTATCAGGGTTTCTCAAATGGATTCTATGAGTTCTATACCATTGCTTCATTGTGTTGGTATCTGCCGCTCCTGTTGCCAGCTTAACCTTATGAAAGATGGCTTGTACAAGGGACAAGTTTACGGGCCAGTTACCCCCTCAATACACCCCCAGGATCCAAGGTTTTCTATGAGCTCTATTCCATTGCTCTTTTGTGTCGATATCTGTGACTTGTGTTGCCAGCTTAACCTTACAAAAGATAGCTTGTACAGGGGCAGTTTTATGAGCCAGATACCCCTACGATACACCCCCTACCCCCAATGGCTGGCATAGAGGGGCAGTTTTATGAGCCAGATACCCCTACGATACACCCCCTACCCTCAATGGCTGGCAGAGAGGGGCAGTTTTATGAGCCAGATACCCCTACGATACACCCCCTACCCTCAATGGCTGGCAGAGAGGGACAGTTTTATGAGCCAGATACCCCTACGATACACCCCCTACCCTCGATGGCTGGCATAGAGGGACAGTTTTATGAGCCAGATACCCCTACGATACACCCCCTACCCTCAATGGCTGGCATAGAGGGACAGTTTTATGAGCCAGATACCCCTACGATACACCCCCTACCCCCGATGGCTGGCATAGAGGGACAGTTTTATGAGCCAGATACCCCTACGATACACCCCCTACCCTCAATGGCTGGCAGAGAGGGACAGTTTTATGAGCCAGATACCCCTACGATACACCCCCTACCCTCAATGGCTGGCAGAGAGGGACAGTTTTATGAGCCAGATACCCCTACGATACACCCCCTACCCAAGATGGCTGGCATAGAGGGCAGTTTTATGAGCCAGATACCCTACGATACACCCCTACCCTCAATGGCTGGCATAGAGGGACAGTTTTATGAGCCAGATACCCCTACGATACATCCCCTACCCTCAATGGCTGGCATAGAGGGACAGTTTTATGAGCCAGATACCCCTACGATACATCCCCTACCCTCAATGGCTGGCAGAGAGGGACAGTTTTATGAGCCAGATACCCCTACGATACACCCCCTACCCCTGATGGCTGGCATAGAGGGACAGTTTTATGAGCCAGATACCCCTACGATACACCCCCTACCCTCAATGGCTGGCATAGAGGGACAGTTTTATGAGCCAGATACCCCTACGATACATCCCCTACCCTTAATGGCTGCCAGAGAGGGACAGTTTCGTGGGGCAGTTCCCCCTTCGATACACCCTAAACACCACCACCACCACCACCTCCCATCATCATCACCACCCCATTATCTCATCTCAGTGTCATATTGAACGCGCACGACTTGAAGCTCAATCGACTTAACTGTTGTTCCTTTACGGGTATAATAAGTTTTTGTGTATGTTTGGTCATAAGTGTGACGATTATATTCTTGTCCTCTCCACACTGTACGATTTGACCTCCTCCTCCTCCTCCTCCTCCTCTTCCTCTTGTGATGGTGTGTGTGTGTGTGTGTGTGTGTGTGTGTGTCTGTGTGTGTGTGTGTGTGTGTGTGTTTGACCTCTCTGATCACCACCACAACCACCACCAGTTTCCCCTCCTCCTTCTCTTCCTCCTCCTCCTCCTCCATCTTCTTCTCTTCCTACTCATTGTCCTTCCTTTTCTGGTTAATTTAGTTTTGAGGGGCATTACGTCTTCCTCTTCCTTCCTCCTCCTCCTCTTTCTCCAATCCCTTCTGTCCTATCCTTCTCTTCCTGTTCCTTCCTCTTCCTCTTTCTCCAATCCCTTCTGTCCTATCCTTCCCTTCCTGTTCCTTCCTCCTCCTCTTTCTCCTCCTCCTCCTCTTTCTCCAATTCCTTCTGTCCTATCCTTCCCTTCCTCTTCCTCCTCCTCCTCTTTCTCCAATCCCTTCTGTCCTATCCTTCCCTTCCTGTTCCTTCCTCCTCCTCTTTCTCCAATCCCTTCTGTCCTATCCTTCCCTTCCTGTTTCTTCCTCTTCCTCTTCTTCCTCTTTCTCCTCCTCCTCTTTCTCCAATCCCTTCTGTCCTATCCTTCCCTTCCTGTTCCTTCCTCTTCCTCTTTCTCCAATCCCTTCTGTCCTATCCTTCCCTTCCTGTTTCTTCCTCTTCTTCCTCTTTCTCCTCCTCCTCCTCTTTCTCCAATCCCTTCTGTCCTATCCTTCCCTTCCTGTTCCTTCTTTTCTTCAAATGTTTCCATTCCTAAATCTCACTGTCACCTCCCTCTCTCTCTCCCTCATTCAGATTATTCCAGGTTTTTCCTCCTAATTTATATACTTCTGTACAATCTGCTTCGTTCCTTCTGCTCCCTCTCTCTCTCCCTCATTCAGATTATTCCAGGTTTTTCCTCCTAATTTATATACTTCTGTACAATCTGCTTCATTCCTTCTGCTCCCTCTCTCCCTCTCTCTCTCCCTCATTCAGATTATTCCAGGTTTTTCCTCCTAATTTATATACTTCTGTACGATCTGTTTAGTTCCTTCTGTACGTACGTAGCTGGAGGCACCCTCGGAACGCCTCATGGTAAAAAGGTGGTATTTCAAGGTGTTGGGAATTATTATTGCGCGGTCAACCCTCCATTTAGGAAACCTCTGCCGGGCGAAAACGGGGCGAAGTTGGCCATTTTAAACCTACTGCTGCCCCTTCAGGATTTGTTGGATACCTTGCGTGTTTGATTAAGCAGCGGTTTTCATTAGCCTATACGATATTATGGCTACTGGGAACACTGCCTCTGGTTCTTATGTGATGTATTGCCTTGTTTATGGGAAATCTTTAGCTATACCAAACTTTTTTCAAACCAAGCAATGATTTTCACTTCCTAAAACAATACTATAGCTACTGCAAATGTGATCTCTGGTTCTTATATGATGTAGCCCCTTGTTCCCAGTAATACCTTCAGCAAAATTCCTATAAAATGCTGCACCGTGTTCCTAGTAATACCTTTGATCATTTGCCTTAAACAATATTATGGCTACTGTAAATGCTGTCTCTGGTTCCTATATGATGGAGCACCTCGTAATACCTTCAACTATAACAGACTTCGATATAATGATGTTGTGTTCAGCAGATGGTTTCATAAATGGAGGTTTGACTGTCCTGTCCCACTTCAAATAATTGCTTCGAGAGTTGTACAAAAGCGAAAGGAGATTACGTATTTCGTGTTCGTGTTCGGCACTTCTAGCACTGTCCAAAAAAAGCGTATGCATTAGCTTCAGGAATATTGTCGTAATCATTATTGTTATTACGTACTGCATATGCTTGTGAAGGTTGACGATCCCAAAAAACGTAGTACCTATGTTAAAATGGTTGATATTCTCACAGTTCAACCTCCCCCGCTAATCATTTTCAGAGGTCAAAAAGGAGATTAATCAGGCTTTTGTGAGTGTTTCTGTCGGTTCATGATACAGAGGAAGGGCTAAACTACCACCAGGGTCATCAAACTACCCCTAGAAATGCCTGAAACACCTATGAAAGCCTTGTCAAATGTAGAGTTTTCATGAGTGTTTCTTTCGGTTCATGATACAGAGGAAGGGTTAAACTACCACCAGGGTCATCAAACTACCTCTGGAAATCCCTGAAACACCTATGAAAGCCTTGTCAAATGTAGAGTTTTCATGAGTGTTTCTTTCGGTTCATGAGACAGAGGAAGGAAAGCCTTGTCAAATGTAGAGTTTTCATGAGTGTTTCTGTTGGTTCATGATACAGAGGAAGGGTTAAACTACCACCAGGGTCATCAAACTACCCCTGGAAATGTCTGAAACACCTATGAAAGCCTTGTCAAATGTAGAGTTTTCATGAGTGTTTCTTTCGGTTCATGATACAGAGGAAGGGTTAAACTACCACCAGGGTCATCAAACTACCCCTGGAAATGCCTGAAACACCTATGAAAGCCTTGTCAAATATAGAGTTTTCATGAGTGTTTCTTTTGGTTCATGATACAGAGGAAGGGTTAAACTACCACCAGGGTCATCAAACTACCTCTGGAAATCCCTGAAACACCTATGAAAGCCTTGTCAAATGTAGAGTTTTCATGAGTGTTTCTTTCAGTTCATGATACAGAGGAAGGGTTAAACTACCACCAGGGTCATCAAACTACCCCTGGAAATGCCTGAAACACCTATGAAAGCCTTGTCAACTGTATGTGTCTGAGAGTATATCCCAGTCAGCCCTCTCACCTTGGACATCAAAATAGTTACAAAATTCAACCTTTCCACAAGCATATTTGGTAAATTATTATTTTTATTATTTTGTATTTTTATTTATTTTATTTTTGAGTGTATTACTACTATTGCTATTATTATTTTATTGTCCTATCACATATTACTGAGTGTGAATTCTATAAAATCGTTCTGCACTTACCATTACAAGTGTGTGGGAGAGATGTGCCTCGGGGCAACTTGAGATTACTGTGTTCCTGGCACTGTCCTCTGTTCTGCTGCTGCCTGGCTAGCTCAGGAACACTGCCTAGAAAGTAACGTGTGGAGGGTTATGGCCCACTCCTACTGTGTTCCTGGCACTGTCCTCTACACCGCTGCCTGGCTAGCTCAGGAACACTGCCTAGAAAGTAATGTTTGGAGGGTTATGGCCTACTCCTACTGTGTTCCTGGCACTGTCCTCTACACCGCTGCCTGGCTACCTCACTACCTGGAAATTAATGTTTGAAGGAAAACTATTTTTTGCTTAAATATGACAAAGGAATGACATTTTTGGGTTAAATACGGTAAAGGAATGACATTATTTTGGCTTAATATGCAAAAGGAAAACCATTTTTTAGCTAAATACGTCAAAGGAATACAATTTTTTTGCTAAGTTTGCCAGAAGAATACAATTGTGTTGGTAAATATGCAAAAGAAATGCCATCGTTTTGGTAAATACGTCAAAGGAATACAATTTTTTGGCTAAATTAATATGCCAGAGGAATAACATTGTGTTGACAAATATATCAAAGGAATACCATTTTTTTGCTAAATACGTCAAATGAATACAATTTTTTGGCTAAATTAATATGCCAGAGGAATAACATTGTGTTGGTAAATACGTCAAAGGAATACCATGTTTTTGCTAAATATGTCGGGTAAAGAAATACGTTTTTTTCTTCCTTGTCGATATACTGTTGCTGTACTGCCTTATCAGAAGTCTTTTATTTCAGGTTGTCTATCAGATTCTATTGCTTTGCCTTGATGGAGGGGCCGGGAAGCTCCGTGGGCAAGGTGCTTTTAACCGAGAGGTCGTGAGTTTGCCAGGCCCACGGCAGCTTCCTGGTGAGAGGCAGCGCTCTGTTGTAACCAGCATTGCCAAATTGTCGTACTCTGAACATTGTATTTATTGTGTTTAGGCGCCAAGTCTGTCGTAACCACACAAACAACGATAGAAAATTAAAGTCATCACTGAAACTGCTAAATACTGATGGTTTTCGTTCTTTTTTTCTATAGTTATCAACCAGAAACTTGGAAAATGCAATGCGCTGAGTACGATAATTTGGCATCGCTGGTTGTAACCCTTGTGGAGCTGTGGCCTCTTTGTGCCCAGCGTAAGGAGTCTTTAACCCAGTAGCAGTGACAGGCCAAATTTGTGGCTTTACCGTGTAGTAGCAACGGGCCAAATTTGTGCCATGTTATAAACCCGCTTGGAGGGACCATAAAGAAACATGATCCCCGCTGCTACCAGGTTAAGATGTCTTTAATCACATTCCTTCCCTGTAATGCTTTCTACCTTCCTATGTTTATCTGGTTGAGTGTGTGTTTGTGTGTGTGTGTGTGTGTGTGTGTGTGTGTGTTCATTTATTCACTTGTCTCTTGTTTCTTTGTTCTTTATGTGTTAAGGAAACTCATTTTTATGAATAATTATAATCAGGTTACTACAAACCCTCCCTTACTAGTACGATTAGGGAGTGACCAGTCAGATATCAGGGCTTGTTATAACATTACCGTCACTACTATTATATTATTATCACATTATTATTATTATTATTATTATTATTATTATTATTATTACTATGACAGTTCTATATTATATTGAGTTGGTTAACTGGAGAAGTGTCTCCTTCTAGCAAATTACCTAATGTCTCAACTAAAAATGTATTGCTGTGTAGTTTCTATATATCTCATTTTAAGATTTAGTAACACCTGCATAATTTGTAGAAGGATAAAAATTTTGTTAATCTGACTAAAAAGTTACTGATGGAAGTTGTTGTGTATTTCTTGTGTACACTCTGTAAGTCAGCTCCTCTCAGTGTGGGTGGACTAGGATGGTGTGAGGCAAGCCTTTGTTTTATCCCATTGAACGCTCAAGGCACAGGGGCGTAGGGTGGACGTGTGGGCGGGGGAACAACACCTCGCAGACTGATGGCACCTCAGGCAAAGCTACTGACCACTGAAGGTTAAATCAGCTTCATTCTCTTCCCCTGACGCTTGAGTTTGTCGGTGAAGGGGCGGTGAAGGGAAGGAAAAATGCCTGCCAGACCAATACCAACACAGGCCTGACTATGGGGTTACTACTACTTGGCATATGTTTACTTAAATATTTTTGTCATATACGTAAGATAAAAGGGATTTGTGCCTCATCAGTTATAACCGTAGGGGTATTACGCAGTGGTTCTGACTCAACAGATCTATATACAAGGTTCTACCAATACTGTTGCAAAGTGAAGGAAACTTACGGCCTTAACATATAAATCATTCTGTTTAATTCAAGGCAACAGCATTACCATTAGCAATAGGACCATCAATGCTATGTATAGTATATGCGTGCTCTTGTAAAACTTGATATCACAGTAACGTCAATCTCCTCCTCCCCATGAGATAAATTGAAACCCCTCGGAAAGTATCAGTAATTATTGTAGTAGTAACCCCTAAGCAAAGTAGTTGAGCCTCTGATTCATTAAAAGTCACTTAGAAGAGTTTATGTGTTCATGGGGGAGTGTTGGCTATCAATCTCCTCCTCCCCATGAGATAAATTGAAACCCCTAGAAAAGTATTAGTAATTATTGTAGTAGTAACCCCTAAGCAAAGTAGTTGAGCCTCTGATTCATTAAAAGTCACTTAGAAGAGTTTATGTGTTCATGGGGGAGTGTGTTGGCTATCTAGTTATTGTAAAGCTTCTCGAACACTTACGTCAAGGTTTCTCGGCCGGCCAGCCAGCGGTGAGTCTGCCCTCCTGCCACCACACGACCTGCCCTAGACTTGGCCTTGAGTAAACACCAGTTCCTATTGCCTCTGGTCTTCTTGGCGAGGATGACCGGGGCTAGCCAGGGAGCTGACCAACCTTAGTGGGTCTTATATTTTTTAATAGAAAAATACATATTCATTGCATCCTCGGACTTTTATTCTTGGTGTCCTTTCCCTCTCCTTAGAATGACTCACTGGAGGCTGCAGGGCTGTCTTCTGAAACCCCAAGTGGTGGTTCAGTCAACAGCAGCAAACACAAGGATGAACATGGAGAAAAATATACGTGTTTTCAGATCAGAGGTTCTCAAAGTGGTATCTGATGTCCCTCTTGAAGTTTCTGAAGTCATGTACCTCCAACCCAGGATATAAATACATGATGCCACAATAGAATGAAATGTCTTCTGAAACACTAAGTGGTGGTTCAGTCGACAGCAAAGACAAGGATGAACATGGAGCAAACTCTACATGTTGAGAGGAATGACACAACCGTCGAGTGGAGTTTTCAAGGTTCTCAAAGTGGTATCTGATGTCCCTCTTGAAGTTTCTGAAGTCATGTACGAGAGAGACGAGAGACGAGAGAAGCACGTTTAACAATGGATGTCCAAGACCTGTTAAGAAAAACTAGCACTGAATGATGGGGTGAAACTATGTACCTCCAACCCAGGATATAAATACATGATGCTACAATAGAATAAAATGCCTCAGTAATTTGCAGTAGACTGAGGAGGAGGAGGAGAGAGGGGCAAGAATGGGTGAAGGGAATGTGATAAATGTAAAAGAAGAAATGGATTGAAGGAAAGAAAAAGAGAAAGGAGACATGGAGGACGAAAGAGTAAAAAAAGAGAGAGAGAGAGAGAGACCCAAGCAACTGTTTCAAGACATCACACCCCAACTTTCAAAACCTCTGCTCAGAATAAGTTATCACACACAAGCTTTTAGGAGGCAATCATTAAAGACAGCATATAAAACCTTCACTTTAATACAAATATAGACATTTTCTTAGTTACATACTGAGTATAGTATCTTTAGAGAAACTGCAATAACAGTGAAAATATCCTTAGTGGTGTTCATTACGAGTATAGTATCTCATTGAACCACTGGAACATCTGCAAGGGGGGAGGAAGACGACACTTATTGATACGATATTGATATGGTTAATGCAGGCTGCTCTTGTGTAGTGCCAGGGTGTGTTCCTGATGAGGCTGTAAGAGGCACACATCATCTAAGTATTATTTCTAGGTAAGGATATGTGAGGTTTGATTAACCCGGTAGCAGCGACGGGCCAAATTTGTGCCACGATAAAAATCCCCAAAATAGATGATGCATAAACTGATCACAAATGCTTTGATATGTATTATGAAATAGTTTGTGTGAGTGATGATTTTTACTAATTTTTCTCGCTTAGAGGGACCATTAAGAAGCATGATCCCCGCTGCTACCGGGTTAAGACGGATGTGAGGTATGCAGTTAACCTCTTGAATGTGGATTTCCTACAAGAAGACCTCACCAAGCTACAGGAATGGAGCAAAAAGAAGCTGCTACAATCCAGTGAAGAAAAATGTAAAGTCCTGCGCGTACCAATACCACATGGGAAACACTCCACTCTCCACCACAGAGGCAGAGAAAGACCTGGGGCTGAATGTTACCAGGCTACTAGTGAAGGGATATCCAGCATACCAATACCACATGGGGCTGAATGTTACCAGGCTACTAGTGAAGGGATATCCAACTATCCACCACAGAGGCAGAGAAAGACCTGGGGCTGTATGTTACCAGGCTACTAGTGAAGGGATATCCAGCATACCAATACCACATGGGAAACACTCCACTATCCACCACAGAGGCAGAGAAAGACCTGGGGCTGAATGTTACCAGGCTACTAGTGAAGGGATATCCAGCATACCAATACCACATGGGAAACACTCCACTATCCACCACAGAGGCAGAGAAAGACCTGGGACAATGTTACCAGGCTACTAGTGAAGGGATATCCAGCATACCAATACCACATGGGAAACACTCCACTATCCACCACAGAGGCAGAGAAAGACCTGGGGCTGAATGTTACCAGGCTACCAGTGAAGCCGAAATACATGCCAGTTGCAGCAGATGGAATGATAAGATTTCTACATCGTGTCAGTTCACAAACATATAATTTTACATCCACAGACAAAAGGAACATATGAGGGAAACAGTTAATAAGATTTCTACACTGCATGGTTACAAAAACACATATAATCATACCCCCCTGAACAAGAGCTGCCCGTGCTGGAATGGATATCAACTCTATCCACGTAAATGCACTCTATTATGCTATACCAAAACATCCTAACCTTCTGTACAGATATGATTACTCTCTGACATAAGGTACATGGATTCAGATCAAGGCCCTCTGCGGGGAGCTCTATGAGGCCTCACTCCCCTCGGCCCAAAGGTTTGTACACGTCTCTTGCTAGGGTGGAAAAAGAGCTGAGGAAATATTGATATCCCAGGAAATGACCGGCAGTATTCGGAATGTGAAAGCCTGGTAGAATTTTAATTGCCCAGAATCTGAATTGAAAAGTACAAAATCTGGTAAATTGGAGCTTGAGGATACAAAAGCCTATTGTAAAGTGGAGTTGGGTTGCTCAGAATTCTATGCAGGAAATCCAAATTCTAAACAGGGGGCTTAACAAAAAGTGGAATCAGTTACCAAGAAATTTATCCGGAATATCCAAAATCTGGTAAAGTGGAGTCTGAGAAAATGAAAGCGTATTGTAAAGTGGAGTTTGGGTTGCTCAGAATTCTATGCAGGAAATCCAAATTCTAAACAGGGGGCTAAATGTAAAGTGGAATCAGTTACCAAGAAATTTATCCGGAATATCCAAAATCTGGTAAATTGGAATATGAGAAAATGAAAGCCTATTGTAAAGTGGAGTTTGGGTTGCTCAGAATTCTATGCAGGAAATCCAAATTCTAAACAGGGGGCTAAATGTAAAGTGGAATCAATCACCAAGAAATTTATCCGGAATATCCAAAATCTGGTAAACTGGAATATGAGAAAATGAAAGCGTATTGTAAAGTGGAGTTGGGTTGCTCAGAATTCTATGCAGGAAATCCAAATTCTAAACAGGGGGCAAAAAGAGGAATCAGTTACCGAGAAATTTATCCAGAATATCCAAAATCTGGTAAATTGGAGTATGAGAAAATGAAAGCCTGTTGCAGGGTGGAGTTTCAGTTGCTCAGAATTCTATGCGGGAATCAGTTATCCAGAAATTTATCCGGAATATCCAAAAATCCATGAAACTGAGGCTTAGGGTAAACTGAACTAAATACAGATTCACTCAAAATTGGCAAAAATGGCTTACGAACTATGGCTCACATCACTCTAAACAGGGGGCAAAAGAGGAATCAGTTACCGAGAAATTTATCCAGAATATCCAAAATCTGGTAAATTGTAGCAGAAATGACGGGCCAAATTTGTGGCTTTACCTGTAGCAGCGATGGGCCAAATTTGTGGCTTTACCGTGTAGCAGCGAGGCCAAATTTGTGGCTTTACCGTGTAACAGCGTATGGTACCAAATTTGTGGCTTTACTGAAGCAGCGATGGGCCAAATTTGTGGCTTTACCGTGTAGACAGAATATCCAAAATCTGGCTTTACTGTGTAGCAGCGAAATGAAATTGGCTTTACCGTGAAGCAGCGATCACAATTTGTGGCTTTACCGTGAAGCAGCGATGGGCCAAATTGTGGCTTTACTGTGAAGCAGCGATGGGCCAAATTTGTGGCTTTACTGTGAAGCAGCGATTAACCAAATTTGTGGCTTTACTGAAACAATGCAACAATGCACCAAAGTCAATGCCCACTTCTTAACCCGGTAGCAGCGACGGGCCAAATTTGTGGCTTTACCGTGTAGCAGCGACGGCCCAAATTTGTGGCTTTACCGTGTAGCAGTGATGGGCCAAATTTGTGGCTGTACCGTGTAGCAGCGATGGGCCAAATTTGTGGCTTTACTGTGAAGCAGCGATGGGCCAAATTTGTGGCTTTACCGTGAAGCAGCGATGGGCCAAATTTGTGGCTTTACCGTGAAGCAGCGATGGGCCAAATTTGCAGCTTTACCATGTAGCAGCGACGGGCCAAATTTGTGCCATGATATAAACCCCAAAAAATAGATGATACATAATCTGATCACAAATGCTTTGATATATATTATGAAATGTTTTGTGTGAGGGGTGATTTTTTTCTCATTTTTCTTGCTTGGAGGGACCATTAAGAAACATGATCCCCGCTGCTACCGGGTTAACTACAGAGTCTGAGGCCGAGTTGATATAGAGTGCTAACCTTTATATGAATGGTACTTTCCTTAGGGGCAAAGAACATACCACACGTAGGTCCATATTACTAAACTTATCGAGCTCCCTATATTACTATTTCCCAAGGCCACAGAGAGGACTATATGGCTTTTCATGGGTGACTTTTTCCGTTCAAGGAGGAGAAGTCGTGTAAAGCTATCACTAGGATCACAAGACAGTCCATGAAAATCCCAGCAACTTCCATGAGTCTTTTCGAATGTGTGAGGTGAAGCGCTGATACGTTTAAAAATCCTGGCTATAGTCTTGGAGGGAGGAAAAAGGGTGTTGGCTATTGCACTGGAAGCTGTGTAAAGCTATCACTAGGATCACAAGACAGTCCATGAAAATCCCAGCAACTTCCATGAGTCTTTTCGAATGGGTGAGGTGAAGCGCTGATACGTTTAAGAGTGCTGGCTATAGTCTTGGAGGGAGGAAAAAGGGTGTTGGCTATTGCACTGGAAGTCGTGTAAAGCTATCACTAGGATCACAAGACAGTCCATGAAAATCCCAGCTGCTTCCATGAGTGTTTTCGAACGGGTGAAGTGAAGCGCTGATACGTTTAAGAGTGCTGGCTATAGTCTTGGAGGGAGGAAAAAGGGTGTTGGCTATTGCACTAGAAGTCGTGTAAAGCTATCACTAGGATCACAAGACAGTCCATGAAAATCCCAGCTACTTCCATGAGTATTTTCGAACGTGTGAAGTGAAGCGCTGATACGTCTAAGAAAGGGTGTCAACTATTGCACTACGTAGACCGACACTTGACTTGAGTGCATACGGCAACTGCGGACCCTAACGGAATGTAACAGTTAGTATTGCACATTATTATGCCCTGTACGCTGGTATCCCCCGAACCTTCAACTACGACCACTACTGCATCTGGTAAAATATTGCACGCTAAAAAAATATTATTGTCTGTGCCAGGCAGTTTGATTCTGAGCCCAAACCAAATCTTTCCTTGCTCTCTCCCTTAACATATGTGATTATTTTCATGGTCTATGAGTCAAAAATAAATAGCTATGGCTTAAGAGAGGAGGCAGGGCTTGCAGAAAAGGCTGCCTGATGGTTAATATAAAGACTCTATGCCCTAACGCTACGCCTCGTACGTATTGCTCGCCAGAAACTCTCACATTGAGGACACCGGCTGACGCGTCCTGGCAGGGTTAGGGGTGACCGCAACCTGCTCCCATGCTTGCTGAAGATGCTCAGGCTTCCTCCCTCTCCTGCGCCCAAGTCCTCACACTGACATTAACACAGAGTCCGTGATGCCAGAGTAAAAAGTGTGCAGGGGAGGAAGCTGAAGGGAGAAGAAAGGAGGAGGTTAAATAGAGTAAGAAAGAAAGGGAAGGAGGAAAAACTGAAATCAGAAAAACTAGAGAAAATATATGGAAGCAGGAAGGAGGTGAAAGGAGGGATGAAGGAGAAGAAGAGAAGGAGGAAAGCCCTAATGCAGAGGCAGAGAGACCAAGCAGGAGGAGGAGAGGAAAAACAGGAGAAAGTATGAGGGGAGATGCTAGTTTTAGAGGCAGAGAGGAGCAGAGGGGAGGACCTGGCAGCCTGAGGAATCCCTGGAGCACAGCAAGTGGACAGCAGGCAGGCAGTGGCCACCCTAACCCTTGCCAGGCCTTTGTTTCAGGCTGTACACTCATAAAAAATACTCATAAAAAATACTCATAAAAATAGTTTCCTGGGGAGAATGTGACACAGCCTTACATAAAAAAAACTTCCCTGATCATGTCCCCAACCAGAGACTACCTTGTGGTCCACTCGTCGCGGTTTACGTACGTACGAACACCATTCACAGCAGTACGTAGGAAAACATCCGCGACGTAGTGCGACTGTCACTACCTTGTGGTCCACTTGTTGCGGTATACATAGGTACGAACACACCATTCACTGCAGTACATATAAAACATCCATGACACAGCATGACTGTCATTACCATGTGGTCCACTCATCACAGTTTAGGTATCTAAGAACACACCATTCACAGCAGTACGTAGAAAACATCCATGACACAGCATGACCGTCATTACCATGTGGTCCACTCATCAAGGTTTAGGTATCTACGAACACACCATTCACAGCAGTACGTAAAAAGACATCTGCGACATGGTGCGAACGTCACTACCTTGTGGTCCACTCGTCGCAGTTTACGTACGTACAAACACACCATAAACAGCAATACTGGTTTGTTACGTAAAACATTCGCTACACATTGTGACCTCCTCCATTGTGACTCATAGTGACATGCCTCATTACTTATTTGTGGCAGAGAAGACTCATCAGGACAGTGAGTGCAAAACTTGAATGCTGCCAGGGTGTGACTCTGCCAACTCTTGGTCACTGGCAGGGCTACTGCAATGTTGTGCACGGCTACTAAGGCAACCTCTACCCTGATAATGAGTCTGTATTCAACCTTTCGCACAGCCACAATAAGTAAACAACCTTCATGACAATCTTCACAGTGGAATCTATGAACTAGACTTAAATAGTAACTTGCTTACAGGTAACCAACAACAGCAAGTGTGTACAAAAACATTCAACAGCCAGGAATGTACAGCCAAGTGGCCACCAGCACCACGATGCCTTCCACTGCTCCCCACACTAATACTGGAACCAGACACAAATGGAATGCCCACTGTGTAACAAAGACAACACTCCAGAGACTCATTCTGGCAGCCACCCCACACAAAAGTGTACAATGCTGTGTAGTGTCTCTGCCTGACACACACACTGATAACTGGCAAACACTGTAGGTGCTCCTGAAGGGCTTCTTGGCCAAGTTTAGGGGCTTGATTTGTACAAGGATACTTACTACCTTTCCAGCAGGTTTAGTTGAGTCCTTGATCAAATATATCATAGCTTGGAGGTGTGAACCTTATCACAAGTACACAGTGTGAGTCATTGCATTGAAAAAATAATATGTACACAGCAACACTTTGCTTCACACACCAATTTGATTGATATCCAGTGACCCTCATCACTCAGTGCTGCAGGGCAGACTGCCTTGGCCCAGGACCAGTGTTGGGCATGTTATGCTTACCACTTTTGTGTCTGGCTGACTGAGTCTCTTGCAGTGAAAAGAATCAAAGGAGAGAATTCACAGCAATACCAAAAGTGTTCGCATCTCACCACACCTCACTTTCCAAGGTACTTAATTAAGCTCGAGT
This sequence comes from Eriocheir sinensis, assembly GCF_024679095.1. Classification (NCBI taxonomy): domain Eukaryota; kingdom Metazoa; phylum Arthropoda; class Malacostraca; order Decapoda; family Varunidae; genus Eriocheir; species Eriocheir sinensis. Next base: position 5,622,003 of record NC_066537.1, read on the forward strand.
TAGCAAAGGCCTGAACAAGACTGCCTTAGTCTGCAACACAATAGTTAAAAATATTCATATCTAATAACAGTAACAAAAAATAATGATTCGTAATAACAATAATAAAAATAATAATAACAATAATATAATAATAATAATAACAATGGTAACAACAATGGTATGAGTAGGGATCACTATTATATAGACAGGTACAACTGCTGCCCAGTACAAAAATAAACTAAGCTAACGGCAGAGTTACAAGTCTTCACCGACATCAGCTGCGCCTTAAAACTTCTGCCTCACAACCCTCTACGACACACACGAGGGAGTTACTTACGCTCAGGCGGACACACAGTGACTCACAACATGATGTGTCGAAGAGCCAAGCGACGGCACACCAACACACAGTCCCTCTTCCCATCCTGACAGACCAGCGAGGACTGAGATAAAACCAATCTTGCAAACAGTTCTTGAACCCGATGAAGCCAGCGGAGTGGTGTGCTGCAGGGGACTGTGCTGGGTCATCTCGGGTCACACCAGCCACGTCTCACGGAGCCAACTCCCCTGACAGCTGTGGTGGGCAGGAAAATGTTTCGGTCAGTGAGGAAAGCAAGGGAGGGAGAATGATAAATGCAGCAAGTGAAAGTGCACTGGAAGTGAGAGTGTAGCATGCTTGGGTGAGTCTGGCAATGGGGACAGGAGAGCCAGGGTGAGGCTTGGCTAGGAGAACACAGCCGTGATGGTGATTCAGTTAGGTGTACCCAAGGCAAGGTGAACGCCTCAAGGACAGCAGGACATCCTTCCCCACCAGTAGCATGGAAAGGGCTTTCCATGAGGGACTAAAATTATCTAGGAAGTGAAATGCCAATATAAAATTTGCCACCAGAATTTCAGTAGATTACTGTCCTGGCAGACTGAAGTTCGAGCTCTGTTCAGGCAGAGACTTTTCGCTGATAAGGAATGTTTACTGTCCCCCCTTGAGCAAAGGATGAGGTGTGCGATGTGTGAAGGTCCCAGCAGTACCCGAAGACTGACTATAAGGACCTTGCTTTAATCAGGAGGGTACTTGATGGCACTGGTGAAATACACGCACACATGCAATCACACACACACACACACACACACACATATTGAGTGCTAACATGACAAAGAAATAAGCTGATAAGGTGAAATGCTGTGAATCTATAACAACATCCCTCCCAGTGAGGGGAGGCATCACTTGTACGAGATGCATTCTCACACACACACACACACACACACACACACACACAGTGAGTGCTAACATGACATGGGTAATGCAGCACAAGATATATTGCATATACTTCATGAAAGTCTAATCATTTGAACAAGAAATTTATGGCCGGGGTCACCATATACATATTACTTTTCTAGGAGGTAAGATTCATTCCTCATTGAAGCATATGGCACCCCTGGGGAGGACTTTCATAAGTATACACAGTAGGTCATGTGCAGCAATGGCATTCAAATGTTCATCCACGTCCAGAGTGGACACGCTCATCAGTGGAGTGATGTGACCTCAGGGCAACACACAGTCACCCTGTGTGACAGAGGGAAGCACACAGCAGTGGGCAGTGGTGACCTCTATTGGAGGCTACAGGGAGGTCTGGTGCATGATCCACCACGGCCGCGACGCGTGGGTGGACGTGAGTGTTTATATATGTACAGACATGTATTGTAAGAAGACTCTTACCCTCCATGATGAAAACTAAGAGCCAGGCCATGAAGAGCCTCATTTTCCAAGGGCTGTGTGATATCCAAGCCACTTCTGTCCCTTGATGTTATTATGACAATGGGATATGTAATGATGCAGGAGTACTAGGGTGACCCAGCACCTTCCCTGATGGCTGATCACCCACAGTTGTACATGGTATTAAAGGCAGACCAAGGAATGATGAAAATATTATAAAAATTCACAAAATGTTGCACTTATGATCAGCAGTTAATAATAATAATAATAATATTTATAATAATAATAATAATAATAATAATAATAATAATAATAATAATAATAATAATAATAATAATAGTAACCTCATAATTATCTTGTACAGACTTTGATAGAGTAGGTGAGGTCCTCTCTTGCGTAGGATGAGTTAGTAGAATGAAGCAAAGCAAAGAGTTAGTAAGTATGTAGTCAGTTTGCTTTATTAACGAGACATAATTATACAATCAACAGTAGATGACAGGAAATATTATGGCAACGTTTACTGAGTGAGACGACAAAGACTAGAGCGGAGGTTCCCCTAAGAGTCCTCCGGGGTGTGGAGGCGTGACTGGAGGCAGCAGGAGGGTCTGACAGCAGTGATGCCAATTGTCATACTCTGAACATCATATTTTAAGCATTTACATTCATAAAACTCTCGTACCTTTACAAATAACAATCGAAAATTAAAGTTATCGTTGAAAATGTTAAAGAGTGATGGTTTTCTTTCATTTTCACAATAGTTATATGTCAGAAAATAAGAAAAGGCAATAGTTAAATGTCAGAAAATAAGAAAAGGCAATAGTTAAATGTCAGAAAATAAGAAAAGGCAATAGTTAAATGTCAAAAAATAAGAAAAGGCAACAGTTAAATGTCAGAAAATAAGAAAAGGCAATAGTTAAATGTCAAAAAATAAGAAAAGGCAACAGTTAAATGTCAGAAAATAAGAAAAGGCAACAGTTAAATGTCAAAAAATAAGAAAAGGCAACAGTTAAATGTCAGAAAATAAGAAAAGGCAACAGTTAAATGTCAAAAAATAAGAAAAGGCAACAGTTAAATGTCAGAAAATAAGAAAAGGCAATAGTCAAATGTCAGAAAATAAGAAAAGGCAATAGTCAAATGTCAGAAAATAAGAAAGGGCAATAGTTAAATGTCAGAAAATAAGAAAAGGCAATAGTTAAATGTCAGAAAATAGGAAAGGGCAATAGTTAAATGTCAGAAAATAAGAAAAGGCAATAGTCAAATGTCAGAAAATAAGAAAGGGCAATAGTTAAATGTCAGAAAATAAGAAAAGGCAATAGTTAAATGTCAGAAAATAAGAAAAGGCAACAGTTAAATGTCAGAAAATAAGAAAAGGCAATAGTTAAATATCAGAAAATAAGAAAAGGCAATAGTTAAATGTCAGAAAATAGGAAAGGGCAATAGTTAAATGTCAGAAAATAAGAAAAGGCAATAGCTATATGTCAGAAAATAGGAAAGGGCAATAGTTAAATGTCAGAAAATAAGAAAAGGCAATAGTTAAATGTCAGAAAATAGGAAAGGGCAATAGTTAAATGTCAGAAAATAAGAAAAGGCAATAGTTAAATGTCAGAAAATAAGAAAAGGCAATAGTTAAATGTCAGAAAATAAGAAAAGGCAACAGTTAAATGTCAGAAAATAGGAAAGGGCAATAGCTATATGTCAGAAAATAAGAAAAGGCAATAGCTATATGTCAGAAAATAAGAAAAGGCAATAGCTATATGTCAGAAAATAAGAAAAGGCAATAGCTATATGTCAGAAAATAGGAAAAGGCAATAGCTATATGTCAGAAAATAAGAAAAGGCAATAGCTATATGTCAGAAAATAAGAAAGGGCAATAGCTATATGTCAGAAAATAAGAAAAGGCAACAGTTAAATGTCAGAAAATAAGAAAGGGCAATAGCTATATGTCAGAAAATAAGAAAAGGCAATAGCTATATGTCAGAAAATAAGAAAGGGCAATAGCTATATGTCAGAAAATAAGAAAAGGCAATAGCTATATGTCAGAAAATAAGAAAGGGCAATAGCTATATGTCAGAAAATAAGAAAAGGCAACAGTTAAATGTCAGAAAATAAGAAAGGGCAATAGCTATATGTCAGAAAATAAGAAAAGGCAACAGTTAAATGTCAGAAAATAAGAAAGGGCAATAGCTATATGTCAGAAAATAAGAAAGGGCAATAGCTATATGTCAGAAAATAAGAAAGGGCAATAGCTATATGTCAGAAAATAAGAAAAGGCAATAGCTATATGTCAGAAAATAAGAAAGGGCAATAGCTATATGTCAGAAAATAAGAAAAGGCAATAGCTATATGTCAGAAAATAGGAAAAGGCAATAGCTATATGTCAGAAAATAAGAAAGGGCAATAGCTATATGTCAGAAAATAAGAAAAGGCAATAGCTATATGTCAGAAAATAAGAAAGGGCAATAGCTATATGTCAGAAAATAAGAAAGGGCAATAGCTATATGTCAGACAATAAGACAGGGCAATAGCTATATGTCAGAAAATAGGAAAAGGCAATAGCTATATGTCAGAAAATAAGAAAGGGCAATAGCTATATGTCAGAAAATAAGAAAAGGCAATAGCTATATGTCAGAAAATAAGAAAGGGCAATAGCTATATGTCAGAAAATAGGAAAAGGCAATAGCTATATGTCAGAAAATAAGAAAGGGCAATAGCTATATGTCAGAAAATAAGAAAGGGCAATAGCTATATGTCAGAAAATAAGAAAAGGCAATAGCTATATGTCAGAAAATAAGAAAGGGCAATAGCTATATGTCAGAAAATAAGAAAGGGCAATAGCTATATGTCAGAAAATAAGAAAGGGCAATAGCTATATGTCAGAAAATAGGAAAAGGCAATAGCTATATGTCAGAAAATAAGAAACGGCAATAGCTATATGTCAGAAAATAGGAAAGGGCAATAGCTATATGTCAGAAAATAGGAAAGGGCAATAGTTAAATGTCAGAAAATAAGAAACGGCAATAGCTATATGTCAGAAAATAAGAAAGGGCAATAGCTATATGTCAGAAAATAAGAAAAGGCAATAGTTAAATGTCAGAAAATAAGAAAAGGCAATAGTTAAATGTCAGAAAATAAGAAAGGGCAATAGTTAAATGTCAGAAAATAAGAAAAGGCAATAGTTAAATGTCAGAAAATAAGAAAGGGCAACAGTTAAATGTCAGAAAATAAGAAAAGGCAATAGTTAAATGTCAGAAAATAAGAAAAGGCAATAGTTAAATGTCAGAAAATAAGAAAAGGCAACAGTTAAATATCAGAAAATAAGAAAAGGCAATAGTTAAATATCAGAAAATAAGAAAAGGCAACAGTTAAATGTCAGAAAATAAGAAAAGGCAATAGTTAAATGTCAGAAAATAAGAAAAGGCAACAGTTAAATGTCAGAAAATAAGAAAAGGCAATAGTTAAATGTCAGAAAATAAGAAAAGGCAATAGTTAAATATCAGAAAATAAGAAAAGGCAACAGTTAAATGTCAGAAAATAAGAAAAGGCAATAGTTAAATGTCAGAAAATAAGAAAAGGCAACAGTTAAATGTCAGAAAATAAGAAAGGGCAATAGTTAAATGTCAGAAAATAAGAAAAGGCAACAGTTAAATGTCAGAAAATAAGAAAAGGCAATAGTTAAATATCAGAAAATAAGAAAAGGCAACAGTTAAATATCAGAAAATAAGAAAAGGCAACAGTTAAATGTCAGAAAATAAGAAAAGGCAACAGTTAAATGTCAGAAAATAAGAAAAGGCAACAGTTAAATGTCAGAAAATAAGAAAAGGCAACAGTTAAATGTCAGAAAATAAGAAAAGGCAATAGTTAAATATCAGAAAATAAGAAAGGGCAATGTGATGAGTACGATAATCTGGCAATGCTGGTCTGACAGGCTCCTCAACACCATGTCACAGATAAACCAAACTCCAACAACACTTTCATATCTATTTAAAATTGGCAAAACCAGAGATTGTGCAGGGAAGGGCTCTGTCAGGTGTCCTCTGTCTTGTGGAGGTGTGACTAACTAACTATGAATGTAAAGATGAGCCAATCTTTCTATACAGCTTCCAAACTTTCTAAAATCAGTGCTTGAAGATTTACCGTTCTTAAGGAATCTATCACCTGAGGCTTTTTGATAATCTAACACAGACCAAAACTGCTCAGGATAACTCTTTATAAGGTATGAATGAGCCAAACTTTATACCTGTGCAGTTTTCTTGCTTTTTATAACTGCAGCCTCATGATATTTGAGGGTTCAATCACAGGGTGCTTATTGATATAATCTAACACAGTCCAAAACTGCTCAGGATAACTCTTTAGAAGGTATGAATGAGCCAAACTTTATACCTGTGTAGTTTTCTTCCTTTGTATAACTGCAGCTTCACGATATTTGAGGGTTCAATTACAGGGTGCTTGTGTAATGAGGTGGCCTGGGGAACAAGTGTAGTACGTGACCCTACAAAGGTGTTAAGATAAACATGAACGTGAACAGCTGACTGAAGAATGCATCCTTAACTTGTAGAAAAAAACACCACAAAGAGAACCCATTTAGGGGCTTTAAAATGCTTAATCTCCTACTATTTAGTGTTAGTAAAGTACATGAGTAAAGATCTTAAGTGTATTTCAGGAGACAGGATGTGAAGACTTGACTTAAACATGCATCCTTGACTGGGGGATACGAGATGACAACCAAAACCCATGTCAAGGCTTCAAAACCACTGTCCTTACACTGTGCCCCATCCTAGCCTCTGCCAAAACCAGTGCTCTACCTAGGCAATGGCTGTGTTCATTTATTTCCACGGCAGGGAGGGAGTGAATGCATCACCAGTGTATTCCAATATGAATACGAAACCTATTTCAGATTCCAACGAATACGAATACCAATTTGAATACACTGAAATGGCTTTAATCTGAATACAAATATGAATACTTCTTGAAAGTATTCATGAATACATTCATGAATACTTTTCATTGAAAAATACCTTCTTGACATAACTGTGTATAGCACTGCTCTAAAGTTATGCAGCAGTAAAATAGCTCATGAACCTGCACTGTACACAACCATTACACATCCACTCAGGAGGCTGGAGTTGTAAGGAACAACGGATGTTATTTCTGATGATAAATTTAAGGCTGCGTTTACACCAAGCGAGTCACGTCGAGTCGAGTCACGTCAAGTCATTTGAGGCGATTCATATTGACGCAACTCCGTTTACACCGACCTGAGTCAAGTCAGTACTCAATGACCCATTTGATTTCATGGAGAATGGATGCATGTTTTCGTTTTATTTTTTTATTTATCTTATTTATTTTGTTTTCCATTGGTCTTTTACTCTCTTTTTCTTTTATTTTCTATTGGCGTTTTTCAAATCCTTTTCTTTTTCTTTTCTTTTTAGTTCTTTTCTTAATGTTGTTTTTCTTCTTTTGTTTTCTTTTTTTGGTGGGTTTTTTTCTATCATACTTAAGTTGATGTTCGTGTGTCTGGGTGAGCCGCTTTCCTCCCAGAAGGGATCAGCGAGTTATGATTTACTTCATGTTTTTGGTGACGGGTACAATTTCTTGGCGTATGCTTGAGTATGATTGAACGTAACGCATGCTATATGAATGGTGTACATTGTTATTTACAAATATTGAAAATATACATATTAAGTGTATGAATATATCCACTCCCCTTGTCCCTTGTCCTACAAACATAGCTTTGTGATAGAATCTTAACACTGTGTGCATTGTTTTTACATATGTATGAATGGTTGAGTGAATGGTGTGCATGCTTCAGGATGATACGTAAAACTGAAAACTTCTTTCCATAAAGCAGCGAAGACATCACGATTCCGGTGGTTAGGGTCACTGGAATCATATATAGCAGGGGGCTCTTGAACTAAGTTGATTAAGAGTTCCACCAGCATGCTTGAACACACCACGGCAGACTCGCTGTGACTGACGTCAAAAATAGGTCCAGCCCTATATGTGACTCCGACGTGACGTGACTCGACGCATCCGTGTAAACGTTTTTTCAAAACCCATACAAATCAGTGTTAAAACTGGGGTGGCGATTCATGATGCGTCACGAATCGTCAGACTCGCTTGGTGTAAACACAGCCTTAAAGTGTTCATCAGATTATTCACAGAATATGAATACTTTTCCCTTGTATTCGAATACGAATACACCCAAATATGGTATTCGAATGTATTTGGATACGAATAGTCCATCTCTGCTACCCAGCAGCTTCAGGTGGGCGGCTGCACTCTTAATATTTTGGCAGTCATCAATCAGTTTTGGTGTGTAGATCAAAAGTGTGTATTTGGCAACATTCTTTATCCAGTGTGGGCAAAAGTAACCCAGGAGAGTGTGTTATAGCATGGTCTATGCAAGCAGGGTTCCATGTGGTTAGCACTGCCTTTGACACTCACTGAAACAGGGCATAGCAGTGTGTCATGTGAGTTTTGGATAATTAAGGACAGGAGACTTGAGGGCTCATAACCGTATGTATAACTGGGATGAAGCTAAGGCACATGATCTACGTGTTGGGGCGCTGGCCTGCACTACAGCTTCACCTCTATACTCGCTAGGTGTTGGTGCTAATGATACCTGCTGGCTGGTGTCTGACATTGTGACCCTGGAGTTCTCAGTGACAGGAGAGGCTTCTGTCCTCCACTGGGCACTACATCACCAACGACAACTCCACAAAACTCTACGTGATGCCAAAATGGACTTGACTCCACAACAATATCTGATGACCAAGGGTTCTGCACTCAAGCCTACACTCATACTTTTGTCCACTGTCTGTCTTGCACAAAAACTTACAGATCACATTATTATAAATATTCTGAGCATTGCTTTGAGTATTCTCAGGGAGGTATATCATAAACCTGCAGTTGCACTGATCTCTGGTTCTTTTCTGTCATGGCGTATGCATCAACAAATGGCCCTCAGATATATTTATATATACTACATGAAACTACATGTCTTTAACCAGTCAGGTACAAGAATGTTATGGATAGTGAGGTCAGGAGGTCAGGTTCCTACAACATGTGATGGGAGGTGACCCTCCCAGGTGAGAGGCCTAAGGACTAGTGGCTGTTGAGGGCCAGCCTTAACAGACTATCAACATAGACTGAAGGTTACTATGGTGGATGACGCAACCATCAATAAGTCAGTAAATATTTTAACTGTAACTGTGTGCAGAGAATGTTGCTGGCCTTCTCTCTCACAAGGCAACAGGATTGCCTCAGGGATGCTGGTCAGTGATGCAGCAACACAAACCTTCAACACTTGTCAAAGGGAAACAGAAAAGAGGCTGTTTCTGGCATCATAGAATTACAGTTTACTGAGAATATGTTCCCATGTTAAAAGGGCCCACAACCTACATTCTGAATGCTCCCCTGAGGAGCACAGTGCGTGTGCCAGAGCATCAGTGCCCTGTAGTGATGGCTTACTATGGCACACTTAACACTGTTGGGTGTATGGCATCAGAGATGGACTAACAACCTAACAGTACATGACTCTTAGAATCAGCAATGCACACTACAGGACAGTATCTTTAGATGAGTGTCTCATGTTTCCTTACAATTCAAATGTCACGTTTACAAATTGAAACACATTACATATCCACTGTACAGGACTAGAGGCACAGGAAAATGCTAAAAAGGAGATTCTCAGGAGTTACCAAATGTAGGCCAAAGGGCCTCATGTGTGTCCTTGTGAGTATTTATACTATAAAACAAGTTGTTAGCTGCTGGGTGATATACCAAGTAATTAAATCAACTTTAAAGTGCTTAGATGAAGAACACTTGTCAGTGAGGCTGACTTTTAACTTATTTATGGTTTAATAAATATATGAGGGCCCTGCAAGGGTGGGGTCCGCAGGCTGGTGCACTGTGTGCCAAGTGGTTATATAAATATATGAGGGACTGCAAGGGTGGGGGCCACAGGCACTGTGTGCCCAGTAGTTATAGAAATAGATGATGGCCCCTGGAAGGGAGGGGCAACAGGAACTGTGCACCAAGTGTTTATATAAATATCTGAGGACCCTGCAAGAGTGGGGGCCACAGGAACTGTGCACCAAGTGCTTATATGAATATCTGCTGGCCCCTGAAAGGGTGGGAGCAGCAGGAACTGTGCACCAGGTGCTTATATAAATAAACATATGAGGGCCCCTGGAAGGGTGGGAGGCACAGGCTGGTGCACTGTGCACCAGGTGGGTATACATAGAAGTATATGAGGGCCCTGGAAGTGTGTGGGCCCCAGACTGGTGCACCGTGCACCAGGTGATCAGTGCACCCCAGCCTCAACAAGTGATAAAAAGGCACGTACTCTAAAGGCAAGTTTGGTTGTCATTCTGACTATTTGCTGACAAATGACAACAATATTAAACAAGTGGCAATGAACCAATTCCTACAGCACTCGCTCTCTCTCTCTCTCTCTCTCTCTGATCCAACTCACACATTCTCGGTGTCTGGCGGTGCTGGCGAGGCCGGGGAGCCTTCTGTCTTGGGCGTGTCGGCAGGAGCACTGCGCTGAGAGCCTAGGGGAAGGAAGGAGGGGCAGGGTGAGGACCAGGGAGGGGAGCCAGGGAGGAGGGAGTGACAGGGGAGAGGGGGAGGGAAACAAGGATAAAGATAGAGGGGGAGAGAGAGCGACAGCAAGAGAGCGAGAGATACAGCTTTGGCACACAAGTATGAGCACCAAAGTCGCTCTGATCTTACCTGCCACACTGGGGGACCGGGCAGACTCGGGCCTATTGGGATCCAGCTCTTCGGGGTCTGGCATGGCCGCAGCAGCGTGTATGGAGATTTGGCTGCCCTCCACCCCTCCTTGACTTCCCTGGCCACCCTCTCGGAGCCCGGAAACCTAAAGGAAGAAAGAGGAAGATGTGGCTGTTAATATGTTGCCTTTCCTCATCAATCTCCTTTTCCTGCAACATTTTTTTTAAGGAATCAAAACAAGGGTGAAAATAATTATATAGAAAAAAAAATCTCCATACAAAGAAGGCAGAAAAAACATAGATGGAAGACCAAGATAAGCCTCAACTCCAAGTGTCTTTACTCTAAAAAGCTTTTCATAATACATATTGAAGAATTTGTGATCACTTTATGTATCATCTATTTTGGGGGGGTTAAATCATGGCACAAATATGGCCCGTCGCTGCTACACGGTAAAGCCACAAATTTGGCCCGTCGCTGCTACACGGTAAAGCCACAAATTTGGCCCGTCGCTGCTACACGGTAAAGCCACAAATTTGGCCCATCGCTGCTACCGGGTTAATCATAAAAGGAGGAAATATATACAGAGGAAGGCTGCCCCAGAGTTTACCAGTGAAAGAATGGAGTTACAGGTTATCTCTTGCATTAGGAAGTGGGACAATGACAAAAACAAAAACAGAAATGAAAGAATGGAGTTACAGGTTATCTCTTGCATTAGAAAACAAAACTGTGATAAAAATAAGAATAGCAGGAATGAAAGATTGGAGTTACTGATGATCCCTTGCATTAGGAAGTGGGACAATGACAAAAAAACAATAACAGGAATGAAAGACTGGAGTTACAGGTTATCTCTTGCATTAGGAAGTTGGACAATGATACAAAATGAAACAAAACATGATACAAATGATGGACGGTGATACAACACAACAACAGGAATGAAAGAATGTTGTTACTGATTACCTCTTGCATTAGGAAGCGGGACAATGATGAAAAAGCTTACATACCTGCGATCCGAAGATGGAGGCGTAGGCGGATCCTGTTGAGCCGCCCTCCAAGATCCGCGGCGAGTCCTTGTTATTGGGGCGGATCACTGAGGTCGCAACTCCTTTATCCTGGCCTGGGGTGCGGCAAAGGAGGGGTGGGGGGGAATGAATCAAGCCAAACCAGAGAAATAACTACGACAGTGGCAACAACAATAACAACAACAATAATAATAATAATAATAATAATAATAATAATAATAATAATAATAATAATAATAATAATAATAATAATTAGGTACAGTACAAGTCCATCAGTCTGAATTTCTTTGGCCTGAAGATTCCAAGTAAATTCTAAGGTATTAAATATTGAAAAAAAAAAATAGTTGTCTAAATTCGGGAGTTCATAAAATCAATAAAAGTTGCAGAATTAATCGAGTCTGACTTTAATTGATATTCAGACCAATGAACCTCTACTGTAAGGCTGAAAATTGAGGAAGAATTATAATGTCAAGCAGAAGATAAATGTCAAAACATGTATATACTCATGTAGAAGTGTAAAGGATCAATTTATATATGCTTGCAGTAGTGATTTTCTAAGGAGATATATTTGTACTCTAATTGAATAGGAAATCATAACCTTTGGGGGTCATTCACAGAGGTCAGTTTATAGTATTGGCAATGCAGAATTTCAGTAAGATAATGCTAGTCTCAGTTTTTCTTAACATCAAATTATTCTTTTTCAATTGGATAGTAAATCATAACTTTGGGTGTTTGGGGGTCATTCACAGAGGTCAGTTTATAGCAATAGCAATGTAGAATTTCAGTAAGATAATGCTAGTCTCAGTTTTCCTTCACATCAAATTATTCTTTTTCAATTGGATAGTAAATCATAACTTTGGGTGTTTGGGGGTCATTCACAGAGGTCAGTTTATACTAATGGCAATGTAGAATTTCAAAAAGACGATACTAGTCTCATTTTTTCTTATCAAATTATTATTCTTCAATTGGATAGTAAATCATAACTTTGGGTATTTAGGGGTCATTCACAGAGGTCAGTTTTATGGCAATAGCAATGTAAAATTTCAAAAAGACAATACTAGTAATTTTTTCTTAACATCAAATAGTGGTGTCAGGAAATTGGGTAAGAGTGAGGTATATGGGGTCATCAGTTTTGGATCTTTTAGCCCAGCAAGATGACCAACAGAGTGACAGACACACACTATAGGTCTTTAACTCTGAGGGGTCAACGCTTAACATGCATACACTGCCTTCCTTGGAGTTGAAGTTCCTCCTCAGTGGAACATATCATTGTCTTGGGAAGGGTTTGACTGTTACAAGAAACTCTCAAATTTGTTCTCCAGTGGAATAGTAAATCACAACCTTTAGGGGTCAGCATTAAGCATACATACACTGCCTTCCTAGGGGTTGAAGTTCCTCCTCAGTGGAACACATCATTGTCTTGGGAAGGGTTTGACTGTTACAAGAAACTCTCAAATTTGTTCTCCAGTGGAATAGTAAATCACAACCTTTAGGGGTCAGCATTAAGCATACATACACTGCCTTCCTAGGGGTTGAAGTTCCTCCTCAGTGGAACATATCATTGACTTGGGAAGGGTTTGACTGTTACAAGAAACTCTCAAATTTGTTCTCCAGTGGAATAGTAAATCACTACCTTTAGGGGTCAGCATTAAGCATACATACACTGCCTTCCTAGGGGTTGAAGTTCCTCCTCAGTGGAACATATCATTGTCTTGGGAAGGGTTTGACTGTTACAAGAAACTCTCAAATTTGTTCTCCAGTGGAATAGTAAATCACTACCTTTAGGGGTCAGCATTAAGCATACATACACTGCCTTCCTAGGGGTTGACATTCCTCCTCAGTGGAACATATCATTGTCTTGGGAAGGGTTTGACTGTTACAAGAAACTCTCAAATTTGTTATCCAGTGGAATAGTAAATCACTACCTTTAGGGGTCAACATTAAGCATACACACACTGCCTTCCTAGGGGTTGAAGTTCCTCCTCAGTGGAACATATCATTGTCTTGGGAAGGGTTTGACTGTTACAAGAGATTGACTTTCACATGAGTATATACAGTAAGACAGAGACACAGATAGAACACTGACATGCAGACTTCAGCTCCTTTACCAAGCCAGAGCAAGAGCAGATAGCCACTCACAGAACTATCACAAGCCCACAGCAGAATATTAACCCACGGCCTGACTGACTGACTGACGGACTGACTGACTGATAGGAACACAGGAACAACAGACTTCAGCTCCTTTACCAAGCCACAGCACTATCACAAGCCCACAGCAATCCAACACAGCAGAATATTAACCCATGGCCTGACTGACTGACTGACTGGCTGATAGGAACACAGGAACAGCTGACTACCACTCCTTTACCAAACCAGCACTAACAGACAGACACTCACAGTACTCTCACAAGCCCACAGCAATCCAACACAGCAGAATATTAACCCATGGACTGACTGACTGACTGGCTGATGGGAACACAAGAACAGAGTACCACTCCTTTATCAAGCCACAGCAAAAGCAGAACAGTAGCTCACACCACAGCCACAGCATAAGCCGACAGCTACACAGCAAGCCAGCAGAGCGTAAAGGGGCTATTACACCGGGCAAATTTTCCGTGGATCTTCAGTCAAACCACGATTTCCGCTGGCGTGGTTCTCCTGTTTCCGTGGTTTTCTGACTTGTCCGCGATCTTCCAAAGCTACGGTCGATTTCACTGAAGGACGACGGTATTACTCACCATCATCAGCAGCAGCAATGACAAGAAACAAATGAGAACCACGCTAGCAGAAATCGTGGTTTGACTGAAGATCCACGGAAAATTTGCCCAGTGTAATAGCCCTTTAAAGCCTTGTGATATTGTGCAAGGGAAAAAGAAAAATGCATTCTGTCACAGCAGAAGCGCACAGCAAAGCAAACAGCGATTTCACAGCGATTTCAAGCCATCTAAATCTATAAATCTACACTAAGGACACCAAAGCAGGCCCAGACAACACCTTATGAGGACCTCCACCACCATCACCACCACCACCACCACCACCCGAGCATCACTGAACCAAGACAACACCTCACGTGAACCTCCACAGTGACCACCAACATCACCACCAGCCTCACCGCCATCACCACCACAAGTACCGTCGTCATCACCAGGCACTCACCCTTGTCCTTGTTGTCGTCCACCTGGAGATGCGAAACCTTTATAAGTATTGGGTCATTCCTGGAGATGGGGGTGGGGGGGGAGAGATGGGAGGGAGAGATGAGGGGGGGGAGGGGCACCCGTTTCCCCCCATCTGTTTTGGGGGAGGAGGAAAGGAAGGCTGTGGGTAGTGCTCCTCCTCCTCCTTCTCCTTCTCCTCCTCCTCCTTCTCTTCCTCTTTCTTCCACCTCTGTGCTTATGTAATACTGGAAGGGGGAGAGAATTCCACTGTCCTGATGGAAGAAAGGAGTGGACAAGGAAAATATGAAATAGAAGTACTTAGCTACAAAATAGCATATACAAGAATAAAGTTCTACTGAAATGCATCATGATAAAATCTGATAAATGAGATGAAAAATAGTGTGCACTTCAAAGAGCACTAATACACTTGAATGTTGCCCTACCATTATAAAAACTTCTTGTGGTGATTATGTAATCATTAAGCTTCCAAAAAAAAAAAAACTGTGCTCTACATCTTATAGTTTTTTTGTAATAACATTTTTTTCAAAATTATTGACCATTTTTTACTTCCCTGCTACTACTGACCTGAACTGTGGGAACTTCTTTCCCAAGATTTTTGCCTATTTTTTTCACGGTTCACCAGTGTCCGAAGTAACCCTTGGAATGTGCGAACAGGCTCAGATACGTAAACCCAATGAAATATAGCCACTGTTCAAAGTCCTCTCAAGGGTGTCCGAAGTCCCCCTAGACATGGGATGACGTCAGACACCCATATTTTTTCACTTAGCACAAAAACTATTAAGTTTGGTGAAAATGTTGCACCATTTAACGATACCCCTTAACAATACAGAGTAAATGCACAATCAGCATAGATCCTAGGCCTAGAAACAAAATTTCATAAGCAAAAAAAACTTGAAAACTATCCGGTCACCCCGGTTTACAGTACTATTTATCAGGAACAAGCATAGCTGGGCACGATAACAGAAAACCTTATTCCCGATAACCGATAACTGATAATGAAAAACCTTAACGGCGATAACCGATAACCAATACCCGATATAAATCCACAATTCCGATACTAGCTAGCGATAAGTCCAATTGGCGAAAACAATACTATATTGATATTTCAGATAGAACAACATTGATGAATTCAAATTTTCATTATCTGTATTTTAGGAAACTTACAAAACCTTAAAACCACACGTTGACACATACATATGGACGGTAATACTAGAAATGCCTGAACCAGTGTTGTGTTATTTGGTGTCTCCACCGTCAAAAATTGTTTACAAACACTGGTCTCGTGAACGGTGCATGCTCAGACCAGCAAGCGTAGACCTGTACAGTCTCACAAAGCTTTTAAACCATAATTAAGGGTTGCTGGAAGACTGAATCAGACATATAGTACCACTACCACCATCCTCACTGTTTCTAGGACGACACTCTGTACGAGTTGTATTTATATGTACAGAGTGTACGTCGTTCTAGAAACAGCGAGGATGGTGGTACTGTATGTTTGATTCAGCTTTCCAGCTACTCTTAATGTGTTAAGACACATGCGCAGTTCACGAGAGACCAGTGTTTGTAAACAAAAGCGCCAGCTTTTGACGATGGGACACCAAATAACACAACACCGGGTGCCTTCAGTATCATGGCATGGTCACAAACGAATATGGAATATCAAATTTGAGGCAGTGAATAATCATTTTGGGGGCAAAGTTAAATGATTTTTCTATGATTTATTGATTTTTGAGTAGCATAAAAAAATAACCAAGTGTTTTAATTTTCATGACCTAAGTATGAAATCTCATCACCGAAGATATTTCATACCCCGAAGTTTTTTCATACAACACTGGGCCACGTATGCGCAGTAGGGAGACAACGTTTTTTTTCTGAGGTGGAAAAAAAGTAGCGATTATCGCTAGTTTGGTTACAAAAGTAACGAAGATACCGATATATATTTAAATAAGTAGCGGATGGTCGATAATCCGATTTTGTTATCAGCGATAAAGTATCGCGATAACTTATCGCGATAACGCCCAGCTATGGGAACAAGAATATTATAGCTACCACTACCACTACTACTACTGCTACTACTACTACTACCACTACCACTACTACTTAACAATACCTGCAGTGAGTTGTTGGTGTTGTTCCGTCTGATCACAGCGGAGGCCAAGGAGTCCGCTGAGGCATGCGACCCTGACTGACTGACGGACCGGACGCGATGCTTTCTGATGGACAGCTGACTGCCTGTTGGGGGAGGGAGGGGAAGAGAGAGGGGGGGGGTTAGTGTGCCTCCATTACCGAGAGAGAAGGAGAGAGGAGGAGAAAGAGGAAAGAGAAAAAGAGGAGGAAGAGGAAGAGCAGAGAGAAAAAGGAGGAGGAGGAGGAGGAGGAGGAGGAGGAGGAGGAGGAGGTAACAATATGAAGAATAGGAAGGAAGAGGAGGAGAAAAAGAAGACACAAGGATGAGAAAGATAAAAAAAAATTGTTACAAATTCTCTACTCTCTACTCTCTCTCCCTCTCTCTCTCTCTCTCTCTCTCACCCATGGAGCTGCGCTGGTCACCTCGCTTCACTCGACTGTGCAGCATCGACAGGAAAGAACTCTTCCGCCCGGACATTGCCGACCCCATAGAACGCGCCGAGTCAATCCGCTTCACATTGGGGGTTCCATCCGCTTTCTTTCCATCCTCCTCGTTCATCTCATCCTGGTGGAGATTGACACACAGAATCATCCACCTGGTCATCCTCCATCCCTCTGACACTCCTATTTCTTCAAGGTCGTCCTTAAGCTGTCCCACTCCACCCTAGGGCCTCACCTTCTCCTCTGGCTCCTCCTCGACCACGGGAAGGAACTCCTGCTCAGCCTCGGGCACCTGCAGGTTGGCGGTGCTGCCCATGGGGGGCTCGCGCTTGTACTGTTCGGAACCCACTGTGTAAGGCAACTCCTGGGGGAACACCTCCTCCCAGTACAGGTCTTGCGTCAGCTCAGGATGTTCATTATGCATCTCGTCCACGATTAAATAGGACACCTGTGGATGGGTAGGGCTATGGGTTAGATATCACTATTTATACCCATTGTTGGTTTCCTGTATGAGACCCTTCCCTAAAGCTTTCTACCTCCCTCTCAGTCTGATGTTAGTGTACTCCTTCCTGCCCCAGCTAAGGTTCTAATTGCTTTTTTCCATCTGGTTATCTGCTCTATGCTACCACACTCTATCCTACTCTGGCAAAGGTTCTAATTTCATCTCTCCATCTGGTCTCTGTTTGATGTCAGTGTACTCCATCCTGCCCCAGCTAAGGTTCTAATTGCATTTTTCCATCTGTTTATTTGCTCTATACTACTACACTATCCTAATCTGGCAAAGGTTCTAATTTCATCTCTCCATCTGGTCTCTGTTTGATGTCAGTGTACTCCATCCTGCCCCAGCTAAGGTTCTAATTGCATTTTTCCATCTGTTTATTTGCTCTGTTTATTTACTCTATCCTACTCTGGCAAAGGTTCTAATTTCATCTCTCCATCTGGTCTCTGTTTGATGTCAGTGTACTCCATCCTGGTCCTGCCAAGGCTATCACCTCTTCTCCACCTGGTTCTCTGTCCTCTCTGATTCTTACAACTTCTAGGCTGTCACTCTCTTACTTTGCATGTAGTGTTGTCAGTTCTACCCATGCTAAGACCTGCCTCAGACCTCCCCAAGTCCCCTTCCTCACTCTACAGCACTATTGGCCTATCCTCTAACCAGTGTATCATGACCCAGCAACCCCAGCCAGTCCCCCGTCACAGCAGCTCGCCTGAATGTTCCGGTCGATGAGCCAGTTGACCTCAAAGTCGTCATCATCCTCCCCAAAAGGGTTGACCAGGGACTCGGCCACCTTAAGCCAGCCCATGTAGAAGAAGAACTGCAGCATGGTGAAGACGGGGAAGTAGAAGTCAATGTCATTCTTGGGGTACTTCTGCCGTGGGTCGAGGAACTGGCGCCCCATGATGGTGGAGAGGAAGAAGGTGTAGACGGCGAGACTGACGACCTGGGGGTGAGGAAAGACAGGTGATGACTGGTGGGTGGTGATGAAGGCACACACACACACACACACACACACACACACACACACACACACACTTAAGGATGGAGACTTTGGACAAATATAGACAAGGAGATAGGATTTACAAGCTTAGTTCAGGCCCTGTAAACCACAAATAGGTAAATACAGATAGGTTAATAAATACACACACACACACACACACACACACACACACTAAAGGATGGAGACTTTGGACAAATATAGACAAGGAGATAGGATTTACAAGCTTAGTTCAGGCCCTGTAAACCACAAATAGGTAAATACAGATAGGTAAATACACACACACACACACACACACACACTTAAGGATGGAGACTTTGGACAAATATAGACAAGGAGATAGGATTTACAAGCTTAGTTCAGGCCCTGTAAACCACAAATAGGTAAATAGAGATAGGTAAATAAATACACACACACACACACACACACACACACACACACACACACACACACACACTAAAGGATGGAGACTTTGGACAAATATAGACAAGGAGACAGGATTTACAAGCTTAGTTCAGGCCCTGTAAACCACAAATAGGTAAATACAGATAGGTAAATAAATACACACACACACACACACATACACACCTGGGTATACACAAGGGGAATGCTGATCCAGTCGTAGCTCAATAGGCCTCCACATTTTCCTCTAAGGGTGTTCAGTTCGTCTACGATTGTCTTGACCGCGAAGTCGTCCCTGATGCGTCCCTCCTTCCTTGCCCGGGCCACCAGCGTCCCGGCCCAGACCAGCGGCACATAGTATAGGGAATGTGGGGTCTTCTCCACCATGGCGGAAAACACTTTCTTCTCGTTCGCAGTTATGAGGCCTGGAAGGGACAGACAGGACCAAGTGTGTAGCTTGTTTTTTTTTTTTTTTTTTAGGGGAGCAGGGGGGGAAGAAGGAATCCAGATCAAGAGCTGAATACACACACACACACACACACACACACACACACACACACACACACACACACACACACACACACATAGATTATATAAATTCATAAATGGTAAGATTAAACCAAGAGAAACAATTGAAATACCGGTAGGAATAGACTAAGTGAGGAAGTAGTATCGGCAGAGTGTGCATAACTGTAAGGAAAAACTGGACAAGTACAGATATGGAGACAGGACCACACGAGCGCAAGCCCAGGCCCTGTAAAATTACAACCAGGTAAATACAACTAAGTAAATACACACACACACACACACAATGAGAGACTCTAACCTCATATACTACAACTAGGTCAATATAAGCAAGTAGACACAAGCACACACCTGCCTCAAGGATATGGTCAAGGGTGGGGAATCTCTTCTTGGCCCGCGGGGTGATCATGGTCAGCGTCAAAACAAAGGCCAAGTTGACGTAACGGAGTATTGTGCGTCGCATGAGCCTCCCCTGGCGATCCTGTGTATGGGGGGTGAGTTTTTGTTAGGTTACAATAGGTTAAGTTTACGGTATCCTCAAACACATGACAGCCAGCACCTTATGGCATAAATCAATGAAGAATGACCTCACTTTGTTGTATAGAAAGTCTCATTAGTAAGGAAGCATCTTTGAATTTTCTGAGTCAAGACCTATAGTAACTGTTTTGGTTTTGTTAGGTTAAGTTTAGGGTATCCTCAAACACATGACAGTCAGCACCTTATGGTATAAATCAATGAAGAATGACCTCACTTTGTTGTATAGAAAGTCTCATTAGTAAGGAAGCATATATGAATTTTCTGAGTCAAGACCTATAGTAACTGTTTTGGTTTTGTTAGGTTAAGTTTAGGGTATCCTCAAACACATGACAGCCAGCACCTTATGGTATAAATCAATGAAGAATGACCTCACTTTGTTGTATAGAAAGTCTCATTAGTAAGGAAGCATCTTTGAATTTTCGGAGTCAAGACCTATAGTAACTGTTTTGGTTTTATTAGGTTAAGTTTAGGGTATCTTCAAACACATGATAGCCAGCACCTTATGGTATGAATCAATGAAGAATGCCCTCACTTTGTTGTATAGAAAGTCTCATTAGTAAGGAAGCATCTTTGAATTGGTATGAATCAATGAAGAATGCCCTCACTTTGTTGTATAGAAAGTCTCATTAGTAAGGAAGCATCTTTGAATTTTTTTAGTCAAGACCTATAGTAACTGTTTTGGTTTTATTAGGTTAAGTTTAGGGTATCTTCAAACACATGATAGCCAGCACCTTATGGTATAAATCAACAAAGAATGACCTCATTTTGTTGTATAGAAAGTCTCATTAGTAAGGAAGCATCTATGAATTTTCTGAGTCAATACCTGTAGTAAATGTCAACACTTACATGGCCGTGAATGGAGGTGGAGACGAAGAGGGCGAGGGAGTCCGGCCAGGGCAGCGTCTGGTACTGGTCCCACCACCGCTTGATGACGATGCTCACGTAGAAACCCAGCACGAAGGACACAGGGATGAGGTCACTGAAGTAGTTACAGTAGAGCGCCACCTTCTCAAAACTCCTGGTGGGGGAGGAGAAGGATTAGGAGAAGGTGGAGGAGGTGGAGGAGGAGGAGGAGGTGGAGAAGGAGGAGGAGACATTAAAGAAAATAGGAAAAGAAGAAGGAGGAGGAAGAGAAGGAGGAGGAGGAGGAGGAAATGATAAAAAAATGGAAGGAGGAGGAAAGCAAAGAAGTCATTCATTCATTTCATCGATGCCTGCTCCTAGGAGCTCCCACCAGGGGATGGCCACAGCAGAAGACCTTCCAATTTTCTCTATCCAGACACTCCCTCCTTGCCTGCTCAAAGTTTCTCAAAGATCTTTCCCCCCTCTCCCCAACGTACTCTTGCACCCTATCCCTCCATTTCACTGGAGGTCGTCCTCTAGCATTCCCTCCCTCTATCTCACTCACATACATCCTTCTGGTCATCTTACTCTCCTCCATTCGCTCCATGAGGCCAAACCACCTTAAGGTCTGTCGCTTCACTTCTTCCACCACTCCACACTTCTTCCCTTCACCCCTGTGATACATTCCAAAATGCTCGTACACACTTTCATTACTCATTCCATCCATTCTACTCACACCACAAGCACTCCTCAAATAACTCATTTCCACTGCCTGCACTCTAGACCTCTGACTTTCATTCCAGGCCCACGTTTCACATGTGAGGGTTGGTACTATTATTGTATTTCTCAAATCCCCCTTTATTTCCATGTTCACACTTCTGCCATTCATGATTCATCCCAAAGACCCTACCACCCTTCTTCCTTGCAATGCCCTCTCTCTTATCTCTCCCTCCATACCACCATGCTTACACATAACTGATCCAAGGTCCTTAAACTCATTGACCTCCTCCATTTCTTCACCACTATTTAGCCTCACCTCTTCTCATCCTCTGTCAGGGCCACTCTGTACACCAGCGAGAGTATGTAGTAGACAACGGTGTACGCCAGCAGGTCCATCCACACCAGCTTGTACACACTGCCTCGCCATCTGTAAGGACATAAGATTGTTCACTTACCTACTAATTATGATTCTATTATCTATCCTTTTTTTTTTTTTTTTTTTAAGTCCATCGCCAGCAGTTTGAACACACTGCCACACCAACTGCAAGGTCATGAGCATCTCCACTTCAAGGCAGACACAGCTATGTAAAGTGCGCACCTGAAGAGCAGCCGCCAGAAGTTGCCGAAGCCCTTGCAGTCAGCTACTTCGTGTGTGTAGGTGACAGTCATGTTGCCTCACGCCTGTGCTGATGCTGATGCTGACAGTTCACTGGTGTGTTAGCATGGCTCAGGGAAGCAAGCAGTGTTGCCTCGCCCCAGCTCCTGCTCCTCAACGATGGCACAAGCCTGTCAACCAACGCAATTTATGGTAAAAATGCAGCAGGAATAGGCGTATTATTTTCAAGACACAGATTACGGTATGTTTTTGATGCTCAAGAGATTAACCTGAATACACTGAGGTATAAACAATACGGAATATATGTCCATTGTGCTTCACAGACCACACCTACTCTTCCTGTATATTAATCCAAACTACATAATACTGGGAAGAATGTGCAAGGATAGCATAGTACTTCCAACATTGATGCATGAAAGTCTGACATGGACATGGAGTGAAATATAAAATGAACGTGTTCATTGAAAATTTGGCATGTTTTGTAAAGGAGGCAACAAATTGCAATTCAACACATCTACTAAATAAATTAACCCTAGCTGGCCCTTTTGTAGCTATTGTTCAGGTATAAGTATCTCTTTGTGAATAAGCATATTTTTTTAACAGGTCTCTGCCTCGAGATAAATGGCTCAGGTCTGCTCCTATATCTGCCTCCTCACCTCCTTCCCTTGATGCCTCGCCTTCTGACCTGACCTCATTGGAGATCTCACAGCATTTCATCTCCACACGCCTGCCCCCTTTCTCTCTCTCTCTCTCACCGTTCCTGCCCGTACCCGCACACCCCTCATCAGCAGGTGGTCAGAAGAAGGTCACGCCACATGACACAATGCGCCCCGGCCAGTAATCGATAGAGGCCGTGTCCCCCGTGTGCTCACAGGTGTGGCTGAGGGATCAACGCACCACAACCACCCCACCGCAGTCCTCACCTGTCAATGAGGAACAACAGGTGATAGCAAGTGTGGGATTGCCCGAAGATTCTTCATCATTTTGTCGCCATGGCGACGACGGGTCTCTCCTTTGTCTTGTTTTCTGTTTTACGCCGTGGAATGACTGTCCGGAGTACTCTGAGTCATTGTAGGTTACCACTGTACTCTCAGTCCGTGCACATGCTCACCCTTGCTCAGAAGTGTGTGTGCCTGCAATATTTATCGAGTCACTTTGGTGCAGCCTCACGCGCGGCCCCATAGCATACCGTAGATGCCATACACTCAGCTGATCCTTTCCCGCGTCAACAAAGGCCATGCACTGAGGGTTGCCAGATTCATTCTTGATCAAAAGCCGAGCAAAGCTAGAAAAAAAGGCCAAAGAAATTTTCAATATATTTTTCATAGTCCCATCAGAAACCTCCAGACTAAGGTCATGATTGTCCTAATCACTGGAATACGATATAAACCTTGGATTTTTTTACGGTAACATTTCCAGCGATGCAGTGAACTCTTGCAACACAAGCTTGCTGGCAAGCAATATTTCTGCCCCCATTCCCATGGCAGCACCAAGAGATTCACCTGCATTCTGTTTCTTGCCCTCATTTTTGTGAAGAGTACAAGATAAAATAACGCATCTTATATAATTAACTGATCGACAGTCGACGCAACACACACACACACACACACACACACATATATATAGATATATATATATAGAGAGAGATATATAGATATATATATATATAGATATATAGAGATATATATATATATATTTATATATATATATATATATATATATATATATATATATATATATATATATATATATATATATATATATATATATATATATATATATATATATATATGTTAAATGGCCTTACCTAACTAGTGTGTGTGTGTGTGTGTGTGTGTGTATATATATATATATATATATATATATATATATATATATATATATATATATATATATATATATATATATATATATATATATATATATATATATATATATATCCAGGAGCAGTTAATTTCTTTGTCCTATAAGTCTTAAAAACCGAGCTAAATACACAATTATTTTTGTGTTAAACTTTCAAGATCGACGGAGAGATAACACGTATATACGTATCCCATAATTAACACCACGTAGTTACAATAAATGCAACATAAAATGACAGCCCCGAAAACGGTCAGTGTAGTGCAAACTTTTTGTTTGACAGCCTCTTTTGACCTGTGGGTAGAGAGATCGTGGTGACAGCATATATGGCGTGAAAGGCTGTGACGGAGACATAATGACACCCCATAGTGCCCGGGAGGCCCACACAAGCTAGCTATTGATATCATGAAGAGATCGAGGCCCACGCGCAGCTTAGTAGGCTATATCGATATGACTTCACAAAGGTGGTCAACTGAACGTGTCGCACTGCACATTGGCAGCCAGGTCATATCTACACCGATTTACAACTCTACTGGGTGTCTTCTATATCAGTATCTTGCACATGTGGAGACTTTCTTACCTAATAATTATGTCGCCTCCGGGCTTGGCATGGACATCCGCGCTGGTGTAGGCCTATTATACGCCCTTCCAGGCTGGGTTTAGAAGGAGTGTTCCATCTCTAGTTACTCCTCAGGTCTAAAAATATGCTGTAAAGTCACAAAATCGCACATCTTCAAGCACACCAGCAGGAGCGACGGGCCCCGTGCGAGTCTGTACTGTCGTCGGGTCTGGTACACTGACTTATTCCCTCCCGGCCATTCCTGCCCCGAGAATCATCCCAGCCCGCCAATTCCATCTTCAGAAACTGACAAAATATAAATATAGACCAATATAAATAGATAGATAGATAGATAGATAAATAGATAGATAGATAAACAGATAGACGGATACAAAGATAGATACAGATAACCTACATACATCGATAGTTAGACTGCATGATGGACAGATGTAGAGATCGAGTCAGATTATTGGAACAACAAAAAAATGGTCATGGCTTTTTTTTTTTTTTGAAACAGAGCGTTCTCTTACGAACTACCTGTTCTCACATATATATAGAAGTGAAAGCCTGATTATAGAGGACAAGTGTACCTATAATCGACAATTTTGAGTTCGTGCATGATGTGTAGAAACAGAAAAATGAAGTTTGATTTTGAGGTATGTGAGATCTCGTATATTTCGCAAGAGGACATCATTTCTTCTTGTTCCCAACCTGCTGCTCCTTTTGTCCGGTTATAACCAGAGGCGACTTAAATTCCAGGCGGTAGACGAATAGCTGGCATCAGGTGTATATGGTTGGTATTATAATTAAGACACTTTCGCTTCTCACATCAACTATTTCTAAAGGTCAAAGAAGGGGTCAATCGGGTTCTAATGAGTGTTTCTTTAGTTTCACGGTACAATAGAGAGGTCAAACTTAAAACTACTCCTGAAAATGCATACAACTCCTACGAAAGCCTTGTCAAATATGTGTTCTTGGGCGACGGAATGTCTTATGATACGACCCATATATGTCTGTCTCTGTGTTCTGGGGGCTCTATATGTATAAAAAAAAATAAAGGCTTTACTTATTTGATAGCCTCTTTTGTCATATACAGGCTACATGAAGAGGTGGGAAGCTGCGATTATAACTCTTAACACGTAGAAAATGAACCCGTTTCCCATAGAATACCGCAATAAATTCAATGCAAAAAGGCAGCCTCGGGAGCGGCCAGTGCATGCGAGCGAGATTTTAAGTTGACAGCCTCATTTAACCTGTAAATAAAGGTGATAGGTTAATTGTGAAACGTGTAGTTGTGAACATGGCCGATATAACACGTAATATACCACAATAATTACAATATACGATGACAGTCCCGGGCGACCAGTGAATGCGAGCAAGATTTTAAGTTGGCAACCTCTTTTAACCTGTAAATAAAGGTGATAGGTTAATTGTGAAACGTGTATAGTTGTGAACACGGCCGATATAACACGTAAAATACCACAATAATTATAATATACTTGCAATGACAGCCTCGGGAGCGATCAGTGCAAGCGAGCAAGATTTTAAGTTGGCAGCCTCGATCTTTTAACCTGTAAATAAAGATGATAGACTGTGACACGTGTAATTATAAGAACACGGAGAGAAAACACGTAATATACCACAATAATTACAATATACAAAGACAGCCTCCGGAGCGGTCAGTGCATGCGAGCAAGATTTTAAGTTGGCAACCTCTTTTCACCTGTAAATAAAGGTGATAGGTTAATTGTGAAACGTGTAGTTGTGAACATGGCCGATATAACACGTAATATACCACAATAATTACAATACACAATGACAGCCTCGGGAGCGGTCAGTGCATGCGAGCAAGATTTTAAGTTGGCAGCCTATTTTAACCTGTAAATAAAGATGATAGGTTGTGACATGTGTAATTATATGTACACGGAGAGATAACACGTAATATACCACAATAATTACAATATACCATAACAGTCCCGGGCGACCAGTGAATGCGAGCAAGATTTTAAGTTGGCAACCTCTTTTAACCTGTAAATAAAGGTGATAGGTTAATTGTGAAACGTGTAGTTGTGAACATGGCCGATATAACACGTAATATACCACAATAATTACAATATACAATGACAGCCCCGGGCGACCAGTGAATGCGAGCAAGATTTTAAGTTGGCAACCTCTTTTAACCTGTAAATAAAGGTGATAGGCGTGACACGTGTAACAATTATTATGAGCACGGGCGATATAACACGTAAAATACCACAATAATTACAATAGCCCATACCTACAATGACAGGCTCGGAAGCGGTCAGTGCATGCGAGCAAGATTTTAAGTTGGCAGCCTCTTATAACCTGTAAATAAAGATGATAGGCTAGCTGTGACATGTGTAATTATATGAACACGGATCATAACACGTAAAATACCACAATAATTACAATAGGCCATACCTACAATGACAGGCTCGGAAGCGGTCAGTGCATGCGAGCGAGATTTTAAGTTGGCAGCCTCTTTTAACCTGTAAATAAAGATGATAGGCTAGCTGTGACACATGTAAATATGAGCACGGCCGATATAACACGTAAAATACCACAATAATTACAATAGCCCATACCTACAATGACAGGTACGGTAGCGGTCAGTGCATTCGAGCAAGATTTTAAGTTGACAGCCTCTTGTAACCTGTAAATAAAGATGATAGGCTAGCTGTGACATGTGTAATTATATGAACACGGAGAGATAACACGTAAAATACCACAATAATTACAATAGCCCATACCTACAATGACAGGCTCGGAAGCGGTCAGTGCATGCGAGAAAGATTTTAAGTTGACAGCCTCTTTTAACCTGTAAATAAAGATGATAGGCTAGCTGTGACATGTGTAATTATATGAACACGGAGAGATAACACGTAAAATACCACAATAATTACAATAGCCCATACCTACAATGACAGGCTCGGAAGCGCTCAGTGCATGCGAGCAAGATTTTAAGTTGGCAGCCTCTTTTAACCTGTAAATAGTGATAGGCTGTGACACGTGTAATTATATGGGCCTATATATGAACACGGAGATATATATTATGACACCCCATGGAATTATAGGCTTTACTAAGTGACGCACGAGGAGAGCGACAATGTGATCGAGGAACCTAATATATGTGAAGGAATAAAAAAGAAATACATGTAAGTAAGATATATAATGCGAAATAAGATAATAAACGGGATAGGCAGACAGACAGACAGACAGACAGACAGACAGACAGACAGACAGACAGATAGACAGACAGACAGACAGACAGATATAGCTATAGGTGAATGACTTAA
Source organism: Eriocheir sinensis (assembly GCF_024679095.1). NCBI lineage: Eukaryota > Metazoa > Arthropoda > Malacostraca > Decapoda > Varunidae > Eriocheir > Eriocheir sinensis. The sequence continues at coordinate 5,650,067 of NC_066537.1, forward strand.
ACTGAGTGAGCTCTATAGGGATTTAACATGAAGAAATAAAAAATAAAAATCATAAGCTCGGTAATTAATAACGGAAAACAAGATGATAATGGGACAGACAGACAGACAAAAAGGTGAAGAAATAAAAGAATAAAGTGCTGTTATGTAATTTAAAACAAGATGATATAATATACGCTACAGACAGAATATACAGACAGACAGCAGCTATCACACAGACAGACAGATAGACAGACAGACAGATAGAGGTGAAGGAATAAAAGCTAGAACAATACATAGGCGCTGTTATATGATTCGAAACAAGATAATAATGGTACAGACAGATCGACAGACGTATAGGCCTACAAATTAACAGACAGACAGAAAGACGAAGACAGACATATGTGCGTGAACTCATTTCCCTGGCTCTTGAGTGCTCCAAAGACTTAATGTTAAGGAATAAAAGCATAATGCAGAACAAAAACATGATAATATGGTACAGACAGATCGATGGACAGACAGACAAACAGACAGACAGACAGGGTGCTGCACGTAATTCATCTCTTATTCTCGAAAGCGCCATTTTTAGTGTTAAGGAATAAAAGAATAATGCAGAACAAAAATACGATAATATATATATGGTACAGGCAGACGGACAGACATCGACAGACAGACAAACAGACAGACAGTAATTCATATCTCTGATTCTCGAAAGCGCCATTGTTAGTGTTAAGGAATAAAAGAATAATGCAGAACAAAAACATGATAATATATATATGGTACAGACAGACGGACAGACATCGACAGACAGACAAACAGACAGACAGTAATTCATATCTCTGATTCTCGAAAGCGCCATTGTTAGTGTTAAGGAATAAATGAACAATACGTAACTGCTGTAATATAATACATGGAAATATATTGGTCTGGACAGACAGACAGACAGACAGGTCCATGAACTCCTCTCCCTGTCTATCGAGGGCGCCACCGTCATCGCCACATCACCATCCAAATAACAATGAAATACTCTCACACATCACTGATTCTTCATTTTTATCTTCATTTTGTCCTACTTATTAGTCGAAGAGAATAACAGAAGTGTCATCAGTTTATCGAAATAATACTTTTTAATTATGTGGAATGGCCATGTTGAAAACTCATCACCCCGTACGTTCAAGTACTCATCCAAAAGTGAAGAATATGTCTATTTTGGTTTTATAATGTTATTTTTTAGATCTGTGGTGAGTATAGAGCGGGGGTCTACTGCAGGGAGCTATTAAAAGTATTAATTGTATATAAGATATCGCGTAAATAAGGATGCATTCTCCGACTGTAATTGAGCTAAAGTGGATAAATGGCTACAAAGAAATAAACAAAACTTATATCATATAGCTTTTCATGCTATTTTATGTTCTCAGACTGTATTAGGTGAAGTTTTTAATGTATATGTAATTATTGTGAGGGGTTGTTTGAGTACTTGGTCCTCAGTGACCCATCATGGCGGCGCCTCAACCAACACAAGTCTGCCGCGGCATCATCAAGCAGGTATTTCCCCATGTTTTATCCCTCTGTATCGCCTGCATCAAGCGCCCGTCAATAGTTATTCCATCAGTTTTAGGATCCCGAGGGGCGGGCCGGTGAAATATGGATAGATCGGCCGTGTACACCTAAACAGATTGACAGCTCGGCCTGGTATTTGCTAGCGCTTATATATGGAAGAATTATCCACCCCGCTTCGATTTTATGGACGGATTTGCGAATAATTATTTCAGGGAGGGAAAATTATGCTCAGGTTCAGTCAGCGGCGTTGTATTTACGAGGGACGCAAAGTCTGTGTGGAGTGTCAATGACCAGGTGATCGTGTTTACCTGCCCGTGTGTGCGTGTGTTTGTGTGCGTGCGGCCAGGTGATCTACTTGCTTATTTACTTATTTGTTTACTTATTATGTTTGCTTAATGTACGGTAAAATTCCAGAAGTTCCCCCGCGGCTTACAGGGAGACTTAATTATTTGGTTAAGTGTACGTGTGTGTGTGTGTGTGTGTGTGTGTGCGTGCTCTTCGTATACTAAGAACATAAGAACGAGGCGTGAACTTTTACTTTCGAGGTTATTTCAGATGTTAAAGCATGTGTGTGTGTGTGTGTGTGTGTGTGTGTCAATGACCAGATGACCTTTGTTTAATGTGTAACTGTGTAAGTAATTGACTATTTCAACTGGGCCAGGTTACTGTGTGTGTGTGTGCGTGTGTGTGTGTGTGTGTGAGAGAGAGAGAGAGAGAGAGAGAGAGAGAGAGAGAGAGAGAGAGAGAGAGAGAGAGAGAGAGGAAAATATAAGAAAGTGGATTTTAGGAGAGGAAGGGAGGGCTTGATTTGAAGAGAAGGACAAAAAGAGAGAGAGAGAGAGAGAGAGAGAGAGAGAGAGAGAGAGAGAGAGAGAGAGAGAGAGAGAGAGAATGGGTTAGGACTGGCTACTATATCATGTCACATCTTTGCCAGGTCCTGTCCGGTGATGCTGTCATCGTGCGGGGTCAGCCCAAGGGGGGGCCGCCCCCCGAGAGGCAGATCAACTTCTCCAATGTTGTGGCACCGCGGACGGCACGCAGGGCCACCAATAAGTAAGTGTGTGTGTGTGTGTGTGTGTGTGTTGTGTATGTGTGAGACTAAGATATCAACTTGCCTGCATGTTAATTTATTTTGGCACATGTTAACTACTGCTACTACCACTTCTATGTTATTCTTTATTCTCTGTCTACTCTTTCTACTACTACTACCAGGTTATACATTAACTACTGCTACTACCATTACTACTAGCATTATTACTACTTCTATGTTATTATTTATTCTGTCTACTATTTCTACTGCTCCTACTACCAGGTTATACATTAACTACTACTACTATTACTACTACTACTACTAGGTTATTCTTTATTCTGTCTACTATTTCTGCTACTTCTACCGTACCAGGTTATACATTACTCTCTGCCTTCTACTACTACTATTACTACTACCAATTGATTATGCCTTGTTCTTTGTCTCTACTACTACTACTACTACTACTACTACTACTACCAATTGATTATGCCTCGCTCTTTGTCTACTGTATCAACCATTTCTACCACCATGCCTTACTCCCTGTCCTACCCTCGCAGCATGCAGGAGACGGTTGATGAGCCCTATGGATGGGAGAGCCGGGAGTTTCTACGCAAGAAGGTGATCGGCAAGGAGGTGCTCTTCACTGTGGAGACAAAAACTGCCACCGGGAGGGAGTATGGCACCGTCTACGTGGGAAAGGGTGAGAGAGAGAGAGAGGAAGAGAGTATAATGTGAAAAAAGGTGATAAAAACAAACCCTTTCTCTCTATAAACATCCCCTAAGTCTGTCTCCCCTTTCCCTCCTCCCCCAGACATATCAACTGGCGAGAACCTGACGGAGGTGATGGTTTCTGAGGGCCTGGTTTCGGTGCGGCGGGAGAGCATCCGTGGCGAGTCCAAGCTTGTTGAACTGGAGGAGCAGGCAAAGTCCCAGGGCAAGGTGAGCCTACTACTACTACTACTTTGTTATGCATTTCTTTCTGCCACATCATCTAGAATGAGCAAATGCTGACCTACCCTCTATCTTCCTGCAGGGCAAGTGGGCAGGGAACGATGCAGACCATGTGCGTAACGTCAAGTGGGCCTGTGAGAACATGCGTGCCTTCGTGGACAAGGCAAAGGGCCGGCCATTTGAAGCAGTGATAGAGCACGTGAGGGACGGCTCCACCGTGCGCTGCTTCCTGATGCCAGACTTCCACTACATCACCCTCATGATCAGTGGCATCAGGGTGGGTGTCTGCTTGTGTGTTTGTTTCTGTGTGGCTGCAGTGTTGACCTTCTGGCTCTGATACATCTGCCCTCCTCCCAACAGTGTCCAATGAATAAGCTGGACTCTGAGGGCAAGCTGGACAAGGGCAACAGTGAGCCTTTTGCCGATGAGGCGCGCTACTTCACCGAGTCCCGGCTGCTGCAGCGCGACGTGCAGATCATCCTGGAGACCTTCAACAACAACAACTTTGTCGGCTCTGTCGTTCACAAGGTGAGCAGGAGGCTGTGGTTACTGTGTGATGCCAAGAGTTGGTTGTTCTCTTATGTAGCTCAGATCATATCCATGGCTCCTGCATAAATGTTTTGTAAGTGTTGTATTCAGTGTCACTGTTAAGGTTATCTTCGAACACACAATAGGCAGCAGATTACAGTAAAGATCAACAAAGAAAGAGCTCACTTTGCTCTGTAACTCATAAGTCTTAGTGCGCTGGAGGACTGGTTGCCTTGTCTCAGTCTCCCGGTGTGATGAGTTCTTCTAAAACTTCCACCCTGTCAGCCACACACCCCGCAGTCTCATGTGACCCAGGCTTCTCAGGATCTCCGTTTCTTGTCTACAGAAAGGCAACATTGCCGAGGCGCTTCTGAGGGAAGGCTTTGCACGCTGCGTCGACTGGTCCATCGCAACAGTGACGGGCGGGCCTGAGAAGCTGAGGGGTGCTGAGAAGGTGGCCAAGGAGAAGCAACTAAGGCTGTGGCAGGACTACAAGCCTTCCAGTCTGTCTGTGAGTGTTCCTGGACTGTTTGGGTTCTATGCTCTCCCTTCCGTTAGTTTGACTCACACAGGTGTTGCATTGACATCCCATTAATCTCTTATTCTCCTTGTTCTCCATGATCTGCTGCTGCTGCTCCTCCAGTTGGCAGACAAAGACAAGGAGTTTACAGGCAAGGTTGTGGAGGTGGTGAACGGTGATGCTTTGGTGGTGAAACGCCAGGACAACACCAACAAGAAGATATTCCTCTCCAGCATCCGGCCACCCAGGTGAGAGAGAGAGAGAGAGAGAGAGAGAGAGAGAGATTGTTATGTTGTATGTAAGAAAGTAAACACAACATTGATTTTCCTGTCACATGGGAAAACATTTTTTTCATGCGATATAAAAGATTCTCGAGTAAGTCAGCCAGCCAGCCAGTCAGTCAGTCAGTCAGTCAGTCAGTCATCCCCTCCCCCTCCTCCTTTTCCCCTCACAGGCAAGCAGAGTCCGAGGCGCCGCGTCCTCCCGGCAAGAACTACCGTCCACTCTACGACATCCCTTGGCTGTTTGAGGCGAGGGAGTTCCTGCGCAAGAAGCTGATCGGCCAGAAGGTGCTCTGCTCCGTCGACTACATCCAGCCCGCACAGAACAACTTCCCCGAGAAGACATGCTGCACTGTCAGGATTGGCGACGTGTGAGTGATGCCTCCATACTTTGTTTTTTTCTTCCTTTCCTTCCTTCATTCCTTTCTCTCTTCATTCATTTGTTTATTCGTTCAGTCAGTCAGTCATTTCTCTCTCCCTTCCTTCCTTTGTTCCTTCCTTCCTTCCTCCCTTCATTCATTTGTTTATTCATTCAGTCAGTCAGTCATTTCTCTCTCCCTTCCTTCCTTTGTTCCTTCCTCCCTTCATTCATTCGTTCAGTCAGTCAGTCATTTCTCTCTCCCTTCCTTCCTTTGTTCCTTCCTCTCTCCCTTCATTTATTCGTTTATTAATTCAGTCAGTCAGTCATTTCTCTCTCCCTTCCTTCCTTTGTTCCTTCCTTCCTTCCTCCCTTCATTCATTCGTTTATTCGTTCAGTCAGTCAGTCATTTCTCTCTCCCTTCCTTCCTTTGTTCCTTCCTCTCTCCCTTCATTTATTCGTTTATTAATTCAGTCAATCAGTCATTTCTCTCTCCCTTCTTTTCTTTGTTCCTTCTTTCCTTGCTTCCTCCCTTCCTTTCTCCCTGAATGAGCTAAGTTTTTGGGTAGTAGGAAATACAGTGAAGGGAGAAAAGGCAAGTCTAGGGATGAATATACTGCTTAGCTCTTGCATTAGGAAACTGGACAGCATAGGAACGAGCTTAGTTTTTGGGAAATGGGAAATACAATGAAATGAAAAGGGAAGGTCCAAAGGTGACTTCTGCAAGGGGTGAAAGAATGAAAATATTAGCTTATTCTTGCAGTAGGAGTCTGACAGTATTGGGTTGAGTTTGTCGCCTAATGTTGCCAACTCTCAACACAGGAACGTGGCCGAGGCTATGGTGAGCAAGGGCCTGGCGACGGTCATCAGGTACAGGCAGGACGATGACCAGCGCGCCAGCTGCTACGATGACCTGCTCTCCGCTGAGGCAAAGGCCACCAAGTCCAACAAGGGCCTCCACAACAAGAAGGAGACGCCCATACACAGGGTGGCAGATCTCTCCAGCGTAAGTGTGTTTGTTTGTCCTTTTCTTGCTTTAACCCGTCCGCTGCGACAGGCACGGATTTGGCCTTAACTGGTAGCCTGATAACACATAGCCCCAGGTCTTTCTCTGCCTCTGTAGTGGATAGTGGAGTGTTTCCCATGTGGTATTGGTGTGCTGGATATCCCTTCACTGGTAGCCTGGTAACATACACTCCCAGGTCTTTCTCTGCCTCTGTGGTGGATAGTGGAGTGTTTCCCATGTGGTATTGGTGTGCTGGCTATCCCTTCACTGGTAGCCTGGTAACATACACTCCCAGGTCTTTCTCTGCCTCTGTAGTGGATACTGGAGTGTTTTCCATGTGGTGTTGGTATGCTGGATTTCCCCTCCCAAGGTGCAGGACTTTACCTTTTCTTCACTGAACTGTAACAGCCACTTTTTGTTCCATTCTTGTGGCTTGGTGAAGTCTTCTTTTGTCAACCAAGCACAAACATTTGTGATGTTTTCATAGGAGTTGTGTGTTTTCCAGGGGTAGTTTAATGACCCAGGTGGTAGTTTGACCCTTCTGTACCATGAATCTAAAGCAACACTTTTAGAACCTGCCTGATCTCCTTTTTGGCCTTTGGAAATAGTTGATATGAGAGGTGGAAGCATATGACCTTTGATCCACGTTATCCTAAACCCTGTGACTTGGTATCCTTGCTGCAGGACGTGGGCAAGGCCAAGGGGTTCCTGCCATTCCTGCAGCGCGCCGGACGGACGGAAGCCGTGGTGGAGTTTGTGGCATCAGGGTCGAGGGTGCGCCTCTTCATCCCCCGAGAGACTTGCCTCATCACCTTCCTCCTGGCCGGCATCAGCTGTCCCCGCGCCACCCGGCCGGCTCCCGGGGGAGTTGGGGGAATGCTGCCCGGGGAGCCCTATGGCGAAGATGCCCACGCCTTCACCAAGAACCTGGTGCTGCAGCGCGAGGTGGAGATAGAGGTGTGTGTGTGTGTGTGTTTTATTTGAGAGATCAAGTAAATATGAAAATGGTGCTTTGGTAATCTTTGTGAATTGGAATGTTTTCTGTTGAGGTAACTTCCCGCCACTCTGCAGGTTGACTCCATGGACAAGGGCGGCAACTTCATTGGCTGGCTGCACGTGGACAGCAAGAACCTGTCGGTGCTGCTGGTGGAGGAGGGGCTCAGCACGGTTCACTTCACGGCAGAGTCCTCCAAGTTCTACCAGCAGCTGACCTCGGCACAGGAGTCTGCCAAGGCCAAGAACCTCAACTACTGGTCCACCCACGTCGAGGAGGAGAAGGATGAGAAGGTGAGGAGCACTGGCACCCAGCATGTGTTCTTGTATTACATTATCAAGCATTTTTCACCTCTATGGAATCTTTTATTTCGATTCATTTTATCTCAGTCATTTTCCCCTCCATGTATTTTTAACTCAACCAACCTGTTCCTTTTCCCCCAGCCTGAGGACCAAGCCAGTGAGCGCAAGGTGGACTACAAGCCAGTGGTGATAACGGCCGTGACGAGGGAAGGCACGCTCTGCGGCCAGTACTGCTCCGACGGCCCAGCCCTTGAGCAGCTCATGGAGAAGCTACGAGCAGAGTTTGCCAGCAAGCCTCCCCTGGGTGGTGCCTACACTCCCAAGAAAGGTGTGTAGGATCTGTCAGTTTTTCTCCTTTATTTGGTTAATATTTTTGGTCATTCTAAAGTTTACATAAGAAAGGGATGAAAGAATGAAGATAAGTTAACTCTTGCAGCAGGAAAGCAGACTGTATGGGGATGAACTTGTGTAGTCTTATGCTTGGTAAAGTGTAACTGTGCATCCCTTCTCCCAACACTCATGCTTGACCCCCCACCCCACCCCTCCCCCAAGGCGACCTGTGTGCTGCCCAGTTTGTGGACGGCCAGTGGTACCGTGCCAAGGTGGAGCGTGTCACTGGCCCCAACGTGTCAGTTCGGTACGTCGATTACGGGAACCGGGAGGTGACCCAGTCAACCAAGTGCGCCTCCCTGCCGGCTGGTTTCTCCTCGCAGCCGTATTATGCCCATGAAATGCGTTTGGCACTCGTCAAATTCAGCAAAGACGTGAGTGCCATGGGTTGTGGTAGTGTGCGTGCTTGTGTGTGTGTGTAGATGTCCCACACAAAGAATCGAGTGCATTTTGATCTCTCTTTGCATCCCTGTCCTTGCCTCCATTATCCACTCACTCCACTCCTACAGGAGGACTATGTGGAGGATGCCCTGGCTGGCCTGATGGCAGAGGTGGAGGGGCAGGATGTGGTGGCCAACAGGGAGTACCGTGCAAATGGAGTGGATTACGTCTCCCTCCAGCGGGTGGACAACAAGACGGACGTGGCAGAGACGATGCTCGGCCAGGGCCTGGTGCTGATGGACGAGCGGAAAGACAAGCGCTTCGCATCCCTGGTGAGAGAGAGAGAGAGAGAGAGAGAGGTGGGGGATAGATTAAAAATGGGAAAAAAAATGTCTGATGGACTAAGGAAAGTGTTTTAGAGAGAGAGAATGAGAGATAAGTACTGTTTCAATAGAGAACCAGATATATAGAGGTAGAGCGTGTGAGTGACCTCTGTACCTTATCCCCTACAGATCACCACCTACCGCGCGGCCCAGGAGTCTGCGCGGCAAAAGCACCTCAGCGTGTGGCAGTACGGAGACGTGACGGAGGACGATGCACATGAGTTCGGGATGGAACGGTAGAAAACAAATCACTCCAGACACTCACCTCCCCCCCATACCTCTCTCTCTCTTTCTCTCTCCCTCTCTCTCAATCTGTCTCTGTCATCTCTGCAGTCAGTTTTGGTCCTTTGTTATTATTACACTTTGGGATGCCCTGTGTGTGTGTGTGTGTGTGTGTGTGTGTGTGTGTGTGTGTGCTTTGGGGTAGACATGTGCAAGTCAAGAGCAGCTTGTTTTGTTTTGTTTAGTTTTCTGTTAGTGTTTACAAAGCTATGCCTTGTAGTGGTCCTCCTCTGATGGAGCTGAACTTGATTTGTACATGTCAGTGTGTGTGTGTGTGTGTGTGTGTGTTTCGTGTATGTTGGGTTTTTATATAAATTTAATCCAGTAATATGTATGCATGCACACACACAGTGATATCTGTACAAGTATTTTTTATCTTAAATTTTTTTTGTGTGTTGCCATTGCCATTTTATGAAGCCTCTTGCATTGTTTGGTGTTCTCTAAAGCTGTGAGAACGATGCCGTGGGACAGCCACCACCAGGCAGCCTGGCCCCAAACACCCGCCCCCTTCCCTTGATAAAGGGATCAAGTTACATATTGTTTTATTTATTTATCTTTGACACCAGTAAATACAATGATTTAGTTTTGGACAAACAGTAATCACACATGTAAAGAGAGTGAAGGCGCAGCTATTGTAGAGAGAGGGAGAGCGTGGGGGAGGTGGATTGAGTCTGCTGGCCTGGAGTGTGGAGGGTGAGTCTAAGGGACAGGCTCCTGGCGGCAGCTGTGGCACAGAGCGTTGGTTGTGTGGAGGGAAGGGTGTGAGGTGTGACATGATGCTGTTGTTGAAAGCATCGCTGTAAGTGTTTACTTAATTTCTTTTATATACGTATATGATACAATACCAGTAAAGTATGTGCATGGACCTTGTATGTAATGCAATCCTCAGAGGGAGGGAAAGGAGAGAGAGAGAAAAAGAAAATAAACACAAATGTTACAGTACTGCTCACTAAACATGAATGACTTGTTGTTAATATTATTATTATTTTTATCTTCTACTTATGACTTCCGGGCTGTCAGCAGTTTATGGCAGTGTAGCGAGCCATGAATGTTTGGCTGCACCAGGTGACAAGAGCAACAACTGCCACTACTATCGGCCCCACCACCTCTGTGCACTCACTCAGGTGCTCCCATCAAGGAGGAGAGGCAGGTCTTGGAGCACAGCATTCAGTGTTGGTACTGGCACCTGACATCTGGCAGAATCAGTGTGGTGTGAGGCACTGGTTTGCCCACACCATCATCCATTATCAGCTTACTTCAGAACAAAGCCCTTTCCAACACTCGCCACTTCTCTCTGATATGTCCACAGCATCCTGCCTTGGCAACAGTTATCATTTCATCTCCACCTGGCTTTTGGTCAGCCTTGACTCCTACAATTTCTGTGTTACCACTCTGTTCTACACATGATGTGATCTGCCCAAGTCCACTTTCAACCATCAACAGACCATCTCCAAATTTCTCTGATCCCTTATCCATGATGCTCTCTGCCTATGTCTGTTGCAGCTAATATTTCTCTCCATCCCTCACTGCATACACTCAACCATAGCAGCTTCCTCCTCCTCAAATGCCAGTCCTCACCCCAGCCTACTCTCATCCTTGAAGTCATGTGCCCTGTGCCAACACTGGAGGCTGTGTCACAAGACCTCTTGCTCTGAGGGGGAGTAGCCTGTATGGGTGACTGTTTTTAGGGAACCACATTATGGTATAGATATACATATAATTCAAAGGTTTATATGTTTTACTTGTTATTTGAATAATTGTTTTAAGGTATGGATGGAAAGGAAGTAAGGGTCAACTTTATCATGGTTCATAAATGTCTTACAAATGGATATCATGCCATTCTGTAACCTTCAATCCATCACTGAGAGGAATGACTGACTGCAATTAACCTGGTAGCAGCGGGGATCATGTTTCTTAATGGTCCCTGTAAGCGAGAAAAAATGAGAAAATCATCACTCACACAAACCTTTTCATAATATATATCAAAGCATTTGTGATCAGTTTATGTATCATCTATTTTTGGGGGTTTAAATCATGGTACAAATTTGGCCTGTCGCTGCTACACGGTAAAGCCACAAATTTGGCCCGTCGCTGCTGCTGGGTTAATTTCCTTTATTTTGGTCTATCAATAAAGTGAGGTGTTTGGCAGAGGAGGAGGTTGCTGAGACTATCATGACACAAAACAAAAACCAACAGGAACGTGCTATGGATAATGGAGGCTGAAGGGATTTACTGGTAAGGGAAGGACAGAAAATCAAGTCTTGGAAATATGTAACATAACAATAACAGGAGCTTGGCCAGAGGAGCAACAAGAGGGGAAGGCGGTGTGTACATGCATCAAACAGTCAGCGATGGGAGGAGGGTATTTATTCAGTCCCACACCCCACCTCAAATAATAACAGGAGCTTGGCCAGAGGAAGGCAGTATGAGAGAAGGATGGTGAAGTTGGCAAAAGTGTTCCTCGCGCAGTGCTGGGAAAAGAAGGGCACAAATGTCTGAATAAGTGAAAAGTGACTATTTCAGTTTAGAAAATTGCGTAACACTGAACAGGAAGATGTGTGAATAAGAAGAAGGGAGGAACGAGAGGAGGAGGACCTAAGAAGCGATACAAAGCGTTACAGGTCAAAAAAAGAAAGAAGAATACGTGCATCAAACAGTCAGCGATGGGTGGAGGGTATTTCTTCAGTCACTACACCACCTGCTTACCACAAGAGAAGAGGAATGGATGGAGAAGTTGCAAAGAACCTTTATTTTCTCTTAAAATTTCAACTACGTCTTCGTCAGAGAGTAAAGAAGACCTTATCAGAGGAAATTAAGTACAAATGCATTCTGGGGTCAAGGACTGTGCCGTTACAAGGGCTGAATTTCTCTCCACCTGATGATGATGATGATGCTCGCTGTAGGCAATGTTTACATCCTTCCTCTCGTGATGGGCGCGCGGTAAGATGGCCTCAGCAGTGCTCTCGCCGGGGCTGCGGGTGTGCGGCTCCTCCCTCTTCCCCCTCAGCAGGATCAGCCGCGTCTTGCAGCCTCATAGTCAAGCTGTCTGCTGCACGATGGGCGGCAATGCGGGGCTGTGGGCGGGGAGGAGGGCGGAGTGGCGGACGGCAGACGCACGCCCACGGTGGTGTGCGTGCCGCTCCTTGCTGACCTCAGGGGACCATGAGAAGGCCAGGGTGAGTAGCTGCTGACCTCTTAAGACCATGGAAGGGACAGGGTGAGTGAGTGCTGACCTAAGAGGACCATGACAAGGCCAGGGTGATAGATAAGCATTCATAGATTCATAGATAAGGGTGAGTGTGCTGACCTCTTGGGAAGGGTGAGTGTGTGCTGACCTCAGAGGACAATGACAAGACCAGGGTGAGTGTGCTGACCTCGGAGGACAATGACAAGACCAGGGTGAGTGTGCTGACCTCAGAGGACAATGACAAGACCAGGGTGAGTGTGCTGACCTCAGAGGACAATGACAAGACCAGGGTGAGTGTGCTGACCTCAGAGGACAATGACGACCAGGGTGAGTGTGCTGACCTCAGAGGACAATGACAAGACCAGGGTGAGTGTGCTGACCTCAGAGGATAATGACAAGATCAGGGAGAGTGTGCTGACCTCTTGGGAAGGGTGAGTGTGTGCTGACCTCAGAGGATAATGACAAGACCAGGGTGAGTGTGCTGACCTCTTGGGAAGGGTGAGTGTGTGCTGACCTCAGAGGATAATGACAAGACCAGGGTGAGTGTGCTGACCTCAGAGGACAATGACAAGACCAGGGTGAGTGTGCTGACCTCAGAGGATAATGACAAGATCAGGGAGAGTGTGCTGACCTCTTGGGAAGGGTGAGTGTGTGCTGACCTCAGAGGATAATGACAAGACCAGGGAGAGTATGTGCTGACCTCAGAGAACTAGATAAATAAGTTTAGTATGTACACATAATATCACTGGTGCTGCAGAGCCTAGCATCATGGCCACTTGCTCTTATAATTATTACAGTAAAGAGACAAAACAAATCTTGAAAGCTCTCTCTCTTGAAACTGCAAAATATAAGAATAAGCACATAAAGAAATGAAACTCAATAAATATAATATCCTTGGTGTTGCAGAGCCTAGCATCCTGGCAGGTGAAGGACCAGCCTGCCAAGATCAAGGAGGCAGGCCAAGGACTCCTCGAGGACTTGAAGGAGACAAAGGCTAAGGTCAGAGAGAAGATGGGGGAGATTGTTGAGGTAAGAACAAGGTCGTTGGTGCACTAATTGGCCTTAACTGACCTTAGATCATAATAGTAGAGACTGATACTACTCCTCCTCCTCCAACTACTACTACTATTACTACTACCATTACCACTACTACTACTACCATTACTACTACTACTACCATTACTACTATTACTACTACTTCTACTACTATTATTACTACTACAATTACCAATAATATTAATGAGAATAATAATAATGAGATATATAGTAAGAATGACAACACCAGAGTAAGTCTTATGTATAAGTTATTTGTAATGTTATGTGTTTATATGTTGTTTTTAATGTATGTCTTTTATATGTATTTTTTTGTTCAGCGTGAAAACATCTGGACTGTTCCCAACTTGCTGTGTGTGGGTCGCATCGGCCTGTCGCCTTACCTGTGTCACCTGGTGCTGGCAGCCGACCACCACTGGGCCCTAGGACTCTTCCTGCTGGCTGGCACTACAGACCTGGTGGGTCATAAGGAAAGGAAGGGACAGGGAATATTTATAGCTGTAGAAGGTTACCCCGGTAGCAGCAACGGGCCAAATTCGTGGCTTTACCGTGTAGCAGCAATGGGCCAAATTTTTGCCATGGTATAAACCCCCCAAAATAGATGATGCATAAACTGATCACACATGCATTGATATACATACTTTATTATGAAATGGTTTGTGTGAGTGATGATTTTTTCTCATTTTTCTCGCTTGGAGGGGCCTTTAAGAAACATGATCCCTGCAGCTACTACTGGGTTAATGGAGGTATTACAGGAAGGGATATGGAAGGGAGAGGTGTATAGGATGCTGCTTAGTATATCCGGTATACATTGAGTATTTGTATGCTCGTGAAATAGCTAGTTTCCTGCACTGCAACACTGAACCCACAGCTGGACGGGTGGATTGCTCGGACCTTCCCTGGCCAGTCCTCCAACCTGGGCAGCTTCCTTGACCCTCTGGCAGACAAGACCCTGGTGGCAATGCTCTTCCTCTCCCTCACCTATGTCGACCTGATACCACGTGAGTCTGGGAGCACAGAAGGACTGGTTTATGAGGACAGGAGAGTTAATGTAAGGAAAAGTAAATTGGAGGTTAGATTCACTTAGGGATGGGAAGGACAAATGATTAATGGCTCTCAGAAACATGAAATAAGAGTGAAAAGAATAAATTACAGACAGACATATGAGTAGGTAGATAGATAATATAAAGAGAGATATATAAGAATAACTGTACTGGCCGACTGGCTGGTTGGCGTCGTGTAGTCTCCTGGTACCCTTGTGTTTTAAGTCTGGAGGTGAACCGTGTCCATTTCTGTGTTGGTTTGTCCTCCACAGTGCCGCTGACGGGCCTCATCATCTACAGGGACGTGCTCATCATTGGAGGAGCGTCATATGTCCGCTATAAGAGCCTTCCTCCTCCGGTAAGTTGGTTTTTCTTCATTTTTAGTTCTATTCTTGAGGTCAGACCACCGTTGCCAGATTGTCGTACTCAGAGCATAGTATTTACCGGTTTCTGACGCCTAACTATTGCCAAGAAACACCAGAATCTAACTCTTTTAACGATAACTATATATTGATTTCGTTATTGGAGCCCAGAAGACAGTTTTGGGGTAGGAAGTCGGGAAATATAAGCGGCTGAGTACGACAATCTGGCACCGTTCGGTCAGACTTGCAACAATCTTCATCCATCTTGCTCAGTCCGGTGCTGTTCCCTCCTTGCATTCCCTCCACCTCTCATCTCACATGTTCGAACGTTTGCGACCTTCCTCCACTGTTAGAAAAAATGATAATTTGGCCTTGTTTCAGCGCACGATCGCCCGGTACTTCGACGCCACCCACGCCACGGCCCGCCTCGCACCCACCACCCTAAGCAAGTTTAACACGGCCGTCCAGCTCAGCCTCATCACCGCTGCGCTGGCCGCCCCGATCTTTGCCTTCACCGACCACACCGCCTTCAAAGCACTGTGGTAGGGGTCACGTTTTATACTGTACTGTAATGTATTGGTGATGTTAAGGTTGAGGAAGTGGCGGTCATGTCTGTGCCTGTCTGTCTAGAAGAATCAACAGAGAAATAAGTGACATAAGAATAAGTGGTTGACTGGTGATGTTTTTTTTTCTTTTCCCAGCTGGTTGACGGCGGCCACCACCCTCAGTTCAGGCCTCAGCTACATCTTCTCCAGGGACACCTACAAGTTCCTCAGGTCCATGGATGAGCTGCCTAAATAGTGTGTGTGTGGGTGTCTGTGTGGGTGTGCATGTAATATTAGTAATAGATAATTGATAATAGTTTATTGAGAGTTTGCAGCCATGGAGTGAAAATATGGGAACTTGTGTGCACAGTAATGAATGAGAATTATAATTTGTAAAAGAAAAATTGCTGTGAAAGAAGAAGCAAAAATTATATATAGTTAAAACAGTAAGCCATTCAGAGGTTGGTAGATATGTATATATGGAAGTGTGTGTGTGTGTGTGTGTGTGTGTGTACATATTGTATGCATTGATGGGCACTGTTTTAATGTGTGCATACATTTGTACCATATTAGATTTGATAAAATTAATAAAATTTTGAACAAATCTTGATATGTTGTAACTGATCAACTTCCTGTTTGTGTGTGTGTTTAAGAGGGTTACAAAATGGATAAGTTGTGGTTCAGGAAGGATTTAGTCAAGAACACAAGGGTAACTGAATGATTGGGAAGCAGAAAGTATGTAGATATATACTTAACCCTTTCAATACATGACGCAGACGTCGGCATCGCAGTGTGGAAAGGGTTAAGAGGAAATGGAAGAGAATTAATCCTCTTCTAAACCTCTTAAAAATCCTCTTCTAAACCTCTTAAGAGGAAATGGTTTAGAAGAGGATTAATCCTCTTCTAAACCTCTTAAAAATCCTCTTCTAAACCTCTTAAGAGGAAATGGTTTAGAAGAGGATTAATCTTCTTTCATTTCCTCTTAACCCTTTCCATACTGTGACGCTGACATCTGCGTCACTGTATTGAAAGGGTTAATACAAATAGATAAAAGATGAAGGTACTAATGCGAAGTATCAAATGAAGAATAGATCTGTTTATGAGTGGGAAGGGCAGAAGGTGAAACAAAGAGTCCAGAGGAGCTGCCATATCAAGACTACAGCTTCTTACACACACACACACACACACACACACTCCAGCAAAACCTGTAATGTCTCATTCTTATGTAATGGAAAATGCTTATAGATAGTTAGATTGATAGAGAGATTTATTTATAGACCAACAGCTATAGAGCACTGTAGGTGTTGGTTTGGCGGCGCTCGGTCAACCAGGCATATTCACTTTATCGTGTGATAATGAAAAAAGTTGAATAGTGCTAAATGATGATTCATTATTTTATAACAATCAAAATCATAATCATAAAGAAAATAGTGCGGTTATTGGCATCATTGTAAGGATATAGTGATATGTCCTTTTGTATATAGAGTGGTCAGCAGCTAGCACTCAGGTGACAAGACATTAGACAGGTCCCTCCAGTAGAGCCAGGTCAGGTCATTACACAGCTTACGTACGGAGACCACGGTGACAGTGCTCGGGTCATATACTCAGGTCAGGTGCACTCCCATATATGTAACGATACATCATCAGATAAAGTTTCGGGAGACAAGTCTGCAGGTCATTATGTAGCAGAGAGAGAGAGATTAAAACGAGGGATTAAAGCGAGAGATTAGAGGGCCAGAAATCATTGTTACTACTATTTCTTCTCTAGCTTTTTCCTCCTCCTCGATCCTCCTCCTCTTCCTCATGGAGTTGTTGGTGTTATTACGTGAGAAATTGTTCACCTGTCATGGCGGAGATTAATGCTGGAGGTAAGAGATTTACATAGATTTACATAGAAAATCAGACCACACAGACCCCATGGTCCAGACTTGGTGGTTTGTCCTTAAACCTAAGTGATTTTACATTAATCAGAAGACTCCAAAACGTTGCACTTCTACTCTAGTTGATATTAAGTTGAAGGAAGTGACGGTCGAGCTTATTTTTGAAGGAGTCAATCGTGTTACACTGGACCACTGATGGTGGAAGCTTGTTCCATTCTCGCACTACAACGTTGGTGAAGAAAAATTTGGTGCAGTCTGAATTTACTTGTCTACATCTGAGTTTTACGCCATTGTTCCTCGTGCGCAAAGTGTCATCGATCATAAACAATGTTGATCTGTCTACATTCGTGAAACCATTAAGTATTTTAAAACATTCAATCAGTTTTCCTCGGAGGCGACGTTTCTCAAGAGAGAACATGTTAAGGGTAGAAAGCCTTTCTTCGTAGGATTTGTTGCGCAAGGAAGGGATCATTTTCGTTGCCCGACGCTGAATATCCTTTGCATGGTGGGGAGACCAAAACTGTACCGCATATTCCAAGTGGGGTCTGACTAAACTGTTGTAGAGCGGGAGTATTACATCTTTATTCTTGAATAAAAAGTTTCTTTTAATGAAGCCCAACATTCTGTTCGCTTTATTTACTGCATCGATGCATTGCTGTGAGAATTTGAGGTTTGACGCGATTTTGACCCCCAAGTCCTTGACGCATTGAACGCTTTTGAGTTTAACGCCGCGCATTTCGTATTCGAACTTCTTATTCCTCGTTCCAACTTGAAGGACCTGGCACTTGTCTACGTTAAAGGGCATCTCCCATCTATCCGACCAAGCTGAAATTTTGTGCAAATCCTCTTGGAGGCTTTGCCTGTCTTCGTCAGTGAGAACCGAGTTACCAATCTTTGTGTCGTCTGCAAATTTACTAATGCGGTTATTGAGTCCAACATCCACGTCGTTGATGTAAATAATGAAAAGCACTGGGCCAAGAACCGAGCCCTGAGGGACGCCACTAGTGACAGGCGCCCACTCTGAGTTAAATCCGTCAATCACTACTCTTTGTTGTCTGTTGCTCAACCAATTCGCGATCCATTGGTTTACTTGACCGTCAATACCGATTTGCTTTAATTTGTAAAGTAATTTATGATGCGGGACTTTATCAAACGCTTTCTGGAAATCAAGATAGACTACGTCCAATGATTTGGTTACGTCATAAACAGTGAAGAGGTCGTTATAAAAGGTTAATAGGTTTGATAGGCAGGATCTTTTGTTTCGGAAGCCATGTTGTGAGTCCCCAATCAATGAGTGGCTTTCAAGGTAACTCACAATTTTGTCTCTAATTATGCCCTCAAGTAGCTTACCTACAACCGAAGTTAGACTAATGGGCCTGTAATTACCTGGTACTTTTTTGTCTCCTTTCTTAAAAATCGGTGTCACGTTAGCCTTTTTCCAGTCTGAAGGGACGATGCCTTGTCGCAAGGACATATTGAATACGGTTGTGAGGGAGGAGAGTATTTCGCTCTTTGTTTCTTTCAGCAGAGTTGGATATACTTTGTCAGGTCCAGGACTTTTATTTGTTTTAAGTGATTTGAGGGCTTTAAGGACTTCATCGGGTTTTATTTCAAAGTTAGACAGTGCATGCTCGGGATTTACATTAGTACTGGTGTTGGTGGTAGCGAGAGGAAGACTGTTAGTATTAAACACCGAGGAAAAGTAATTGTTTAATAGGTTTGCAACGTGTTGACCGTCAGTCACATGGAGGTATTATGGGGTTATAATACCTCCATGGTCAGTCACTAGTGCACCGTCGCTGTTTGTTAAAGGTCCAATACCACTTTTGATCGCCTTATTTCTGTTGTTTATGTAACTGAAGAAGGATTTCGGATTATTTTTACAGTTGGCTGCAATATTTTCTTCATATCTACGCTTTGCCTGACGCACTAATCTGTTTACTCGTCGCCTGGCATCATTGTAAAGTCTAATGTTTTCGGGCGTGCTTTGTTCTTTCTTTAACCTGTAAGACAATTTTCTCTCCTTGACTGAGTGTTTAATTTCGCTATTAAACCAAGGTGGGCTTTTATTAGTGTTAATTCGCTTCTCGCACAACGGGACAAATGTGTCCTGCTGAGTGAGTAAGTGATTTTTAAAGCTTAGCCAGGCGGGATCTTTTCCGTTTGGCGTACAGCGCTAAAATTAATTTTAATATAGATTTTCTTATGTATTTTTGTCCGTAGAATCCGAATATGACAACCGTTTTATGGAGAAACGAACAGTATATATATATTATAGCAGCCGCCGCAGACTCAAAATAGCTCGCAGAGGGCTTAGGGTCGGGGAGCATATTTAAACTACTCCAACCGAACTTTACGACCTACTAACGGGGGGGCTGCGCCCCCCTCGACCCCCCCTAATAACCAGGGGGGGCTACGCCCCTCCCTGGACCCCCCCCTCATGTATATGTGACTTATTTCAGCGAGGAGGTATTTCTCGCAACACCCGCTGCAGCCTCGCCGCGGCCAGCACCAGAGGCGACGCGCTTTCGTAAACATTATCCCATATTTTCAAGAGTAAAAAAAAAGTCCTTGAATTGGATTTTCAAAGCGTTTCCATGACTGCTGAAGGTTTGCAAACGGAAAAGATCCATAAATTGTATATAATACTGAATATTACGACTTTTTAAAGTTTGAATTCCTTCAGTAATAGATAGGAAGAAAATAACTTTAAAGGCAAATAACTCAAAAACTGTTAATTTCTCCAAAAAAATAATGTGATATTCTGATTCTACGGACAAAAATACATAGAAAAATCTATATTAAAATTACTTTTAGCGCTGTACGCCAAACGGAAAAGACCCGCCAGGCGTCCTCTACATTGCCGTCATCTGATAGTTGCATATCTTTTAGTTTTCGTCGGATTTCTACGAAGTTGGCTCTTTTGAAATTGGGCACCTTTACTTTATTTTCAGTCACCGATGTTTGAGCTCTAATGTCAACGCGCACTAGTTTATGATCGCAGGAACCGAGGTGTTCTCCTACCGTGACATTACTGACTAGGTTATCTTGGGTCGCTATAACAAGGTCAAGTATGTTATTTTGTCGAGTTGGTTCAGAAACCATTTGGCTTAGATAATTTTCCTCTAGAAATTCGATCATTCTGTGGGACTCACCTTCTGTACCCGACAGTGTCGCCCAGTCGATATGGGGGAGGTTAAAGTCTCCTAGTATCAGTGAGTCGCTGTTATTAAGTGACTGCCTTAAGACGCTGTACATTTCAAGATCGCCATCAAGTGATTGCCCCGGAGGCCTGTAAGTGACAGATATATTTAAATTGACTTTTGCAGTGTTTACTCGCACGCACAAATGTTCAACGTTACTGTTTCTTGGTGTTTTGTCAGTGGGTTGCAAGTAGCTTTTGACAAAAAGGGCGACACCACCCCTTCTACGGTTTACACGATCATTGTTGAAGAATCTGTAGCCATCTATGTTGTATTCGGAACTTAAATCAATATTAGTGGTGTCGATAAATGTTTCGGTTATAGCAATTACGTCAAAGTTTTCTGTCAGAGCAAGACATCGCAGTTCATCAAACTTGTTTCTTAGGCTACGCGCATTGAAACTAAGGACTCTTAGGTTATCTTGAAGCTTGGTAATAGAGGTGGTGGTACTGAAGGGTTCAATGTTACGAGTCTGTTGCGGTGTAGAGAGAGAGAGAGAGAGAGAGAGAGATGAACGCTGGACTTTTATACTTTTAATAATTGTATATAGCGAACTGACACCCATTTCTCTGTGATGACAACCTGACGATCGATGAGAGGCTGAGGAGGAGGAGGAGGCAGGGCGGTGATCGAGAAAAGAACAGTTAATTGCGTCCTCTTGAAAAAGGCGCCAACATCATCGTCAACATCAGCATAAACAACACACGTCTGAGTCATCACGAGGGTGGAGTGGACAGTCACGCCACGCCATAACCTTGTCTATTTGCTGTGTTGCCGTGTGCCATCCCAAGGGCTTGACAGTCACCACCATGAGCAGGAGCGGCGGCGGCGGGAAGATCTTCACGCCCACCAACCAGATCCGCCTGACTAACATTGCCTTGGTCAGGGTCAAGAAGGGCGGGAAGAGGTTCGAGATCGCCTGCTACAAGAACAAAGTGCTCAGCTGGAGGCAAAAAGTGTGAGCATGGGCTTATATGTCGATTTTGTCTTGCTCTGTAGGGTGAGGAAGGGCGGCAAGGTGTGTGTGTGTGTGTGTGTGTGTGTCCAGGGCACTGAGGGTTTGCTATAGGCTGTGTGTGTGTATTTACCTAGGTAGTTGTATTTACCTAGTTGTGATGTAATGCGGGGAAAACCAGAACAATCGATTATCTTAAATGATTCACAGTTAATACCTTAATCATTTAAGATTATCGATTGTTCGGGAAAAGAACTGTGCTCGCGCTGTCCCATCTCCATATTCGCTCTTGTCCAACTTTTCCCTAAAATCATGAATGTTTCTTGCACAAACCACCTCCTGTGTGTGTGTGTGTGTGTGTGTTTCCAAGGCACTGAGGGTTTGCTGTAGGCTGTGTGTGTATGTGTGTGTATATTTACCTATTTGTAGCCTAGCTAAGCTCTGATAGTCCCGTCGCCATATCTACATTCATCCAGCCTTTCCTTCATTTGATGGACACTGCTCGCCTCCACCACTTCTTCCCGCAAGCTGTTACAGGTGTTAATACTTCTATGTGGAAAACTATACTTTTTCAAGTCACTCAAACAGGTTCCTTTATTAAGTTTCGGTAAAGATTCGTATTAGGTCCGTGCCAGTATCTCATAATCTACTTTATGAAACATCACTATCTCTTCATATATCTTTTCTACAAACCTTCAACAGTCATGGAACCACTTTGAAAATCCAATTCAAGGACTTTTCCATGACTTTTCCATGACTGTTGAAGGTTTGTAGAAAAGATATATGAAGAGATACTGATGTTTCATAAGGTAGGTAATGAGATACTGGCACGGACCTAAAACGAATCTTAACCTAAGTTTCTTTCCATGTCCTCTCAGCCCCCGCATTCTCACAGTAGAGAAGAGATCATCTCTATCCACCTCATCAAATTTATTTACTAACTTGTACAGCGTGACCAGATCTCCTCTCTCCCTTCTTTGTTCAAATGTTGTCAAGTCCATCTCCTACAATCTGTCTTCATATGTCATATTTGAGAGTTCTGGGACCATTTTAGTATCAATTCTCTGTATTCTTTCCAACTTTCTGATATCCTTCTTTTTGTGAGGCGACCACACAACAGCAGCATATTCAAGTTTTGGTCTTATCAGTGTTGTTATAATTTTCTTCATCATTTCCTTGTCAATATAATGGAATGATATGGAATGAGTGTGTGTGTGTGTGTTTCCAAGGCACTGAGGGTTTGCTGTAGGCTGTGTGTGTGTTTCCAAGGCACTGAGGGTTTTCTGGGGGCAGTGTCATGTCATGTGTGTGTGTAGCCAAGGCACTTAGAGTTTCCATGGTAGTATTAGCGAGCAGTGTGATATGGCTTGCTATTATTTGCAGGGAGAAGGACTTGGATGAGGTGCTGCAGAGCGAGATAGTGTTCACCAATGTGTCCAAGGGCCAGGTGGCTAAGAAGGAGGAGCTGCTCAAAGCCTTCAAGACAGACGACCAGCGCGCGGTGAGTCTGTGAATGCTACTGTCAGACGCTCCTGGCCCTCACATTAACTATTTCCAAAGGCCATAAAACTACCCCTGAAAATGCCCCAGTCTCCCATGAAAGTCTTGTCAATGATACACTTCCAATACTTTCTGTCCCTTGCCTCAGTCTCTCCAATGCTCAATGGTGCCAAGCCCTCCTCAACACACTGCCACCATGTCTCCCTTGGCCGGCCTGGTGATAGTATATATATAGTAATAGTAGCCTTGAGAGTGACAGATTTTGGTGTTTACAGATATGCCTGGAGATCTTGGAGAAGGGAGAGCTGCAGGTGTCGGACAAGGAGCGCCATGCAAACCAGGAGGCCTCGGTGAAAGAGATCGCCTCCATTGTGTCAGGTGAGAGAGAGAGAGTAGGTTTGTGCTTTAATGAATAATATAAGATTAACTATGTCATTCTTGTAACTAAATTTAAATGATAGTATTCAATGCCCTGACAGGAATAGCTTAATTATGATGTTGCCTTCTCCTCCTCTTCCTCCTCCTCCTCCTCTTAATCTTCCTTCTCTTGTTTCTTATCTTTATCATTCTTGTTCTACTTCTTCACGTCTTCCTACTGCTTTATTTCTTCCTTGTGTTCCTCTTCCACTACTTTACCTCCCTTCCTTCCATCCTTCCATTCCTTCCCTATATCTCTTCCCTCCTTCCCTCCCTTTATACTTTCCTCTCTCCTCCAGACAAGTGCATCAACCCTGAGACCAAGACGCCCTACACTGTGTCCATGATAGAGAGTGCCATGAAAGACATCCACTTCTCGCTCAACCCCAAACGCAACAACAAGCAACAGGCGCTGGACGTCATCAAACAGCTGACCACGGTGCTTAGCTGTGTGTGTGTGTGTGTGTATGTGTGTGTGTGTGTGTGTGTAAGTCTTCATTCGTGGTTCACTTTGTCTTCTTTTCTCCTTCTTGTGTGTGTGTGTGTTTGTGTGTGTGTGTTCATTAGTTGAATATTCTTATCTGAAAGGCCATTTTTTGTACTTTTTTGTCAAGTTTAATGGATTTACTTTCACAGGCATACTTGTTTCCCATAGGCCTCTTATAGCATATCATAGGCACTTCATTGTTCCACTCATCCACCATATAATCTGACTCTCACTTATTCCCTTCCTGGATCAAAATTTATCCGAGTATATATGAACCTTAACATTACCTTTATAAATTATTATAGCCCTCAGTCATCCCTAATTCTC
This sequence comes from Eriocheir sinensis, assembly GCF_024679095.1. Lineage (NCBI taxonomy): Eukaryota > Metazoa > Arthropoda > Malacostraca > Decapoda > Varunidae > Eriocheir > Eriocheir sinensis. The sequence continues at coordinate 5,673,968 of NC_066537.1, forward strand.
CTTCTCAATCTTTCAGGTCATCCCCATCCAGCGCGCTCAGATGAAGGTCAGGGTTATCCTCCCGGCCAAAGAGGCAAAGAAGATTAAAGAAAAAGTGATACAGTACATCACGGTGGAGTCAGAGGCCTTTGAACCCGACCTTAACATGGTGAGTGTGTGTGTGTGTGTGTGTGTGTGTGTGTATATCTATCTAGTTGTGTTTAGAAAGTTAGGATATACAGGAAGGGAGCTACACTTGTAAGGTCTATGTGTGTGTGTGTGTGTGTGTGTGTGTGTATCTGGTGGTGCTTAGCAAGTTGGAATATACAGGATGGGTTCTACATGCATAAGGTCCTGTGTGTGTGTGTGTGTGTGTGTGTGTGTGTATGGACATAGTTGTAATATTCAGGATTTGAGTAGTTTGTCTTGTTATATTCCCATGTCTACTTTTGTCCTTTGCATTCATGGCTGTCCTTTGCTCTAATTGTATCAACATCTAGACTATTTCAAGTATCAAGGTCTTTGGCACATGTTGTCCCCACTGCACATGGATTGTTAGCAGCCATTCATAGTCTCATTCACAATATCAAAACTTTCTGCTCCATACTTGACACGCTTTTAACCTGTCCGTTGTGATTGGCTCGGATTTCACCTTCACTGGTAGCCTGGTAACATATAGTCCTAGATCTTTCTCTGCCTCTGTGATGGATAGTGGAGTGTTTCCCATGTGGTATTGGTGTGCTGGATATCCCCTTCCACTTTTTTTTTTTTTTTTTTTTTTTTTTTTTTTTTCGCCTATAGTGCCGGTAGGCTTGCCTGAGGGGCCTGGATGGTGTTCGGCCCCAGCCCGTCATGGCGCAGGCAAGTGTTTATAGTGGCGCCATCTTGTGCAGGACTTTACTACATTTTTCTTCATTGAATTGTAGCAGCCACTTTTTGTTCCATTCCTGTAGCTTGGTGAGGTCTTCTTGTAGGAAATCTGCAGTCAAGTGGTGGAAGTATGAAACCACATATACTGTAACCAAGCCTTTGAGGGATGACTGTAGCTCTCAGCAGGAGGAAAACACAGCTGTCTTGCCTCTCTCACTTTACCATGTCTTGCAGGTTGGCCTCATCGACCCTGGCTACTTCCGTGTCTTGGAGGAGGCCATTGTCGGCCCCACCAAAGGCCGAGGCTCAGTCGAGGTGTTGAGCCTCAAGGAGATGACGGACACTGGCGATTCAGCACTCACCTAACACTCCAGTGACCCCAGACAGCACCAGCAGCTCACAAAAGGCACTCAACTACCCAAGGAAATTACTTGAGGCCATCCACACATCTTCGAGAAGGGGTCACCAACCAGACAGTCGCCCTACATATATATAGCTCCAGAGAACCATGTATTTACACCCTACCTTCCCCAGTTCTATATTCATCTAACTGTCACAAGTTTGCTCATCACATAATCTTGCTTTGTGTTCAGGGTTCTCACTGTTAATAATAAATAGCATGTTAGTTAGTTAGAGGTGTGTTCTCTCGGCATGGGTGGTGGACTGCTGCTGGGTATTTCTGTCTCACTATATTGTAACCTGCACAGAGAGGCAGGAAATGGTCAAAGGTGTTTGGTACATAGTATTAATATTATCACACAAAGGACAGTTATTGTTGCCTCCAGATCAGGTTCAGTGTGCTTATCCTTGCCCTTAGCACCAGCACTGATTCTTCACTGTTTTCATACTTACTCAACTTATTCTTTATTAAATTGCCTGCCTATGGAGAGTATTAATATCAAAGGTCAGTTAGTGTTTCCTCCAGATCAGGTTCAGTGTGCTTATCCTTGCCCTTAGCACCAGCACTGATTCTTCACTGTTTTCATACTTATTCAACTTATTCTTTATTAAATTGCCTGCCTGTGGAGAGTATTAGGGTCGCATTATAAGACATTTCGTCGTCCAAAACCACATATTTGACAAGGCTTTCGTAGGAGTTTTAAGCATTTCCAGTAGTAGTTTTATGGCCCTGGTGGTAGTTTGACCCTTCCTCTGTACCATGAACCTGAAGAATCACTCTTTATAACCCGCCTGACCCCCTCTTTGACCTTTAGAAATAACTGATGTGAGAAGCCAAAGTGTCTTATAATACCAGTCTTAATATCAAAGGTCAGTTAGTGTTTCCTCCAGATCAGGTTCAGTGTTCTTGCCCTTAACACCAGTATAGATTCTTCACTTTTCATACTAACTTAACTTTACATTGTCTGCCTATGGGGATTACTTTTGTTTTCCATTTAAGTCCTCCATTATTGTGTGTGTCAGAGCTTTCATTGATGTGGGAGTGCTATGTTGAGGCCATTTAGGTATTTCTGTAATGTTTATCCTTGGTTTTCAAAGCTGGCTGCTATTATTCAATTTTTATCCTTGGCATGGTTAGCAATGGGAGGACTCTTGACATTGAGTATAAGGATGATGCCCCTGGCTCTATTGATGTACGGGCTGTTTCTGTCACCAGGACCCTACTACTACTACTAATACTAATACTACTAATACTGTTACTACTACTACTATTACTACTACTACTATTACTCCTTTTGGCCTGTGACTGAAATGGAGAGCAAAGAGTGCATTTTTTATTATTATTTTTTTTTTTATAATCTTTCAACCATGTATTAATCTTAAGCTGCTTCTAGATGTTTTAGGAAGAGAAAGGTTATCAGCAAAAAGAGAATTATATATTATTTCTCCGCTGCATCCTTGGCATAGCCCATTACATATTGCAAGGTTTACAAATTTAAAAAGTGTTGGGGTATAATTGGTGTATAAAGGGGCTATGAGATCTATTATTTTGAGCCATATACTGTGTGTGTGTGTGTGTGTGTGTGTGTGTGTGTGTGTGTGTGTGTGTGTGTGTGTGTGTGTGTGTGTGTGTGTGTCAGATTGTTGAGCATTCTAAATTTTGTAACGTTAAATAAATAAAAAATCAATTGAACCAAATCACTCTTTCATATAATGTGCCTCAGGAAAAGGACAGTTTGTGTGTAAAAAATGGGTAACCAGGTGTTGGGCAGGGTTCATTGTGTCCTTGTAACAGGTGTTGGGCAGGGGTCATTGTGTCCTTGTAACAGGTGTTGGGCAGGGGTCATTGTGTCCTTGTAACAGGTGTTGGGCAGGGGTCATTGTGTCCTTGTAACAGGTGTTGGGCAGGGATCATTGTGTCCTTGTAACAGGTGTTGGGCAGGGGTCATTGTGTCCTTGTAACAGGTGTTGGGCAGGGGTCATTGTGTCCTTGTAACAGGTGTTGGGCAGGGGTCATTGTGTCCTTGTAACAGGTGTTGGGCAGGGGTCATTGTGTCCTTGTAACAGGTGTTGGGCAGGGGTCATTGTGTCCTTGTAACAGGTGTTGGGCAGGGATCATTGTGTCCTTGTAACAGGTGTTGGGCAGGGGTCATTGTGTCCTTGTAACCAGGTGTTGGGCAGGGGTCATTGTGTCCTTGTAACAGGTGTTGGGCAGGGGTCATTGTGTCCTTGTAACAGGTGTTGGGCAGGGGTCATTGTGTCCTTGTAACAGGTGTTGGGCAGGGGTCATTGTGTCCTTGTAACAGGTGTTGGGCAGGGGTCATTGTGTCCTTGTAACAGGTGTTGGGCAGGGGTCATTGTGTCCTTGTAACAGGTGTTGGGCAGGGGTCATTGTGTCCTTGTAACAGGTGTTGGGCAGGGGTCATTGTGTCCTTGTAACAGGTGTTGGGCTGTTTTCTTGCCTCTCCATGATCTCCTTCCTGGCACTAATTAACACTATATAATGTTCTCCGTTAACATGTCTTGAAAAGGGCGGGTACTACTTCTGGCAAGGTACGATAATTATAAGACTATCGACCTTTCCCACAAGCACACGCAAGAGAAAAACAAACTATTGCATACAGAGATACATTATAAATCGCCCAATTATTGCATTTAGAGGTAATTCTTTGGTATGATAAGACAGCAGCTGACTCGAGGGCGTTACCATATTACTCGACACATTATTTTTGCCGATTTCTGACTAAAAAGCCGTCGCTCCCACATATATAACAATATCCATTTCTAGTTATTGTTAAAACCGTTAATTATTGGTGTTTTAGTAATAGTTAATAAGGGTCAGAAAACGGAAAAATACAGTGAGTTGAACAGCAGCTGACACCCAGCATTACCGGCGCTCGAATTTAGCACATAGTATTTTACGGTTTTTGACCCATGTGTATATAACTAAAACATCGGTACTTCACGGTTTTATCACTAACTTCAACTGGATATCATTACTGGTGCGGCTAGGAGAGTTTTTTGGGCCTTAAACTGATAAATGAATGCTCCGAAACTAGAGATAAAATAAAGGACCGGCCAACGATGCCAGATTGTCGTACTCAGCCCCTTATGTTCGCCAATTTCCGACCCAAAAACTGTCTCCTCGCCCCTAATAACTGCCTTTATATATAGTTATCGTTAAAATGGTTAATTAATTATGTTTCTTGGCAATAGTTAGGCGTCAGAAACCGGTAAATACGATGCTCTGAGTACGATAATCTGGGACCCTTGCTGGCACCTCCTTTCAGTCAGTCGTCAGCTCCTCAGTGAAGGCCGCGGCGGCGTGGTGACAGGACAGGAAGTACCTCAGCAGCCCTTATCTCCTCCACTCTCACCCACCCACCGGCGAAATGGCTGCCAGCTTCGAGTTTTACAAGGACCAGGCGGTGAAAATGCTCTACGAGAAAAACAAATTCACGGACGTACTGGCTCGGATGGAGGCCAAGACCCAAGTGAAGAGGGAGTACCTGGCCCTGGGTGAGTCTACAATTACGTCTGTCAGGGTTATTAACTTATTTTTATTGATGTTTTTAGGTTGTTATTGATGTTATTTGGTTATTATTACGGTTATTATCATTTCCAAATTCAGGTTAACGTGTGAAAGTGAATATCTGTCCCTGGGTGAGTCTACAATTACGTCTGTCAGGGTTATTAACTTATTAGTATTGATGTTACTAGGTTGTCATTGATGTTATTTGGTTATTATTGCTGTTATTATCATTGCCAAATTCAGGTTAACGTGTGAGAGTGAATATCTGTCCCTGGGTGAGTCATGGGCGGGTCTGTACAAATACGTCTGTCAGGGTTATTAGTATTGATGTTACTCGGTTGTCATTGATGTTATTTGGTTATTATTGCAGTTATTATCATTGCCAAATTCAGGTTAACGTGTGAGAGTGAATATCTGTCCCTGGGTGAGTCATGGGCGGGTCTGTACAAATACGTCTGTCAGGGTTATTAGTATTGATGTTACTAGGTTGTCATTGATGTTATTTTGTTATTATTGCTGTTATTATCATTGCCAAATTCAGGTTAATGTGTGAATGAATATCTGGCCCAGGGTGAGTCATGAGTGAGGTGACTCAAATACATCTGTTAGAATCATTATTATTGATGTTATTAGGGTTTTGTCATATTTGTTTATTATTTATGTTATTATTATCATTGCCAAACTCAGGTTAACGTGTGAGTGAATATCTGGCCCAGGGTGAGTCATGGGCGAGGTGACTCAAATACATCTGTTAGAATCATTATTATTGATGTTATTAGGTTGTTATTTATGTTGTTACCACTGCCAGCTTCATTTTTCCATGATTATAGCTTCTGGTTAACTTGTGAGGGTGAATAATTAGTGAATGTCTTGTTCTGGGTGAGTTGTGGTGAGTCGATCATTTCTGTACTACATCACAATAAGGGATACACACACACACACACACACACACACACACACACATTTCCACATATGGTATTTAATCAGTAATGGCTGTCAGGTGTGTGTGTGTGTGTGTGTGTGTGTGTGTGTGTGTGTGTGTGTGTGTGACTCACCAAAATAAATCAATATTTGACTGATACTTCACTCATCATAGAAATAAAATTTGCTCAACCACATTGTCATTTCTGTTATTATTATTATTATTATTATTATTATTATTATTATTATTATTATTATTATTATTATTATTATTATTACTATTGTTATTACTTCCACAGTGGGCCTTGTCAGAAAGTCATACTGCACACAAAGAACTCATTGGAAAGACCCCAAATTAAAACAAATTAATCACATTATTCAAGGGTTGGGCAGAGAGTGGCTGACTGATGCATGTAATGTTATCACGGAACAACTTGAACCTGAGAGTCTATCATGTGTGAGGGTTGGGAAGGTGCCAAACTACACTGTTAGGTGCCAGGGCCATCCTTTCAACCAGGGGGACTGACACACACACACAGACACACACACACACACACACCAGTTACTCACTAGTGATTACTCATCTGATTGGTCTTGTCCGCCCATGGCAATATGAGTCTGATAGAGAATCTCGTCAAATATTTACATGTGAGAAATACAACACCCTGAATCTGTTGACATCTGCCTGCCAACACTATAAGAGAAGTTACAGTGAAGTATTATACTATTCCCAATATGTTGAGGCCGGTCTGGAGGGGCACCGAAAGGGAATTTCCCTGATGCTGCGTTGCCAGATGTACCAGCAACAATTAAAGGCTTAGCAAGGAAGTGAGATTTATTTTTCTCTCGCTCTTGTAAAATCACTTAGGTTTAAGGACAGACCACCTAGTCTGGACCATGGGGTGTGGTCTGATTTTCTATGTAATTCTCTTTCTCTCTCTCTCTCTCTCTCTCTCTCTCTCTCTCTCTCTCTCTCTCTCTCTCTCTCTCTCTCTCTCTGTGTGTGTGTGTGTGTGTGTGTGTGTGCCCTGCCAGACTGGCCTCAACATATTGGGAATAGTATAGGTGTGGACCAGAAAGCAGAAGATTTTCATTGAAGTATAATGTCCATTGCTTATTCACTTTTCTTTTGAGGTAGGCAGAGCAATGCTGAATAAGGAAATGGCTGGAAAATATGCTATTCCTTAAAAAATTAGAAGCTGAAGGCTAAATACCACTTCAGTTTGCATTATTATTATTATCATTGAGATATATGAAAGGTTGTCAATAGAAATTAAAAAAAGCTGATATATGGCCAAAGAGAGTCACCTCGATGAGAAGTCTTGGGTGTGATACTCTTGCTGCTCAATGCTTAGAGGAGTGTAAGTTACAGGAAGGAAGAAATGTACAGAAGTTAGTCATATTTGTATAAGTATAAGCTGCTGGGAAACTGTCTGTACCCTTTGCACAGGAACAAAGTACTCCACTTGATAAGAGGCTCAGATAAGATTATGGAATGTCTTCATCATCATCGATCAGCCCAGCCTGATAGTGTTCCTCACGGCAAAGGTTAGCCATCCTTCCTTCCCTATCATCATCACTGTCAGCCATTATTAGTCCACTGCAGAAAAGGCCTTTCCCAATGCTTCTCACCTCTATCTGGTGCTACTGGAGACACAAGTTTTATTTATACAGGAGACATAGTTTGAGCAAGGTCGGCCGCGGTGTCTCCGAGTGGTGCCAAGAAAGACCTCATGAGTGTACTGTGGCCAGTGCCAAGATGACTAGATTGGTAACAGTAGTGCACCACACCACTGCTGGGGGTAGTATGCACACAGCTCACTGCCAAGGTTATATATAGTAGCTATATATATCACTTTCTTTTTGAAGCACTAATAAGAAAACAAGTAAGGAGAACAAAATGATAATATATAATAAAATGAATGATGATATAAGTGATAATAGACTGTGCTGTTACTTTCTTACATGAGAGAGGAGGAGGAGGAAGAAGGTGAGGTAACCCTTGGCACTTGGAAACTGATTAACTGTCTCAGGGCCTTATCTCAACCTCTGTGTGTGTGTGTGTGTGTGTGTGTGTGTGTGTTTCATTGCCACCACTGATATCATGACCAAGTTATCTGTTCTTATTTCCTCTCACAGATTTTCTCTCTCTTTCTTTCCTCCTTGAACTGTGGCCCCAAGTACCTCAGGAGAACTGTTGATAGCATGCCACATTATACTAATTAAAGGGTCGTCTTGGGGTCTGATTGGGCATGTGAGATAAGGGTTAAGTGGGGCAGAGGAATGGAATAATGTTTAAACCATCAGGATAAAGGCCTTTTCCTGTCTATGTTTGGTGTTAGTGTACTCCATCCTGCTCTGACAATGGTTCTAATTTCATATAGTATATGCCTGGTTCTCTGTCTGGTGTTAGTGTACTCCATCCTACTCTGACAATGGTTCTAATTTCATATATACACCTGGTTCTTTGTCTGGTGTTAGTGTACTCCTTCCTGCTCTGACAATGGTTCTAATTTCATATAGTATATACCTGGTTCTGTCTGGTGTTAGTGTACTCCATCCTGCTCTGACAGTGGTTCTAATTTCATCTCTCCACCTGGTTCCATGTCTAATATTAGTGTAGTTATTCCATCCGGCTCTGGCAATGTTTCTAAGCTCACCTCTTCACCTGGTTCTCTGTCTCATGTTGTCGTACTTTATCCTGCGCTGGTTAAGGTTCTAATTTAATCTCTGCACCTGGTTCTCTGCCGTAACTTCTACAATTCCTGGGTTGCCACTCAGTCTTTTTGGTTGTCCATCTGTTGGCAGTTGTAACATGATGAAAGAGTGAAGATATTGATACATTTTTGGCCAGTGACAATGCCTAACCCTTCCCAGCCTAACCTCTTGTGTTGAGTGTATGAACATGGTCTTAGATGTCATAAAATATTGAGATGCCGAGACTTGAAGGGCTAAGGAAGCAGTTTCTTAAGTGATACCAGATTTTTTCATTCCTGAGACAGACTTCAACACAACAAAACTGTATTAAGAAATGCTTGTAAATGCTATACTGTATGTATATACGAGACAGAGGAAGGTGCCCAAAAATCAGTAGTCAAATCTAAAACTTATATAAGCCTTAGGAAGGAATAAAGTAGAGGAACGGCTGTTGTGAAGCTAATGAGGGAGAGGGGATGAAAAAGAAAGGAAGATGCTGGTTAACTTGCATTAGGGAGTTGAGTAGCACAGAGATAAACTTAAGTAGACAGTCCAGTGGGAAAATGTAATTGGTGTAGATAAATAATGATGTAATCAGCCTTGTATTTGGAGTGTAGAAGATGGCGACGTGATGCGTTGGGCCTCTGGGAACAGCATGCATCTACTGTTATCACAAACGCCCCTCAAAAGCCGCCTTATCTCTGCCCTTGATTGGCGTTCAACTGCGATAGGCGGGCATACCCAGTGGTGGCAAGCCCTCCCTCCCAAGGCACAGTGCTCCCGTCTGCTCCCAACAAACCATACACTCTAGCCATGGCCAAGGACTTTAAGGAGAAGCCCCGTGAGGAGAAGGATGAGGTGTTTGGCCTGCCCGAGCTTATTAAGTGGATGAGCCAGGACTGGGCAAAAGACCCCAGGCTCGCCCCATTAATGGAGGAGAAGTACCAGCCGTTATATAAGTATGGTGAGCTGCAGCCACTATAGGGTCAAGAGTAGTGCAAAAGTTTAGTGGGCGAATGTACTATGACCTCAAAGAAGAAGAAAACGGCAGCAGTAGGAATGTATATTGTAATTTAAACTAACCACTACCACCACCACCATTGCTGTCTGACCATCCATCTCTCTAATAAGACCGACATCAACATCAACAATAGCAATAATGGTGGTCCTTAACCTGTCCGCTGCAATTGACACAGATTTGGCCTTCACTGGTAGCCTGGCAACATGTAGTCCCAGGTCTTTCTCTGCCTCTGTGGTGGATAGTGGAGTGTTTCCCATGTGGTATTGGTGTGCTGGATAACCATTCACTGGTAGCTTGGCAACATACACTCCCAGGTCTTTCTCTGCCTCTGTGGTGGATAGTGGAGTGTTTCCCATGTGGTATTGGTGTGCTGGATATCCCCTCCCAAGGTGCAGGACTTCACATTTTTCTTCATTGAATTGTAGCAGCCACTTTTTGTTCCACTCCTGTAGCTTGGTAATGTCGTCTGGTAGGAAATCCACAGTCAAAAGGTTAATAGGGAATACAGTATGCAGTCAGTGTAGATTTTTGTGGTAGTTTTTGCCGTATAAAAAAAAATAAAATAAATAAAATACACAATAATTCACCCATTCCCTCAGGTGACTAATGTATTGGTGGTGTCAACAGGTGGTGTCGTGCTGCTGAGTCTCTACCTGGTGTTCGGCTACGGTGCTCAGCTCCTCTGCAACATCATTGGCTTCGTCTACCCCTCCTACTGCAGCATCAAGGTAGTGATTTTGCCCAGTTCATATTCATTCATAAGGAGACTGCAGTAGAGCGTTTGGCCCCTCTCGTAGTCTCCTCTCATAGCTATGTTTCAGGCATTGATTTCTGCGACGCTACAAAAGTTTCTCTTGTGGTTAATCTGCTGTAAGAGTTCTTTCCTCCCTACTCTGTACATTTCTTTCGCTCTGTTTTGCACATGAATTTCAGTGATGTTAAATTACCGTCTTGTGACCACCCTGCCCTAAGAGTTCTTTCCTCCCTACTCTGTACATTTCTATAGCGCTGTTTTGCACATGAAGTTCAGCGATGTTAAAATACTGTCTTATGACCACCCTGCCCTAAGAGTTCTTCCCTCCCTACTTTGTACATTTCTATAGCGCTGTTTTGCACATGAAGTTCAGCGATGTTAAAATACTGTCTTATGACCACCCTGCCCTAAGAGTTCTTCCCTCCCTACTTTGTTCATTTCTATAGCGCTGTTTTGCACATGAATTTCAGCGATGTTAAAATACTTTCTTATGTTCACCCTGCCCTAAGAGTTCCCTCCCTACACCAAACAGGCACTAGAGTCGGCCAAGAAGGAGGACGACACTCGCTGGCTCACCTACTGGGTTGTGTTTGCACTCTTCTCAGTCACAGAATTCTTCTCAGACATCCTTCTCTCTTGGTTCCCCCTGTACTGGCTGGCAAAGGTGAGAGAGAGAGATAGAATGAATGCTTGATAGGATTATAAAAAAAAGAGAGAAAAGAGGAGAGGGAGAAGAGAAGGGACATTAATCCTTAGTGAGTTCTTTTTTTCTTTCTTTTCTTTATTTCTTTATTGTTTATGCCCTTAACCCGGTAGCAGTGGCGGGCCAAATTTGTGGCTTTACCGTGTAGCAGCGACGGGCCAAATTTTTGCCATGATATAAACCCCAAAAAATAGATGATGCATAAACTGATCACAAATGCGTTGATATATATCATGAACTGGATTGCGTGAATGATGATTTTTTCAAAATTTTCTCGCTTAGAGGGAAGGGCCTTTAAGAAACATGATCCCTGCAGCTACTACCGGGTTAAGCTGGTTCCTTCACCCGAGAAAGAAGAAAGATTGTGTGTGTGAGAGAGAGACAGAGACGAGTTTTTATTTATTTTTTATAGCAGAGGAGTCAGTTCAAGGGCATAAAAAAAAGGTAACAAATGTGAAAAAAAGCCCGCTACTCAATTGTGAGCTTTCCAACAGCCCCAAAACCTGTGATGTGAGATCGGCATCAGTCCTCCCCCCCCTTTCCACCCCTTTCTATCCCTCCCTCTCTCCGCAGTGTCTGTTCCTGGTGTGGTGCTTCATGCCGGTGACCTGGAATGGCTCCGACGTGATCTACACCCGCATCATCCGGCCATTCTTCATCCGCCACCAGACCAGCATCGACTCCACCATGTCCAAGGTCTCGGAGAAGCTTGACAAGTTCGCTGGGGAGGCTACCAAGGTGGCCGCTGAGGCTGTCAAGTCTGATTAAGGTATGCTTGGGTAGGTACTAGGCACACACAGCAGGGGGGGCGGAAGCGTGCATGAGTGTGACTGAGGTTTGGTGTTTTGGATGAGACTGGGAGCTGGAGATTGCCTTGGACTTGAGATGTGTGCGAGGTAATTTTCAAGGTGTGGGAGTATGTGTGTCTAGTGAAGTCTCAACATCACTCAGGCACAAGTATTACCAATGATGTGTTGCAATAAGGGAAAAAAAAGTAAAGTGAAGTCAGTTTGATCTCATTACCGTGTTGCCCAACTCAGGAGCACTTGTACAGTCGCGCTACGAAGTGTTGACACAGTTTTCATAATCTTTCGGACATGGAGCGTAGGCTGGCGACATCTGGCAACTACCTTCGGGGAAACATTCTCTACCGACTTTTATAAAACTACTTAATTTTAAAGTCTAGTTTTGCACACACTTAATAAATATCAGTGATTCCCTTAAATACAATGAAAACTTAACAGTGTACTCTGTGTGAATGTGGCGAAGAGAAATGTATTGGAATGATAGGCTATGTAGCCACATTCATTTACAGAGTCTCCGGGGCTGAGTAGGGGTCACTTCACTATTCACACCTACAAGTTATAAATAATATTATTTTGATCAGATGTATATAATTAACTCGACAGTGGTAAATGGAAGAAAGTGGTTGGCTAGCAGTGCAGCGCTGACCAAGTGTCGTCTGTCCTCTACCAAGGCAATAGGCTATATTGCGTTGTCTGTCGTGTGTCTCGTACAACTTTGAATTATGTGTCTGACCACTTGTCGATATATCTCTTTGGATTTTACTGTTAATTATAAATATTGACAATCGATTTTGTGATTTTTTTTATTCAGAATCTCGCTGATTTCACACGCACAAGATTTATATAGTCATGCGTGAATGTCGTTCCCGATGATGTCATCATCAAATGCGAGTTCATTATGTAGTATTTATTTTGCATTTCATCAAATGAAATGCAGGTAATTATTTTTTCCTATTATTTTTTAATATATAGGGTTTATCACTACATTGAAAGAAAGAGCAATATATTTTAATGTCTTGAACGAAAACTGTATCAAAATGTTTCGGGGAAAAAAAAATAGTAATGTGAGGTCAGTCTGATCTCACTACTATATTGCCCAGCTCAGGAACACTTGTACGTCCTTGAGCAGGTGGCTGTGATACCCTGCTGTTCTCTGCCTTGCTCAATCGATGCCTATGCTCAGCTTTAACCATCAGGAGGCAGGACTTGTGTCGCCCTAACTGTGAAAGTCCCACACTTCTGTCTAACTCCGTTCTAAAAATGTAAATAAAAAGCCTAAACTAACCACATAACTGTAAATAAATACTAATGCGATGTTTAAACAACTTGGTGTTTGCCTTTACCTCGCTCATGGCAGGTTATGTTGCTATTCTTTGGACAAGCCATTCACCCAAACCCCATTTTGCAGGCAGAAGGAGGGAGGGGGAGCAGTGACATCTGTTTTTAGCTCTCCTTTTGACGAAGTGGACATTATGTAGAGTGCAAATCTCCCTTTTCATAGACTCCCTTCTTACAATACTCATACCACCTGACTCCTTCAAGCTGTCCTCATTCCTGCCCATCTGAAGCCTCCAGTTGTCCCTGTTCATGCACTCCATTGTTTCCTTCCACAGCGCCCTCCCTCCCGCCACCATGTGTTCCTCCACTCAATGCATTACACCTTTACCAGCCTTGTTAACTTATAGCCACTATACTAGGCAGTGAGAGGAATGTGGTATTACTAATCTTGTGGATGTTGGACTTGTAATGCATAACTTACAAAGGGATGCCACTACTAACTGTTGCCTGTGGGTATTGCAGAGCTGCCAGAGGGAGGGACTGTGTTGCTGGCATCGCTTGCTTTCACTCACACAAACAACAGCCAGCCAGACAGCAAGACAGCCGGCCAGCCAAGCAGCCAGTCAGCCAGCCAGTGTGTACTGTGCTTGTAAGAAGTTTATGGTAGTTAATAATTATGATAATCAAATGAGGGATGTATTCTTGCTGCCACCACTCATGTGTACATAGAAATCAAGCTACCACACACACCTGTACACACACACACACACACACACACACACACACACACACACACACACACACACTCAGTAATCCTCTGCTTTTTGTTACAATCTTACTCTGTCTCAGACTTATAAAAGACACAAATGCCAATCTATCGAGCTTGTATCCCTGTAGTGTGGCCCTCCACCGGTAATGAGCACAGCTTGCTTGCCTGCTCTGTGACTCAGTGTTAGAGGAAATACCCTTTGGCTAGAAGCTGCAGCCTTACATTATTAGTAGATATTTAATGATGTGATGATTCAGTCTTGTTCAACATTTGTCTTCTCTTATTCGGAGATGCTGCTTATCCTCGCCTCAAAGTTGTCTCTCCCAAGGTAATGACATGTTGTGGAGAAGTAAATTTAACTGCCTGTAAAGCCTGGAGGGGCAGCACCAAGGTACAATGAAAGTACCGACAGCAGCTGTGATAATACTTTTTTTGTCATGTACCAAATTGGTACTGTTGGTACATCATTAACTATGCTTTGTACCAGTACCAGTACATTTTGTTTATCTTTTCACTCATCATGTGATAAAAAACTTTTGAAGGCAACATATGTTCAGTATGGTGGTATCTTTTTAAATTTGGATCATGTCAACAGACACCTATAGAGTGCACCCAACACCTCGCTGTATTTTGCTGTTTGGTGCCAGAAAGTTAGCACGGCGGCCATGATGCTGCGCCCCATTCAGCTCAAACTGACACTTGAACTCCTCACTCCCACCCAGATTCCTGACACCACCCTTTGATACAGCTTTTGGCAGGTGCTGGTACCAGTAGTGGCAGTACTTTTTGAGTACTGGGTGTCCACCTCTGCTGAAGAGTATATCCATGTAAAAGTTACTTAGCTTTAAAAAGACTGCATGAACAATTGACTTCTACATGAGTGTCCACTGAAATTGATGGAATATGTGTACCAGTGTTTAAATTCCTTCCTTAGCTAAACTATTCCATAAGGGATAAAAGGTTTTGTGCTATGAGTTAAATATTGAACATGTCAGAAAAATTCACTCCTAATGCTGCCAGTTAGAGCACAAAGAGTTGCCAGTTCAGTAGATTGGTAAAGTAGTTAGTCTAGTCACATTGAAAGCTACTCTGCTCCTTCCTACACCACCCCCTTGCTCTCTTAGAGGCTTGATTTTCAGTAACTCATCAGCCTTGGGCCTCTGTGCCTCCAGTGTTTGTATATCAAGGGCCGAGGTCAGCTTTTTCCTTCCTCAGTCTGATCTTTAGCCCACCAACGCCTCATTACCTTGTAAAGGCATTATTGAGTTAAGTCCTTAGTGTTGGGCCTTTGTGCCTCCAGTGTTTGTATATCAAGGACGGAGGAGCTGCTTGAGTCACAGAGTCCAGTGTATCATCGCTACCTTTGTGTGTTACTCACTTTGCTGTGCTGCTCTCGAGGCGTCGCAGTGTCTTCCGCCACTGCCGACCAAGACAAGACAACGCCCTCTTTTTCACATCCTTTTTATGGGATAAATAAACTTTTTCAGGAAGAATTTGCAGTTTTATTCACCTGACTACATAAACAAATCGAGTCTCCCCTGATACATAGTTAACATTCATGTTTATCTGCCTGTCTCCTTGTTTGTCTTTTCTCTCTTTCTCTCTCTCCCCCCCTTATGCAAGAGTTAACCAGCATCTTCACTCTCATCCCTGTGCTGTCCACTTCCCTTTTGCAAGAGTTCACCAGCATCTTCACTCTTTCATCCCTATGTTGTCCAAATCCTGATGCAAGAATTAACCAGCATCTTCACTCTTCCATCCCTGTGCTGTCCAAATCCCTTTTGCAAGAATTAACCAGCATCTTCACTTTCATCCCTGTGCTGTCCAAATCCCTTATGCGAGAGTTAACCAGCATGTTCACTCTTTCATCTGTGCTGTCTAAATCCCTTATGCAAGAGTTAAACAGCATCTTCACTCTTTCATCCCTGTGTTGTCCACATCGATCCCTTATGCAAGAATTAACCAGCATCTTCACTTTTTCATCCCTGTGCTGTCCAAATCCCTTTTGCAAGAGGTCACCAGCATCTTCACTAGCAGTCATCAGTGTCGCAGTGTTGCCAGACAAATAGAAATTCTCAAGTTATGCAGAAAAATAATCGAAAAAATGGAAAAAAAATAATAAAATATTTCAGCTAACTCCTCTACTTTCATAATTCTATTTCATGCATGTAGAACTGATTTATTTATTTACATGTATTCATCAGGCTTATTGTAAAGCTAAAAATATGTGTTTCAGAGGTTTGTCTTATTCATAGCCTACCATTATACCATTTTCAAGGAATATATGAAATTAAAATTCATAGAAATTTACTTGAATCTCTAAATACTTGCTCTATAGATAGCCTATTGTTTATGGGGAGTGAGGTGCAGACGTCGAGTGAGTGAAGCAATGCGCCCCCGGACATATGCCCCTCTCATTAGTTAGTTACCCTATGAAACGGTCTCAACAAGCTGGTTTCACTATAGTCTAAAGATATTTTACATGCGAAACTAGATAAAATAAAGGACCGGCCCAACGATGCCAGATTGCCGTACTCAGCCTCTTATGTTTACCGATTTCCGACCCCAAAAACTGCCTCCTCGACCCAAATAACTGCCTTCTTATATTATTATCGTTAAAATGGTTAATTACTGATGTTTCTTGGCAATAGTTAGGCATCAGAAACCGGTAAATACGAGGGTCTGAGTACGATAATCTGGGACCATTGGAGGCAGTGAGGCACACGGGGCGGTAAGGACGTGGTGGCGCCGCACGTCTCATCCTTTTCCTCATTATTCCACCTTTCCCCGCGGCCAGGAGGACATTTAGCGCGCCAGGTGAGTTTGGAGGAAAGAAACTATATATATGATTATCCAGGAGGTCGAAGGGTGAAGAATAAGGGCGTGAAAAGTGTGTATGAAAGGCATGAGTGATTATCGACCAATACAACGCCCCGGCCATTGGCGAGTATCATTTTTTTCTTTATTGAACTTCCTGCCGCCACGCTGGTCTGGAGGCCTCGGCAGGAAGGTATTGGGACCCACGAGGTTGATTACATTCGGTTATTAATGATATGGGAAGGGAATTTAAGGCGTGAAGTGTGAATGGAGGATAAGGGAGACAGCCATTGGGGAGCATCATTTTCTTCCCTTATTGGACTTCCTGCCGCTCGTTGGTCTGGAGGCCTCGGCAAGAAGGTAATGGGAGCCACGAGGTTGATTACATTCGGTTATTAATGACATGGGAAGGGATTAAAGACATGAGGTGTATGGCGGGGCTGGAGTACGTGGGGGACGGCCATTGGCTATTATGATTTTTCTTCCCTTATTGAACTTCGCCACGCTGGTCTGAAGCCCTCGGCGGGAATGTATTGGAGTCCACGAGGTTCCTTTCATTCAGTTGTTAAGGGCATGGGAAGGGGATTAAAGGCGTGAAAGGTATGGCTGGGTAATGAGGGAGGCGGGCATCGGCGCCACCATGGACCAGCAAGCCGCCCCCCACCCTTTTCTACGTTATTCGTTTTCCTCTTTTCGTACTTGTATCCTTGTTGTATTCCGGTTCGGGAGTCTTCATGCGATGTATTTAGGTGTTTTCTTTAGGGCTTTATGGAAGGGATTTGTTTGTTATTAAGTTGATGTGGTTCCATGCTTGTTGTTTGGTATGACAGAGTGCTGTTTACTGAGCCGTGGGTGGTCGTGGTATTTACATTACTTTTCTGGCATTAGTTACTGTGGGGATGATATTAGTGTATGAATAGTTCTTGGGGAAATGGACTTGAGAGGGCCGTTTTCGATAACTGGGCAATTATTATTATTATTATTTTTTATTTTTTTTGCATGGAAGTGGTTGTCATCCTTAGAAATGTTAGGCAGCTGTTTGCCCTTTAACAATTTCTGGTTCCTCCCTTGAAATTCGGAGGTGAAACAAGAAGTAGGATGTTCAACTTAGAAAATATTGGTTAGTTTGTTAGTCAAATTGGTATTTTTTATCTATCACTTCAACAACTGTCCTGATCACAATATTGGCACTTCCTTCTTCCCCCCCAGGATGCCAAGTCACTACGACAAGGGTGACTATGACAGCCGTGACGCTGGGGGAGGAGCTCGCTACAGGTGAGGTTTGACAGTTCTTTTATTATGTGTGTTAATGTTGTTTCCTTTGCCAGCCATGTCATTATTATTGTTTTAGATATAAATGAAAATATTACTCAAACATGGAGCATACTTCAGTTTGTAGAGTATACTGTTATCTTCTTATACTCACCACCTTCCCCTGTTTTCTCCAGCAGTAGAGGTCGAGGCAGAGGCCGGGGCAACTATGCCTGGGGCGGCCGCGTGGGCAACAGCAGCAGTAGTGGCGGTGGCCGGGGGTATGGGCGAGGGGGAGCCAGTGGGGGAAGCAGCGGCAGTGGTGGCAGTAGGTACAGAGGAGGGGGAGGGCACGGGGTGGCCTCGAGCAGCTACCGAGACAACACCAGCTACCATGATAGGTGAGGGGTGATGGTGGTGACCTGAAGGAGTGGTGGTGTTAACCCTTTCAATACGGTGACACAGACGTCGGCGTCACAGTATGGAAGAGGATTAATCCTCTTCTAAACCTCTTAATCCTCTTCCTTTCCTCTTAAGAGGCTTAGGAGAGGATTAAGAGGAAATGGAAGAGGATTAATCCTCTTCCATTTCCTCTTAACCCTTTCCATACTGTGATGCCGACGTCTGCGTCACTTATCGAAAGGGTAAAGAGTTGATATTATTATTATTATTGGTGGTAGTAGGTGCTATAGTAATGATTCTGCTGTTATTGTTATTTTAGTTATGTATAATTATGCCTTAATCTACCACCAAGTAGTAGAAAAGAAAGTTGGTCTGCAGTGTGATGAATATACATATACAGTTGTTTTCAGCAGCAGGTAATGGATGTTCTTACGGTGTGCTTCCATGTGCAGGTACAGCGAGTCCCGACGCAGCGGTGGCCACATGGTGAACCCCTGGGATGCCGGCATGGGCCCTCGGGAGGTGGGTGGCGGGGGCGGCTATGGGGCCCACGCCTCAGCATTCGGGGCCACTGGCATGGGCATGGGGAGCAGCGGGGGAAGTGGGGGTGGGGCAGGCACCTCCCAGCTGATTGGCTCCCTTAATCAGCTGAGTCAGATGGGCAACGACAAGTCCAAGCTGGCTCTGAATATTCTCAACGCTGTCCTCTCATCAGTAAGCTGATGTCATGTTTATTTCCCTGTGGCAATGATATTTTCCCTTCTTTCATCAGTTATAAATCACCTTGAATTCTCGGGAAGTATTTATTTGTGATGTATTAAAATTAAGCCGGCCAATAATACAAGCCATATATCCAGATATGGGGTGTATTTCAGGGTATGTTACTATTACTTAAATTTTTATAAATAATAACTATAAATAAATTTAAGGCATCCACATCCAAAGTGGGAGATGGAGGGTGAGAGTGGAAGCAGTTAAGAAGTTCAAAGTAAAAAAGGCTCCTGCCAATGACCATATAGATAACCAGGGGTGTGGATTCAGAGTTAAGGAGTCGGCTGCTTTCGGCTGGAGTTGGAGTTGGTAAAATTATCTGAGTCTTTTATGTGATCAGTTCTTGTGTAAAGTACTTGGGTGCACTCCTAGAATTGTGTTGCCACTTTGTGGGAAAAATTAGCTTATGTGGGAGTTCTTGTGGGAGAATATTTCAAGCAAGCAATTTGTGGAAATATTGATTTAACTACTGTATTGCAGTGATAGACAATATATAATGCTTTACTCGGCAAATATTTGTGAACGCCTAACGAGGTTTGTCATGTTCCTAAGCTGCCTTTATTCTTGCCAGTGATCACCTTTCCCCCGCAGGACAACGCTATGGGTGAAGGCCGCGACGCGTGGGAGCACGGGCCGCCCCCAAGGAAGATGAGGCGCATGGAGTGGGTGAGTTACTGCATGGGGGTGCTGTTGGGGACTATCAGGGATGGGGGTTCCTATAAGGATGTGCTTGAGTGTGTTTAGCTCCTAAATTTGTCTCATTTGGTCATCTCTGAGACTGACTCCTAAATACATAATGTATATTTGGATGTAAAGGGACTAATGCTTTCAGTTGTATGTTTATACAGCAAACTTGTACCCCAAGCCTTCAAATGTGCACTATTGGTCTGGGAGGAGGAGGAGAAAGTGGGAGGAGGAGGAGAGGAAGAAGAGCTGGTGAGGAGAGATGGAGCTGCCCTGTGGCTCCCTCAGGAGGAGGAGGAGGAGGAGAGAAGAGGAGGGTGAGCAGTAGAAGGAGGAAGAGCAAGGACGAGTGGTGGCTCTGTGAGAGGAGGGTGTGAGGGGCCACAGCAGGTAGTGGTGGTGGGTCACAGGAACCCAACATGTCATGTCTACAGCACTGACCTACTGCCCTCATGAAACTAATGTTTTACGCTCAGGTCTGCTGGCATGTCAGTGACTCATTGTCTTTATTCCCTGAAAGAAATTATCACAGTATGTTGATCCCACATATGATTGGCACCCTGAGTTTGTGAGGCAGCGCACTGGGCTGTGAGTGCCTCGCCAGGGCAGCCGCCTGCCGGGGGAGCCAACCCTTGAAGGAGCTCTGCTCAGTGTGGGCGGGGGAGACTGAGTGGTGAGTGTCTTCCACAGGACGAGCTGCGTCCGCCCCCCGCCCGCAGGTACCCCCCTCGCTACAGCCCCCGGCGTACCTGGGACCGCCGGGGTGGCCCCTCTTACCCCCGAGGGGACCACCACAGCGGCAGCACTGACTACCAGGCCCGCAGGGTGGCCAAGGCCCGACGGGGCAAGCCCTGGCATGATACCAGGAGTGGTAAGGGCCCTGGGCGGGAGGGCCGGGCCAAGGAGGAGCAGGACCTGTCGGACGACCTGGAAAGAGAGAGCACCACCGCCGCTGCTGGCACCAGTGCGGCCCAGGCCCCCCAGAGGTAAGCGCCAGGGAGGGCCTCCGCTGCCCCCGGCCCACCTTTACTTTTCAGTGTAGTGTGGCCAAGGTGCAAGTTACCTGGCCGGGTAGGGCCATGAGGACTCAGAGTCCTGCCGCCACGCACCAAACCTCAGGCCTGCAACATGTCCTTTTCCCTTTATCATTTTTTGACTAGAGAGCTTGCCAGGAGAGACATGTGAGGGAACAGTAATATTTATTTCAGTCCACTACATCATTATTTCTCTTCTTTGGTGCCTCCACTCCTTTTGACTTTCAGTACTCAAGTTGCTTCATTTTTCCACCTTCACTCTTGTGACCTGGCTGTGGTGGTGGTGGTGGTGAGTGTGGCCTGCTGTGGCAGGCATGAGTGGTCCAATGCCCTAGGTGCCATACTGACCCTGGCTCACAGTAGGCTGGTGGCACCTCTTCACTCAGGAGTTGGAGGTGCCGTGGGGGAGAAGAGGTGCCCTGTTGTTACTGTGTTGGTATTGTACAGTTTCAGTCTGTCATTAAAACAAGCCTAGTTCTCATTCTTAAATGTGAAAGCAGGCAGAGCTATAAAGGAATGCATACATGTCCTGTTTAATAATGCCACTTGCAAGCACCCATGATTAAGAAAACTCAAAGGCATATAATTTTGGAGGTGACCAGACATTAGCCTGCTACATTGCATCTTGCTATCAGTGAACCAGCCACCAGGTGCCACCCCGGGCAGGGCCACCCCAGTGAGGAAGGTGGTGTGTGCCTGTTGCATACACTAGCATCTCGATCCTGTAGTCACTTGGTCCAGGGTTAGGGTAGGCGGCAGCACTCAGAAAGACACCTTCATCTGGTGTAGGGGCCGCTGAGAGGGTTAGGAGAGCACACCTGTGTCAAGGCCACACACGTTGTATAGACCTGTCATGTGAGGGGGCGGTGTGAGTGTACCCTTGCCTCACGACATGCACGTTCCTCCTGCTCTAGGGAACACAAGGAACTGACACACAAGCAGTTCACTGAACTTAAGGTGAACTGAATGACCTGTGCAAGGTGCATCACTAGTTCTTGCTTTACATGTCTGTCTGCAGTTTTTTATGTTAAATGAAAGATTTTCTTATTTTTGTGTGTTAAGTGTTGTTAGTAACAAAGGTTAGTGCAGATGTAAAGCAAGAACTGTCCAGGATGCATATGTGTTTGAGTGCATGTGAGTGTGTGCGTGTGTGTGTATATACATCTAAAGGGAAGTAGGGAAGGGGCTGTGTGTGTATATGTAAAGTATTATTAGGTTAAGAAGCATCACCAGCACCTCACTCCCTGATGGCACGTGATGCAGGACGGACCAACAGGTGGGTGAGCCGCACTTTGTTCCCCCTCCGGGCCTCAGAGACTAAAGCTGCACCAGTAAACAAGCAGATAACTAACCGCTCTCTAACATCATCCCACTCCAAGACACTATTAAAGTAGAGCTCCTTTTTAAGATGTCCTTTTTAATCTAAAGTTGTGTGATTGCCATTTATCCCCTCTTAACACCCATTCCCTCACTGGCCCCCTTGCACCCCCACCCCCTGGCACCCACTACAACCCCCCTCCCCAGTGCTGTGATATTGACTGTGTCTCTTGCCCAGCAGTGAGGACAAAATGGAAGAGGATGAAGGCAAGGAGGAAACCGAAGCCTCCAGCCAAGGCAAGGCAGAAGGGAAGGCTGAGGGAGAGGACAAGGAGGCCAAGGAAGGAGAAGAAGGAGCTGCTGCGGGAAAATCCGATGACAAGGAGGGAAAGAAAGATACTGACATGGTGAAGCAGAATGAGGTGAGAGTATTTCATATCAGGAGTTGTAGTTTCTTGTTTATCTTCAAAGTTGATTTTAGATTGGGTATTCCTAGTGATTCCCCAATACTGCCGTGGGTATCAATTTGGGTTTGTCAGGGCTTTCAGGAAGTACTATTATCATCCTCTAGGCAAATATTAAAGGGGTATTGGATTGGGTTGGGGAGATCTTGGGTCTGAAAAGTTTAGTACCCCTTCGATCATTAGTTTTCTTGTTTCTCTTCTACATTTCCTTTCTTTGCGTCACCAGGCCGGGGAGATAACGTGGCTGCCCCGAGAGGCTCTGCAGTGCCATATGTGTGGCCTCTCCAAGTTCCCTGATATCAAGGTGAGACTGGGCTATGGGCATTCAGAGGGAGGCTAGAAGAGGCTGAGGAAAAGTTAAGATAAAGTCAGTAAGTTGGTTTTATTTATATACATGCCAGGGTAGGAAGGATTAGAGGTGGGGAGGTTTTGCCATGGATATTAAGTTTTTTCGTATGTATAAACAAATGGATCTCCTCGTTTCCAGTCTTACATGCGACATCTAGAGAGCCGACGCCATGAAACTCTCAAATACTCCTTCCATGCCAAGGGTGCAGCCATCCTTCACTTCCTGCGGGCCAATTCCAAGGTAACGTGTGTGTGTGTGTGTGTGTGTGTGTGTTTTCTGCAGATATATACACTGCTGATTGTATACTATTTGAGCATATAATCCATAATAATTGTTCATTGTATATTTCCCCTTTGTCTTTCTTCCTCATTTACCTATTCTACTTTTAACCTCTTGTCTTTTGTCTCCTGTTTCTAACCTTTCTTTCATGTCCTCGCCCAACAGTTGGCATCACAGAGGAAGATGCTGAAGAGCCTGCGTCGGGGCATCAAGGGCCCCATCATGAGGTGCCGCAAGTGCCAGTGTGAGGTGTTCGGCTACATCCGGGAACACGCCAAGACAGTGGAGCACATTGTGAGTTGTTTTGGAGGCCACTGTGTCTATTGCCTTATTTTTCATCCATTTATTTATTTGTTTATAGTCTTGAGGTGCCTTTACTCTCCATTATTGGCTCAGTACTTAGGTTTTGTCATGGTATAATGGAAACCCAGTCTAATTCGCGTTGTTCATTTATTTATTTAATGTTTCAAGGTGCCTATACTCTCCTTTATTATCTCGGTGCTAAAGTTTTGTCATGGTATAATGGAAACCCAGTCTAATTTGCGTTGTTGATTTATTTATTTAATGTTTCATGGTGCCTATACTCTCCTTTATTATCTCAGTGCTAAAGTTTTGTCGTGCTATAATAGTCAGCCTCTTGTAGTACTCGAGTAACCTTTGCCTGGATCAGTTGCAACCTTAACTCTCAGTATTTAGTAGGTCTCTGGTTGTGTATTTGGCAGTGGATAATTTGTCTTCATTAGTTGACCATGCAAGACTTAAGTTACTCAGCCACTATCATTACCATACACACATTCACACATCTACAATCAGTAACTTACCTCTATTACCTCCACACAGGCCCTGAGGAACTACCTGCGGGTGGTTTGCTGCAACACCACCTTCTTCAACCGTGCAGACTTGGAGGAGCACCGCTTGTCCCTCACCCACCTCAAGGTTAGCCTCTTGCCTCCTTGGTGCAATACTTACTGAAGGGATGAATGTTGTGCCCTGTGTATTAACTTTGCAACCCCCTTTTCTGAGTCTTATTAATCCCACTTGATCTTGCTTACAGAACCAGTTGGAGGAGGGACAGAAGATGGAAGCCGAGAGCGAGGTTGAAGACATTGGAGTGGAAGAAAGTGGTGAGTTCAGTGTAGTTTTGTAGTTCTAGTTGAAAAATAAAACTTGCCTATATGAAGTTTTGGAGGCCACTGTGTCTGTTGCCTTATTTTTCATTCATTTATTTATTTGTTTATAGTCTCAAGGTGCCTTTACTCTCTCCATTATTGGCTCAGTACTTAGGTTTTGTCATGGTATAATGGAAACCCAGTCTAATTTGTCAAGCTAACTAGGATTTTTTGGGGGGAGCCGTTTCTCAAAGGCATGACTGATATAACTTACTCCACACCCTTACACTGGAGGGAAAAGGTTTTATTCCCATTTATTCTCAATTTTTCCAAAAGCTAACTGAAATTTTATGTGGGTGTGTTTCTTTAAGGCATGACCATTGATATAACTCACTCCACACCCTTACACTGGAGGGAATAGGTTTCATTCTCATATTCATTCTCCATTTTACCACAAGCTAACTATGAAATATGGTGTGGTTGTGTTTCTCTAAGGCAACTCACTCCCTGCCCTTACAGAGGAGGGAAAACTCTTCGCCGACACTATCAAGCACATGAAGCAGAAGACCAAGTTTTCCGAGGTGACAAGCCCAGAGAACCTGATGCCCTACGACCCAGCAACACCCCAAGGTAAGGACGTACAGCCAGGGAGGTGCTACATAAGGGTGCTGGAGAGAGAGAGAGGGGAAATATTTGTGATGTATAGTATAGTGTCATTTTATAATATTACTTTGCTACCTCTGATAACTCCCACAGCACTTCTTTGTCTCCTTCCTTTTCCCTCCCAACTTTCTTCAATCTATCTCATTTACAGTATGCCTAGGAATGTGTAGCCAATTTTTAACTTGTACTTTACCAATAACTGTTTCATTATATTCCGTCATCCAGTCTGTGCTTCCCACCAGACCTTTCTTTTTCTTTTCACTTTGTCTCTTTTTCTGTCTTTGCTTTTCTCTCTCATTTACAGTATGTCCAGGAATGTGTAATGTCTAACTTGCACTTTACCAATCTTTTTTCACAACCCTCCATCATCCAATCTGTTCATTTACTCACCAGGCCTCAACTTCATCTGGAAGCGGTCACACTACAGGTGCAAGGCGTGTCCTCAGGTCCGCCTCGCCTCAGCTGCTGACACCGAGGAACACTTCAAGTCCTTGGACCACTACAACAACCTGATGGCACACCTCAAGGCCATAGAGGTGAGCATTGGACCCAGGGAGTAAGGGGAAATGGAAACAGGGACAGAGAGAGAAATGGAAGTGAGGAGAGTACAGAATGAAGGGAAGGAATTGGTGGGAGGAAAGTCTTGCCAGGAAGGGGTAAAATGGAGAAAAGGGCTTGGAGTGAGGGAAGGAGATGACAGAGCAGGGAGAGAGGGAGAAAAGGAAACTAGGAGAGTACAGAACAAAGGAAATGGTAGATAAATCTTGCTAGAAAGGAGAAGAAAAAGGGTCTGGGTGTGAAGGTAGGAGAGAATAAAGGAGTAAAGAAAAGTCCCGCTAGAAAGGAGTAGAAGAGCAGAGAGAGAAACAGAGATGAAGAAATTGAATTGGTAGTGTTTAAAGTGATCTAAAAGTAAAATATATTCCCCTTCACGCAGCAGGAGAAAGAGAAGAAGAGACTGGAGGAGGAGGAAGCAGCAAGGAAGGCCGAGATAGAGCGCAAGAAGAAGGAGGAGGCAGAAGCGAAGGCTGCAGAGGAGGGCAAAGGAGGGGAAGGGGAAGAGGACAAAGAGGAAAAGGAGGCAGAGGGCAAGGAAAAGGGCGACCAGGAAGCAGAGAAGGAGGAGAACGAAGACAGCAAGAAGAACGGAGATATGGAGGGTGAGGAAGATGAGGACCTGGAGGAAGAGGAGGAGGAGGAAGAAGCAACGGCAGCAGCACGGACAGGAGAAGAGGAGGAGGAGGAAGAGGAAGAGGATACGAGCTTCAACTTCGAGGAGGACATGCACAATATGGAGACGGTTGACGAGGCGTGTGATGACGGGGAGATTGAGGGAGGCCTGGAGGGCAGCTTGGCAGAGGAGGGTGTGGGGAAGGAGGACTCGGTTGGAGGTGTTACTACTGAAGCGCTGTTTGTAAGTTGACCTTTACTCTTACATTATTTATTTTAACCCTATTTTAAACCATTTCTTGTGCATTAGCTCTTCATATTCTGGTTCTTTTGTGTATGTAATTCTTATGCCTTTATATATTCTGGTTCTTTGGCCTTTAACTTTCTCTCTGTTTTGTCTTTTTACACTCAAATATAGTAAAGTGAGTTTTTTTTACGAGTGCTATGGTAGGCTGTTGTAGGGATAATCACCCCTCCTCTGTGTTTTCTCTCCTTAACTTCATTTCTTCATTCCAGGCCGATATTTCTTGCCTATCTGAGGTGGGAGAAGAGTTAGATGATGAGGTCATGGAGAAGATTGAGCCAAAGGAAGAGAAAGTGGAAGTTAAGGCTGAGGCTGAGGAGGTGAAGGTGGAAACAAAACCCGTGGTAGAGGAGGTGAAGGCAAAGGCAAAACCCAAAGCAGCTGTCAAGAAAGAGGCAGAGGAACCCGTGGAAAGGTGTGTAGTGTATACTTTAGGGTGCGAGACTGCTGGTGCCCATACTTACATTGGGTGTTTTATGTGTGTAATTTACCCATAAAACTGAAGAATTATAAAAAGAGCACTTGAAAGCCTTATTTTTGTACACACTTATAGACTTGTGGGCAGTCTGTATCTTTTTTCTTCTTTTCCGTTTCAGCGTAAAGAAGGAAGCCGTCAAGAGGGAGAGGGAGGAAGATGAGGAACCGGCGGCAACAGTGGCAGTGGAGGCCAAGGGTCGCGGTCGTGGCGCTGCGACTCCTCGGGGTAGGCGGGGCCGGGGCCGGGGCAGGGCTAGGTCGGCCAAGAACTAACACATCCACTGGTGCCAGACTCAGCGGGATCTTTACGTTGTGTCAGTCGGGGCATTACTTTCCATATACAACACAATTGGCCTTTAACCTGTTGTGCTTTCTTTTGTACATGTTGAAAACTTTTGCATTTAGTTTAAATTTTGTGCATGAGTGCCATGTTGTGCCATGGTGGCAATGTCTTGATTATGTGGATTTTTTCTTGTGGCATTTGGGGAGTGATTTTAAGAATATATTCAGGATCATTAGTCGCTCTACACATCGAGGTCACATTGTGTGACGGCAGTGATGATGGTGACTGATATACTCTTTACCACTGGTTTAGGTCCCTTCCCCATCACCTCTTGAATAACACCACTTAATGACAGTACACACACTCCCTTGTTTAGACATTTGTATAATGTTGATGCTTCTGCCTTGCTTGGATAACAAATGCAGTCTTGCATCACTTGGTTGACAGAAGGCAAAGGCCTGTAATGAATGGATATTTTGTTGGTATTTGTGGAGTGATTTTTTACCCATCATTCAGGATTATCATTAGTCATCCAACATATCCATATCACATTATTTGGTTGGCTTTGCCAACTTTGGTTCATTAAATTTTGGTTCTTGTAAGAGGAAGAGTTCTGAAACCTAATGCTTCAGAGGGAAAGGAGTTGACAAAGGAAGCTGTGTACCAGTGCTCAATAATTGGGTACATAGATCAACTCTGCATTTCCTTTGAAACTTAAGTATGGACAAGATATTGATGTTTAAGGTGGTGTCAGTCTTGGGCTGTTGCATTTCCTGCATGAATTATGAAAATTTCAAGAGTCCCAGTTTGTGTTTGATGGTTTGTTGACGGAAGCAGTCACTTTATTGACATGGAGGGAAGCCAAGCACTGGGGGGGATTGTCTTAGCAATTTCTGTCTGTGGCAGGCTGTTGCTTCAACAACATGTGTGCACATACACACGCATTCACCTTTGTCTCCGTATACCACCACTAACTTAGACCCCTGATGTACCTTGATGCTGCATGCCTTACACACAAATATTCAGGTTATTTTGACCACCACAATGCCAGCTCACCAATAGTCACAAAGGGCGGTGTTGTCCCCCGCGTCATCAGCATATTAATCCCTGCAGGACGATTACTGTGATTATGGTTTTGTGTTTATATTAAGGAGGAGGAAGTCCTGTATAAATTTCCTCTCACTCTTCCAAGGTGATGCCCAGCATAGTCATCTCAATTTGTACTCAGTGTTTAGTATTAAAGGTTTGTGTACTCGAGGGGTTCCCGGGTGTCTCTGGCCAAAGACATATTCCAGTCCTTATTTGAGTCCACCCATTTTTGCCTCCCAGCCCAAAACCTTCGCCTTGGTGTTGCCCGTGTTCCTCGCTCCCTTGCCTAAGATGCATTGACTATTGGACCATTTTTATTACATTTCTTTTTTTAGTTTTTAAGGCGTAGCTGTAAATTTCGGTTATCCAAGTAATGGCATTAAAGTGGATACCAGAGTTTGCCGTTTCATTCCCACTCGGCATGTATGACATAGGTAGTAAGGCATCCCACCCAGATTGAAATTGTGTTCTTGAATTATTCTGTTCCCAATTTAATTTTTGCTGCTGGTGTCCATCATGCTTCATTATGAGTGGCATTGCCTGAAGAATTGTATGTGGACTCCCATTCTTGAGGAGATTTCCAGCTGCCAGAGCTACAAAACTGTGATGCTGTTAAATAAAGGTAAATTTAACCCTTTTGGTGCATGAAGAACAGTCTCACAAGCTAACCACATCCAAAGCCAAGAGACTAACCTAATGCTGAAAGTAGAAATGAACTAGGGTTTGTGCTGAAAGTTGTCCACGGTATTAGGTGTAGTTGAAAAAAATGTACATAGAGAAAATTTTAATATACATTTATGTGGATTCAATATACATTCACCATATACATAATATAAATCTCTGTAAGCTAATATACAATCACTCATCATACATTTGCTTAGACTGGAATACTGAACACTAACACCAGCAGGGAGGGGAACACAGGACTGCAGTGACCACCTTCTTGGCCACTGCAAGGCTTAGTTAGTATATTTAGTGGAATGCTTGGTAGAGCAGTATACAGATTAGTCAAGAGATTGTAGTGAAGTGCTCAGTTCCCAACATTATGCAGCAGCCATGCATATCTGTACAGTTTTGAAAGAATGTGCCTTGCATAATTCTTAATTCATATACCAGTTTTACAAGTAGTGAAGGCACAACTGCAGCACAGGACTGGTCTAGCATAGTGGCAGGTTCCTCATGCCTTGGCTCTGACGAAAAAACCCAAATTACAGGCTCTTCTTTCCTAGGCTGTTCCCTGGAGATCGGTCCCAACAATATTTGTGCCAGACCCATCCCATACAAGATTTCTTCAAACCACTTGTAGTGGGTTAATACATCTTATACTAATTTCCTGATATTAATGGTATGGTGCAAAAATAGCCCATGAAAAAAGTAATGTAGAATTTAACAAGCGTGAGAAAACATTTAGCTGCCATGCGTCAGTAATAACCAAGACATCTTTAAGTAAGAGAGCTTCGAATACATCCAATAAAGCCTACCAATAAATTTTGCCTGTGTATAATGTATGTGCTAAAAGTTTCCAGGCAATAGTAGTAAGGCTTGCCCAAAGAAATTACATTCTTAAGTGTTTTGATTGGTGCAACTTTGCAGTTAACAAGCAATTTGAATTTTTACCAATCTGAGCAGTAATAAGCAGTACTGATATATATTGTGGTGCCTAATCTTCTAAGTTTTAATTTTGAAATTTTATACTTGCCAAAAGTGTGCAAGTGTGTTAGGGAATGGGGTTCCCGTGTGCATTACATGAGGGAGAGAGGGATGCAAGCCTTGAGGACACTCACCAGAACATTAGGAACCAAATTAATAGGAAAAATACATTTTATGAAGTTGACAATCTACTGACCAAAAAACTTGGTACCTACTCTTCTAATTGCAGCACCATTGTTTTCCTTATAGTTTACTGGAATGTACAATGCCAGTTGTACATGGCTATGACCACAAGTAACAACTGCACACTGGCCTTTGACCAATGCCTAAACCTCACGTGAGACGTGGCGGGACAGCAGCGAGGACAAAGGAAGCAACAGCTCGGAGCTTTGTGGATGCTCAACTGAAGGAGTGTTTGTCTTTGTGCAAAATTGTTGAAGTAGAACAATGATTTCCAAAACCATCTTTGCTTGCCTTCCACAAGTCCCTGCTACAATCTTCTCAAGACATACGGAAAACTATTTGTGCAATGAACTATGTACTAATCTTTCTAACTCAAACTGCCACATGAGGGTTCAAATTTTTGGTCATGTAGAATCGACTAAAAATTCAATGAACCTCTGTAGCGCTCAGGCCAGTCATTCTTGTGATCATATAGAATGCTACAGGACTTTGCTTATTATCTACTTCCATTAACTTATTGTTATTGTATTTTACTGCTTTCACCATCATCCTTAACAATGCAGTATGTATTAACAATCCAGCAGCCTCCGGTCACACGGTAAGTTGATTACATTATCACCAGACTGGTTATTATATTCACTGGGTAAGTCCATTCACACAGTCATCATCCTGCTTTTCACACACACATACATCTCCTCTAAGGGTACGGCCACACTGCACGCGGTTTGCTGGGAGGGTAGAGGGTAGCGGGATGCCTAGTGGGTCAGAGGCAAGAACAAACACATGCTATCTAGTAGGAGTGGCCATACAGGACGTGGGTAGCGGGTGAGCTTGGAGGAAACCCGCTACCCACGTCCTGTATGGCCACTCGTATTAGATAACGTGTTTGTTCTTGCCTCCGACCTGCTAGGCGTCCCGCTACCCTCCCAACAAACCACGTGCATTGTGGCCGTACCCTTACAGTCACTCACTCACAGAAGGCAAGTGTGGGGCATCCATTGTGTTTGTTCTTGAATTTGTGCACAGGTGAAGGTATGGCATGGCTCTTACTGATGTGGGTTATGAGATGTGTAACTTGTCTGCCATGTGCATCTTCATTACTACATTATTTGAAAACAATTCTTCCCTCTTATCAAAAGTATAAGGGCCATGACTGCCCATTTTCAATTAGTCATTGGTAAGAAACAATGGCTTTTATTTGAAGAGGAAATAAGTGATTTGCTTTGCATGAACTTGTGATGGTATTTGAAACACGTTAACAACGGTCTTCCTAGTAGTACAGTTGTTTATGAAGAAATAATGCATTTGAAAACAAGCTGACCACAGTCTTCCCAGTAATGCAGTTGTTTATGAAATGACTTTATGGCCAGGCAAAATATAGTCTAATGACAGGATACCTAAACAACCTCTGTGCCGGCTCACCTGAGGCACCACCACCACTGCTGCATCCTGTGGAAAGGCAGCAGCAGAAACCCAGCTCTCCTTCGCCCTACTTGAGGAACTTTATGGACATCTTCTGCTCCACGTCTGTGCGTTCCAGGGCTGAACAGAACTCCTCAAAGCTGATCATCTGGTCCCCATCCCTGTCTGCCTCAAGAATCGTTCGCTCCGCAATGCTGTTGAGCTGATCGTCACTGTGGGTCAGGAAAAACACTGTGTTACTATTATGTAAAATATAATTCCTACACCATTGGCTCTTATTTAAATTCAGTTGACCCTTAGATGGTGGCAGTATTTGAAGAGTAGCTTTTTTTCCTATTTTATTTTATTATTAGTCTATCATGTCAAGGAGAAAGAGACCTCTTAACCCATGGGCTTCAGCTATGGGAAAGCCGAGAAATTACATTGCATCTTGAGACAAAAAAAAGAGTACTCCTCTCATAACCATAAAGCCGTTAAAAATATTTACTTTTACTCAAACTCCATTCTTTTTGGGTGGTGTTTGTTATACAATAAACAGTCTCGTGACGCGTGGCATCTAGCCAAGAGTTGCTTGTTGTCTACTATAGAGAATTTGACAAGTGATTACTGTATGGATAGCTAATTCAGTGTGCCATGACCTTACAGCACCACCATGACAAAAAAGCCCACCTCAAGATCACTGACCCATCACAATGACCTAAGGCATTCATGGTGAGTTGCGCTATGCCACCACCGCCTTAATTAGCTTGAATTAGGTGTTTTATGGCGAGCCCTTTTTAGGGTCCACCGTACTACAGCCACGACTCGTGAAAGCCCAGAAAAGGGTCTGCCGACGTTCTCGGGTTAAGCCGGAAGAAATGACTTCTTTGGTAGCTGAGGATATAGATGCTGATTTTTTGGATGATTTTGATGATTCTGACTCATCTACTGTCAGTGATTACACTGATACAGAATCTAAACCTTCATATAAATATATCAATATACATATAACCAATCAAACTTAAATAACATCTATATATAGATTCAAATGTTTGTTCAGTTTTGTGGCAGAGTCTATATATAGACGTCAATCTGGAATGCCCACTTGCGGGGAATCTATATATACACGTATGGATGAAAGTCGACTGCGTCTATACAGAGACGATTTTTTTTTTGGTAATACAGACATCTGCCCTGCTACCGGGAAGGGGTTAACTATCGTCTAAATATAGATTCAACCGCAATCTGGAAGTGTTGTTATATTGTTGACATACTAAACTGACTGACTGAATTTTGGACCGTCTATATATAGTTCCACCGCCGTCTAAAGGTTAATGTTTCATAGTGATTTGTCCATCTATCTGTATCATATTCCCTGCTGGTACTCCCCCTACTACTATCCCCAACCACAACCACTCACTCCTCCCTGCCCATTCTCCTCTAATACCCTCCCACTCCTCACCTGATGTTCTCCCCAACTTAATTCTCCTCTAATACCCTCCCACTCCTCACCTGATGTTCTCCCCGACCATCATGTGGAGGACAGCCAGCAGCTCCTCACGAGAGATGCGTTCGTCGTCGTCAAGGTCATACATCTTGAAGGCAACTGTTAGGGAGGAGAGAAAAAAATAAGGTGAATAGGAGGATGTTTTGCAGATGGACTGGTGAATAAGAAGGACGGTGGATTGACAGCAGGATAGGGTGGAGACTGATCACATGGGGAAGATTGGTGGATGGACTGCTTGAGTGTAGTGTATTCTCATAAAAAAATCAGTATGAAAGCAATCTAATCCAAACATCTTAGACTGAGGTTAGAGAATCGTATATAAACAAGAAGCAGACAGCCAGACAGACAAAAAAAGGATACGAGAGGCATGCAGTATGTGACCTTCAGTACGACCTTTAAAGGAGAGAGAAGGAAGGAAGAGGAAGAACAAAACCAGCCAGTCCCTAAAGTCGTTTTCTATCTATTTTTGCCCTTGAGTTGTCTCCTTTACTATAAAAATAATACATAATAAAAACTCACATCGCAGTTTCTCCTCCCTGGCATTAAGTTTGTTGTCCTGCGTCTTCTTGATGGGGCGGAAGTGGGCGAGGACGCGGACAAACTGGCGGAAGTTGACATGATCGTCCTCGCTCTCCTGAAAGTTGAAAGAGTTAAGTCAGTCACATGAGGGAAAAGGTCAAGTGGAAGGTCTCTATCTCAGTCTATTATGATTCTTGAGGGAAATAATGTAATGGGATGTAGAGGAAGGTCGTTACATGAGCGAAAAGGTCACGTGGAAGTTCTCTCAAGTTATCTACCGGTATATCTGTTTCTTGCAACTCTTAAGGTATATAATGTGCTGTAAGATATATATTTAATGTACATATTGTAATGTTATAATGTACTATGTCCTATAATTCTCTAGACAAATAATGTTATGGGATGAAATATTGGTGTATGTATTAAATGTCATATTGAACTCTAGTAATGTAAATTGGTAATCCATGCAACTTCCATTAGCTATATCCTACCAATATTTGTTTTATTATGCCTTATTTAGCAGGTGAAGTAAAAGTGGTTCCCTAAACAGTGATAGATTAACCAATAACCCTTGTGTCTTGGCTTCCATATATATTTTTGCTCTATATACTCATACTTCCTACCTATATACCTTCTATTAGCCACCTCCTACCTTTATTTATTTTATTATGTCTTATTTAGCAGATGAAATAAAAGTGGTTCCCTAAGCAGTGATAAATTAACCCATAACCAATGTGTCTTGTCTTATATATAATTTAGCTCTATATACTCATACTTCCTACCCCTCTATCCTACACCCCTTCAATCAATAAATCAATTCTTGGGTATTTTTCAGCCTCTCACCATTCACCCTAGCAAAACATTCGTCATGGAGTTTTGGTCTGAATGCAACTTACACACACACAAACACCTTGCCCAACACACTACACAGGAAAGGTAACACAGGCCTTTTCTCTCCCTCTGTCTTTTAACATTTTGAGTTGCTTCACTTCATTCTCATGCAGCTACAACCATGCAAATTTAGGAATCGAGTCAGGGAGAGGAGCTCCCTGACTCGATTCCTAAATTTGCATCCCATATGAATTTTGTCGATTTTGCCACAGAAACTTGGTTAACGAGAGAGAGAGAGGGAGAGGGAGAGAGAGAGTACCCTTTCTATCTTGCACTAACCTCCACAAAGTAACATAAAACAACAATGAGAGAATGTAAAGAAAACTAATCACTCCAACCCTTCCCTTTTCACGTACAGAATGATTTTCTTTCCAATGAATTATCTTGGTCTAATCTTGAAGTGTGTAGTGTTAGTACTCATAAATGGAACCTTGGGAGAGAGAATCAGCTTTTTCTTCCTCAGTCTGATCCTCTGATACAGTTTAAGAGAGAGAAAATTAACTTTTTCCCCTCGGTTGTTCCTTCGCCACCCCACCTTAAAGAAAGCATGCACGATGCGGTCCCCGAGGGGGTTGATGGCTAGCTCGGGGATGCGCAGGAAATCCTCACGAGATAGAGTGCCGCTGTCACCCTTGTCCAGGCTGGTGAAGCGGCTGTAGAGGCGCTCGATCTGGCTGGGCAGGACTGGAAGGAGATCCAATTAGTTGGATGGTTGTCAGGCTTTACTGTCTGTTTCTGCCTGTCTTTCTGGCTTTCACAATCTCTGGAAAAGCTGTACCTATCACAATATCAAAGTTATGTGGTAATTTCAGTGACATCATAGGAGAATAAATTGCTCCTAAGATATAAATTAGCTATTTAAGAGTTAACATTATTGATTTAACAACAAACAGCTTATTTGTTAACCATCATCACTTAAAAAATTGTCCAATTAGTATCCACATCCATCTGGTATATAATTTCACTTAAGTCTTCACTCATTATGACAACCTGAACAAACACTAACCTAATCTAGCTAAATTGGACAAACTCAAATTACCAGACATTACAGTTTTTCTCTATTTGACAACTCATAAAATTTAACCTAGCCTAATCTGACCTGACAGCTAAATCTAACCTAGCCTAGCCTAGCCTAACATGACTTTTACACCCAAATCTAACCTAACCTGACCTGACCACTAAATCAAACCTAACAACCTGTGTCAAACTGCCAAAATGGGATAAACAAAAATAAATCCCTCAATATATCTCCCCTAAGACTATGTTATATAAGGAATTTAATATTTCACAAAAGAGTGATTTGCAATGGCAGAGCAATATAGTAGATATGCGCACAGAGGTGGC
Organism: Eriocheir sinensis; assembly: GCF_024679095.1. Taxonomy (NCBI): domain Eukaryota; kingdom Metazoa; phylum Arthropoda; class Malacostraca; order Decapoda; family Varunidae; genus Eriocheir; species Eriocheir sinensis. Next base: position 5,709,655 of record NC_066537.1, read on the forward strand.
CTTCACAATGATAAAGGTTTACTTCTGGAATAACACCAAAAATTATATGAAAACCGAGAGAAGAATGGTAAAGCTGGCAAAAGTGTTCCTCGTGCAGTGCTGGGAAAAAAAGGGCACAAATGCTTGAATAAGTGAAAATAAGTGACTTTATTTCAGTTAAGAAAGTTACGTATTACTGAAGAGAAAAGCGAGTAAGAAGAACAGAGGAACAAGAGGAGGAGGACCTAAGAAGCGATACAGGTCAAAAGAAGAAGGTAACTCTGTAAGGTGATATGATTACTTAATATATTAGCCCCCTTATAAATATACAATCTGGGTCTGTACGTGTGTGTGGTGAGTGCCAGATGGACTATACAGGACAAGACCCCACACCTGATCAAGCCCATGACCACTACCCCAAACTTTTTACCTGTCGAACCTCATTAAGTATCTACACCTGGACGTCCCTGGCCTCCACCTCTCCCTAAAAAACACAGCAAGACGCCTCAAAGCTACCAATCCCGCAAAACTAGTCCGCGAGATCATCTTCACGATAAAAAAAAATAATGAGAAAAAAAGTTTGATATTAATGGTTGGTCTTATATGCGTCTACTCACAGCCTGTTTCCGCCTGTATGTCCCTGATGTCCTGCTCCTGTAACATCAGACTGCTCTTGTTGCCCATCTTGTCTAGTAGAGAGGAGGACCAGCACTCAGGAGGAAGGAGGAAAGGTAAATAAGAGAGGACCGAGAGAAACAGCTGGGCGACCTTGGACCACCTGACTAAGAGCTTGTCCGTATCCTTCCTCCTGGCCATGGCTTCAGCTGGCTCGATTTTCTTTGATTTCCTATTCTAATGTACTCGTCTATACATGATTGGTTGGATAATTTACGAAGGATACTGTATGGATGTGTGAGGTAGGATTACACAGTCCCCTCCCTAGTATATGCATGATTTAACAAGATAAGTCAATTAATGTGTTGAGGTATACCAGTTAGCACTTATTTCCTCCTTGCTTTGTCTTACTGGGATCTTATTTTTAGTTTAATTTCCTCTTTGATAATGTCTACGTATATATAATTTACTGGGGATAGTGTATGGATGTATTAGGCAACAGTAAACAGCTATTATCGAGGTGGTCTTCTTTCTCCTTGTTTAATGTGATGTAAAGTGATAAAAGGTCGTAAGGAGTCATTCATTGGGGTATTGCTTTACTTTCTCAATGGGTTTGATGTAAGAATCTTCATTACTTACGTAACTATGGTAGCCGGAGAGATGAGATAACGCGCATTTAAATTGTTATCAGTATTCTCAGCCATTTTATGCTACGAATTGAGGTTGTAATGTGCCTATTGACTTAACAAACTACTCAAGGCCACAATACACCAATCCGGAAAAGAGAAGTCACGCAGCATTTAATAATAGAGAAGAAAAATGGATAATAAAAAGTGCAAGGCAGAAGAACCCAAGTCAGATAATCGAACACTTGCTATACGGCGCGGTGCCAAATCTTCCATAAAACACAAATTAAACCGAAGACTATATACGCTTCCACCATACAAACTTAATAAAACACACAAAACAAACATATACACCCCATTAAAACTAACCATATGACTGAGCTATATGGTGTTTCTCTACCTATCTAACGACCTCTTCTACCTGGCATGGCACCACTGTCTACGTCACAGGCGAGGGCAAGACCATCACGTGCAGTTGATACCAAACAGGAGCCGGATGTAACCACTACCTAACCACCTTTTCCTAGCATTTCTGTAACTTTGGGGATATCCTGGAGCAATGAGGGACAGGAGGATGGGTTAATAATAATGCTTCGTGAACTTATATAAAGACATGCGAGCAGACAAATAAATCCTACATAATATAACTCCCTATTCCTATATGCCAGTCTAGTCTGTTACTTTTCTGGTGCAATAAGGGAAAGGAAAGGAGGTTGTGGTATGCTTCGTGAACTTATATATAGACATGCGAGCAGGCAAATAAAACCCATATAATATAACCCCCTATTCCTATATGCCAGTCTAGTCTGTTACTTTCTGGAGGATATCCTGGTGCAATAAGGGAAAGGAAAGGAGGATGTGGTATGCTTCGTGAACTTATATAAAGACATGGGAGCAGGCAAATAAAACCCATATAATATAACCCCCTATTCCTATATGCCAGTCTAGTTTGTTACTTTCTGGGGGATATCCTGGTGCAATGAGGGAAAGCAAAGGAGGATGCGGTATGCTTCGTGAACTTATATAAAGACATACGAGCAGGCAAATAAAACCTATATAATATAACCCCCTATTCCTATAAGCCACTCCAGTCTGTTACTCTCTGGGGGATATCCTGGTGCAATGAGGGAAAGCAAAGGAGGATGTGGTATGCTTCGTGAACTTATATAAAGACATACGAGCAGGCAAATAAAACCTATATAATATAACCCCCTATTCCTATAAGCCACTCCAGTCTGTTACTCTCTGGGGGATATCCTGGTGCAATGAAGGAAAGCAAAGGAGGATGTGGTATGCTTCGTGAACTTATATATAGACATACGAGCAGGCAAATAAAACCTATATAATATAACTCCATATTCCTATAAGCCACTCCAGTCTGTTACTTTCTGGGGGATATCCTGGTGCAATAAGGAAAAGGAAAGGATGTGGTAATAACGTCTCGTGGGGCTGATAGATAGATATTCAACACAGGAGGCGAATATAATTAACCACCCATAGCCACTTAATTCTTCCTAGCCCTGTCTGTAACTTTGAGGGGCCAATACTGGTGCAACAAGGAAAAGGAAAGGAGGATGTGGTAGTAATAATGCTTCGTGTGCTTTGATACATATTTAACACGTACAGGAGGCGCATAATTATACAACCACCTAGCTATAACAACTTCCTCCTAGTCTGTCTGTAACTTCGGGGGCGTATACTGGAACAATGGGGGAAGGAAAGGAGGATATGGTAATAATGCTTCGTGGGGTTTGATAGACAGATAATTAACACAGGAGGCGTATATATAACCACCTAAAACGACCTCCTCCAGGCCTGTCTATAACTTTGTGGGATATCCTAAAGCAATAAGGGAAAGGAAAGGAGGATTGGATAATAATAATGCTTCGTGGGCTTTGATAGATAGATATTTAACACAGGAGGCGTATATATAACTACCTAAAACGACCTCCTCCAGGCCTGTCTATAACTTTGAGGGATATCCTGAAGCAATAAGGGAAAGGAAAGGAGGATTGGATAATAATAATGCTTTGAGGCCCTTGATAGACCGATATATTTAACACAGTAGGCGAATATAACCACCTATAGCCACTTGACCACTTCTTCCTAGCCCTGTCTGTAACTTTGGGGGCCTATACTGGAACAATGGGGGAAGGAAAGGAGGATGTGGTAATATGTAATGCAGCGTGGCCTTAGACAAACACGCGTGGTCACGGAGAAATTGACCTTAACCAACCAACCGTGAAGCAAACGTCTTGAGTATTTCGCTGACCTTTAAGTGATAGGAGGAGGAGGAGGAGGAGGAGGAGGAAAAAAAATAAGTGGAAGAGGATAGGTATATTACGCTTGTTTACGTAATGGAAGGAAGAATAGCAGAAGAGGTGAAGGAGGAGGTGAAAGAGCGCCGGAGATGAGCACTGAGGCCGGGTGTAGCTACAGAATGTGCCTCCCTACCTCCCTATCCTTATTATAACTTTCCCGGACTAATAAATAATGGAAAAGATGGTGAATTATACGACACAACAACTATATACTGCTGTTTAACTATACATAAAGACCAACTTGTAGGCTAACCAGACACACACACACACACACACACACGGATAAGCTTATCACATATACTACTTAATTAGGCCTTTTACGGGTCAATATACAAGTGGCCATTAATATTAAATAGCTTCTTGCTACTCTACGACCCTCTAGTGGGAAGGCGTCTATTTTTTTTTCTCGTTCTTTATCCTCTTCATTTATTAGGCGAATAGGTGGATAGATAGACGGCCTTGGTGGGTGGGTGACTCTCTCTCTCTCTCTCTCTCTCTCTCTCTCTCTCTCTCTCTCTCTCTCTCTCTCTCTCCAGGTAACTCTAGGTGCGGTCATTTCACCATCACAAAACAGGAAAGTAGGAAACAGGAAAATAAGAAATAGGAAAAGATGTTGAATGGTCAGGAAGTAAATAACCTACCCCATATCCTTCCTCCCACCCCCCACCTCTCTCTCTCTCTCTCTCTCTCTCTCTCTCTCTCTCTCTCTCTCTCTCATACACAAATAAATCAATACACCAAAACTTCCTGACTGAGAAAAACAATAACAAAAAACATATCTTTACTTAACTGTCATGGGTTACTAATAATGCAAAAAACTAATTAGTGTCAGTCAATCAATATTCAACAAGTTTTCCAGTTTTACATCAAAAAGTTTTCCTTTCAAATAATAATAAAAAAAGTCATCCTTTCACTTTTGGGTAGCCATCTTGTCCTGTCTCAGCCAATGATGTTAATTTTAGCCAGAAAACTCAAGGGCCAATAAGTCATGTTTCTCCTCAACAAATATTCTGCACTGTGACATTCAAGTTGAGACGTCCTTTGATATGAAAATATATAATCCATTTATACTAAAGTCTAACAAAATATATTTGTGTAATCTAACCTTTTCTGTATATCACAGATCTTTAGCTGGGACTTTCATGTAAAAGAAATAAAAAAGACAAAAATACCTTTCACCTATCAGTTCAGGGAATTCCCCCACTGCAGGGAGTTCTTATCCTGTATTCCCCAGGTATTCTCTTACTTTTCCCACAATCAAGTTTTGTCCAGATATAGGGAGAATTATTAATACTTTCTGTCCTACTTTCCTCTTTGTACACTACTGCTAGCATGACTCTCCTACAGCCACTTCCCAATATCTGAATCTAGTTCTAAGGGTGTAGCTGGCCAGCTTTGCTTTGCTTTCCAAGCTTGGCTTTCTTTTCTTGTGCCTTCCTCTCTCTCACTCTTCTCAAGATAGAATGGCCACAATGGGAACTTTTTCTGCCTGAAAATAGCATTGCAGATATGACTGGAATGTATGGAAATGTGCATGAGGTACTTTTTCTCCTTTATGCAGAGGAACTACATATATATATATAAAAAAAAGTAAGAAAACAAGAAAAAAAGAAACTGCTGAATAGAAAGAGTTTATAGAAATGAAGCAATAGAAAAAGTAAAGCTTAACACTTACCACAACTCAAACTCTGTGAGGACTCTTTCAGGTTTGTTCTGCTGGATGGTGGAAAGTTTCTCAATGTGCTTCTCATCCAGCTTGATTTCATACACAGTCTGAAAGAAAGAAACAGACTGTCTGAAATACAATTAAATAAGTGTAGCACTGCTAAAAGATGCCAAAAGGAAGACAACTCTGGCTACAATAAATTCAATGACCTTGAGATGTTTCCATACAAGGCTTCGTATCATACCTGGAGAAGATGAGCAGCACCCTTGGCCATGGTGTTGTCTATCACAATGGGGATGTCATACACCAGGAGGTACCTCAGGAGCACGGCCTTGGTGGAGGTATCCAACTTGTGGGCAATGCTCTTCACCGACCTGTGTTGTGTTGGTGAAGGCAGGTTTCTAGGGGAAGATGGAACAGAAGCTGAATCACATCATATCTTGTACTCTATTGTCTTATACTCATTATTTTCTCAGTGTAAATAATAGTGATGGATACTAATTCACTGTTCCTATTCACATTATAAACTGAGATAAGATCAACAGCGCAGAAGTCATGCAACAAAACTATATATGTTGCCAACCCATGTTTTGGCTTTTGCTGGCTCACCTGCTGCTGCTGTAGGGGCTCCCAAAGGGGTAGATGGCACACACAGTTATGTTATTGTTGGTGCAAAAGTTCCTCAGCTTTTTTTGCTGGATATATAAATTGAGCTCAGCCTGGACTATTATGGGCTTGAGCTTTACCACTGAAATAGAAAAGGTGTTGTAATTCATACTTTTCCTTTAACTTGTTATTTTTCAAAGTTATCTGCATTACACTTTTTTACTTAAGTAACAAAAATGTTTACCACCACACAGGGAACAAAATCTCAGCTCAGAACTCAGTCATCAACTAACCATTCAGCAGCTCCTGGATCTGAATGAGTGTAAAGTTGCGAAGCCCGAGATGCATGGCAAGGCCTCCCTTAACCACCTGAAAACATTACTACAAATACATACAAAAATGTAGTCTACAAATCTCACTATAAAGTAAGTGACCCGACAATATTTGAGTCCTGGTGGTGAAAAGTTTGTTCATATATCAGGAAAGCAAAGCATTTATGATAGAAATGAATGTAAGAATGCTCAACCTCCGTTTCCAAGAGCCTCCAGATGGCACTCAGGTTCTGCATGATGTTGGGAGGAATGACAAGCTGCCCATCACTGCCAGTTTCAAAGAGACTTCTGACTGGAGGCCAAGCCCCATCCAAAGGCTTCTTATAAAGAACTGTGTAGTTTGACCCTGTAAAATGAGACAGGACAGGATGAAATCTTTATAAATTATATATAGACTATTTTATAGGACAAATGAATAGATGTGCTTCCTATCATTACATACTTTACTTCTATACATCACAATAAACCATAAATGATCCTGAGAAAAGTAAATTCTAACTAACATCATGCTGGCCAGTCAAGACACCCAACAAGTCTTACCCTTGGCTCCCTCACTCACCCTTGAGGCCCACAGGGTTCTCCAGCAGCAGCAGGTCCAGGGGGCGACCCAGGTGTAGGTAGAGCTCCTCCAGACGCTGCACCACTACCATGGGCTCCTCTGGTACCACCACCTGAAAGAGTCAGACAAAATGTACAACGAAAACAATATCAGCACATAAAGGTTTTGGAGCATCACTTACTGCCTAAATTACAATAAAGGTCAAGTCACATGCTTTTGAGACAACAACAACAAAAAATTATTAAGGTACATATTCAATGATGCCGTATTCTTACTGATGCAGAGATGAAGAACTTCATTCCACACTTCTTTTTCTTGAAGAAGTCGCACACATTCTGCAGCACTGTGGTGGAGAGCTGCCCACAGAGGGGGAGCTGGATGTGCTGGACACCTGCCTGCCGGAGCTCCTTCAGCTGCCGCAGCAGATTCTTGTGGTTCTGAAGGATGAAATAAATGTTTCTGTGTATAAACTATCTATCTTTTATTATTAGATTAGTTTCAAGTACCTCTCACTATTAACAAACTATGTGAATAATAAATGAAGTCTAAGTAACAGTAATGATAAATAACAAAGTAGTCTCATTCACCTTGATTATGTTGATGCCCAGTGTTGGGAACCACACATACACCATTTCCACTTTCTTTCTGCGGGACTTTCTTCCGTGTTTTCGCCTCATCTGGCTGGTGTTTGTTATAACCCCCTGGCCTGTGAACATGGAAAAACAGTATCATTTTGTTAAACATATAGTAAATGGCTACATATACTTATTACACAAAATATTTCCTTATCAGTAATGTTGTTAAATGATGAAATACTAAATCATTTTGTAGAGGGTAGAATATATGTCAACTCAAATTCATTACTTGGGATAACTACACATCGATCTGAAGGACGAAACTATTGGCAAAAACGATTATTTCAGTGAAGATTTCTCTTTTTCAACCGTGTCTCACTATTTCTGGTTTTTCTATTATCACCTTCATCACCTTTTCAGTTACTGCTTCATCCTTAGCCTTAACTTGCTCCTCCACAATTTTCTTAAAGCTAACATTCTCCTTTTCCTTGTTCCTCCTTCCAGACTTTATTTTTCCTTTAATTCCTTGACTTTAACCTCAGTGTCATCTGTCTTTTTCTCATTCAATGTTACTTGCTTGTGTAGGTCATTATATGCATTCTTCCAAACATCCTTCTCTGTCTTCAGGATGTCCACCTCTCTCTCCAACATCCCCATTCTATCTCTCATATCCTTCATCTCCCTTTCCAAGTCAATGAGTCTCCTTCTCAACATGTCTCTGTCCCTGTGTCTCTCCATGTCGTCAGAGAAACCCTCAAAATCATAATCTTGCCTTAACACAGGAGGCGCATAATTATATAACCACTTAGCTATAACCTCCTCCTAGTCTGTCTGTAACTTTGCCGGCCTATACTGGCACACTGGAGGGAAAGGAAAATGGGACACCCTCACCACCCTGGCAGCCTGTATAATCATGTCCTTGCCTGCCTCCACCACCCTTGTCAGGCCATTATTCCCTTCCTACACCCTTGTCAGGCCATTATTCTATCTCCACGCACTCCCTGAAGGATTATGCTCACGGAAAACCTTCATGGCTGCTTGTTAATGTTCTCCTTGGGCCAGAAAACAGGAAAATAAGACCCCCCACAACACCTGACAGCCTGAATAATCATGTCCTTGCCTGCCTCCACCACCCTTGTCACGCCATTACTCTATCTCCATGCACTTCCTGAAGGATTATGTTCACGGAAAACCTTCATGGCTGCTTGTTAATGTTCTCCTTGGGGGCCAGAAAACAGGAAAATAAGACCCCCACAACACCTGACTGCCGAGATATAAGAGTTTGGCAGACAAAATTGAACAGTCCAAAAAAGAGCTACCCAATAAGTGGATGGAGCACCTCGACTACCAAGAACGACTTAAACTCCTGCATGCCAACATTGAAATACAGACGCTGTAGAGGGGACATGATAGAACTGTGGAAACACTTCAATCAATACAAAAAGGAGTTACTCCCAGCATCCTTCAAACCCCTGGGCAGACCTAGTCGTCGTCATTCAAGACAACTCTACCTACATCGCCCTGTGGAAGGTGTTTATGGAGTGCAGCGGAAGTTTTTATTACCGAACGAACAGTACCCATATGGAATGATCTCCCAGCTGAAGTTGCCGAGGCCGTATCAATGAATTCTTTAAAAAATCGCTTAGATAATCACTGGAATAAGCAAGCATTTAAATATGACCCCTCCAAGCCGCCGCCACAGCCAACCCACAGTCAACATATCGAGTATCACCAAGTGAGCGCAGCAAAGTGTATAATCATGTCCTTGCCTGCCTCCACCACCCCTGTCACGCCATTATTCTACCTCCACGCACTCCCTGAAGGATTATACTCACGGAAAACCTTCATGGCTGCTTGTTACTGTTCCCCTCGGGGCAGAAAACAGGAAAATAAGACGCCCCACAACACCTGACAGCTTGTATGAACGTGTACCGAACGTGTCTGTCCCCTTCATCCCTTCCTACACCCTTGTCACGCCATTATTCTGCCTTCACACACTCTCTGAAGGCTTATACTCACGGAAAATCTGCATGGCTGCTTGTTAATATTACTCTCGACCCAGAAAAGAGGAAAATAGGACGCCCACAGCAGCTGAAGGGACGGAAATTTGAACCTCGTGGGCGTCTCCCGTCTGGGCGTCATAAGGGAAGGAAGGAGTGCAGGGAGGCGCCCGATCCTACCTAAGACTTCTTCATTTTGACATTTTTCTCCTTCTGTAGTAATTTTTTAAGAACTAATTCACATTTCCAAGCGTTCTATTACCCTGTTATTATATTAGCCTCCCCGGGTGTATGAGTTCTGCCTAGTGGTGTCGAGGCACAGGGTGTTGGATCGTGGCGGCGCGGGCGTGTGGCGGCGCCTATAGTGGTCTGTAAACACTGTCAGTCAGGTCACAGGGCGGGAGGCAGCACGCACCACCCTCACCCTCACCCCTGCGGCGCCCACTGGAGGAGGCAGCGCGGCCCAGCACAGCACAGGGAGGAGCAGCGGCCATGGCTGAGGCGGCGGGGAAGGAGGAGGCCACACCGGGGGCCCTCAAGGAGAAGGCGGAGGAAAGTGAAGGTGCGTACCGCGACTTGGGTTTAGGAGGGAAGGATCTCGTCTGCCACACTGTCAAAGGAACCATTTTCTTACTTATTTTTATATACTGGTGGACTGGGGGTACCACCCCACACTACTGCTTATATTTTTCACCTAAAACTTGTTATGTCCTGAAGTAAAAGTACCAGCCTAAAGGGGGACTGAGGCTGGCGAAGTCTCCCCTGCAGGAGATTGTCAGGTCTCTTTTGGCTAGACAGAAGTGATGGGCTCCTCTTGAGTAGGCTGGTAGGTTTTGTCACGTTAGATTAAATTAATGGGGGCCTAGAAATGGAGCAGAGCCCCCTGGTGATATAATTAGACTGCCCAAGTCTCCTGAATTTTAACCATTTTTTACCTACTTTAGCATCCCATATATAACGCCCACCATGTTAAATCACAAACTATAGAAAAATAGGGAATACTTAGTTTCACAAGAAAAGAATGACTTATTACCTAGAGTTGCACTTGGAAATATTGAAAAGCCATATTACTAAATAGGAACAAGACATTTAAATTTTATGCGTGTTCTAATTCATTATCTTACATGAACGAACTTGTGAGGTGGACAAACAGTGAGAAGAGTCTGGCAGGCTTTGATAAGATAAACTGATCAGTATTTGTGGTGCTTTGACTTATACCAAACAAACTTTTAGATATGTAACAAAGAACTGTGTTAGAAAATTCTTGACCCTATAATTCTTTAGTGGAGCAGCAGGTCAAAAGTATAACTGAAAACACGTTCGGCACATTAGATAATTATCCCCAATATATGATAACGTAATAATAGATACATTTTTTGTGCTATTTAGGAATGTGTGGATTCAAACCAATGAAGAAGAAAGATATTAATGAGGTGCCAATGTATAAGAAACCCACCATTAAAATGAAATGGCCAATAAAGATTACTTTCCGATACCCGCAGCAGTGGAGGGCAAGACACCACAACAGTCCCAGCAGACTCAGGCCAAGGATGACTCAGAGGAGGAGCTGGAGTGTGCCGTGTGTCTGCAGAAGTGTGTCCACCCTGTACGCCTCCCCTGCACACACATCTTCTGCTTCCTCTGCGTCAAGGTGAGGCAGGGACAGGGTAGAGTAAGGGATGCCAGGGCTAGACTGATTCAAGATGGGCACTAACTGAGGGTCTTAAGTTACGAGTGGGCCAGCAAGTTCTTCTGTTACATAGTCTATTGTGTATTTATTACCTGGTATTAGTAGACCTGCTCAAGGCAGAAAAATGAGAATATATAAGGAAATACCATGAATGAAGCATATTTGAATTAATAATGTATGAAGAATCACTAATTAGAATGGTGTGTAAATTAATAAATATACTCTATCGATTTAATACTAAAAATAGCACACCCCTCAATGCCTTCCACTTTTCTCCTGACAGGGAGTAGCGAATCAGAGCAAGCGTTGTGCCATGTGCCGGCAAGAGATCCCGGCAGACTTCCTGGACCACCCGACGCTCCTCTCCTCCATAGAGGCGGAGAAGGAGGAGGTGCTGCCCGGGGGATACCAGTGGTTTTATGAGGGACGCAATGGTAAGGCCGCCCCTCCTCCTCCTACTTCCTTCACTCTGCCCATCTCTTAACTTGATAATTTGTTCATAGTCTTCACTTTTTGGTCTTTCGTCTCAGCATGTTACAGTTTGTTGGCCCATTTCTGTCAAATAACTCTTCTTCCTCTCTCTTGAGCTTCACCCACTAAAGTTATTGCCTTTGTGAAGTGTTATACCTTTAATCTGCTGTCTGGCTTTAAGGTAAAATTAGTTTCTCAACTTGTAGGCAATATCTCCTAAATGTGTAGCATTGGTTGATGAATGAAGGGAATCATATTGCTGTGTGAAGATCTTACATTAACAGTCACAATGTAGTCTGTACAAGCAGCCAAAAAAGTTTGTTCATATTCCTGGACTAATATGTTCTGTACAGCTCTTCAACTGTATCTGCTGTCTTCATAAAACAGGAGCACCAGCTCTCTAATAGGCAGTCCAGTTTTTAGGACTTACTTTTTGACTGGTTGCACAATTGCTAACTTGTGCTTTGTAGTCAATATTAATGGATTTTTTATACCTGTGATAGTTGAAATAATTTTTAACATTTCGGTAATATATGCAGTGTTTGCTGTTTCCTTTTCTTTGTTTGGTGTGTGTGCACAGCAAGGCATGAGAGGATGGTTGTTGCGTGGTATTATTGGCGTAGCTTTGTTGCAACAGTACAGTGTGTTAGTACGAGTGACCCCAACTGTCCACAGGATGGTGGAGGTATGACGAGCGCACAAATCTTGACCTTGAAGAAGCCTTTACACAGGGACATCCCACAATCATGCTGCTCATAGCCGGCCACAACTATAACATAGACTTTACAGCCATGAGACAGACTCGCTCTGACTGCCCAGGCCTGCGCAGGCGCGTCAAGCGCGATGCTGTTGCCTCTGTTGCCAAAGGCACGGCCGGCCTGAGAGACAGAACCCTCAGGGGCAAGGACCCCCCCCCAGCACGCCGCGGCCGCAAGAGGAAGTTGCCCAAATAGTCATTAGATGTAATTATTTTCATTATTCTTTTTACCTGAAGTAAGGTATTTGTGCAAGAGTATCAGTGTATTCTTGCAATGTGCATGTTATCCATGTGTAAATACTGTGTTTTATATTAAGATCAAAGTATAGATTTTACTCTCATCCAACTGCAGTTGAACAAAAGCAGTGTTAATTTTAAGTGTTTCCTTGTTTACATCAGTACTGGAAAGTTCACAGATGTATGTTTTATAAATAAAAATTTGGAGTGGTTTCACTGCCTTCAAAAATGTGTGCATCAAATATGTGGATAAAAATAAATTCCCAAATAGAAAGTTAGTCCTGGCAGCAGCCTCCTCTCTCCCTGGGCTTTGGCATCACCAGGCTGAAGAAAGCTCTCTTTGGAGGTCTGCTAAAAACTAATATTCAAGTGTAATTGTGAAATGTGATTGCTGAGCAAAATCTTTAATATTTTCCATACTCTGCAAGAAACTTGGACAGAAGTCTAAATGATGTAAATATAAACCAAATTTCAGTCACAGTCAACTGTTGCCACCACTCATGCAAAATACTCCGAGGAAAGTTTTTTGTTGGGCTCACAGTCCTGTAGCCTCAGCCATGGTAATAAACACTTTCCACAACAGCTTGTTTGTCACTCTTCCATCTCCATCAGCTGTGAAGGATTACAAGGAGTCCAAAACAACCTTCAGTACAAATACATATTGTTTATAGCTTCCTGAAGAACCTACAAATTGTGATAAGCTTCCTTGTTGCACTTGATATCTATTGAACCATAAAATATTAGCAGGCAAACTAATTGAATTAATCTTTTGGCCAACTTCTACCACCATCCTCTCATGGCTTTGAAAGGTACCATGAAGCACTTGACCAACAACTTTTCTACACTGACTAAAGACACCCTCAGACTAGGAGCAGACTAGAAACACAAAAACTGCCCAGCTGAAAGATGGAGGTGCAACACGAGGTGAATGAAGCACAAGGCTAATGTTGTTGTTCCCTGCAGGCTGGTGGCAGTACGATGAGAGGACTAGTCATGAGCTGGAGGCAGCCTATGGGTCAGGACAGAGGGCGTGTGAGGTGCTGGTGGCTGGGTTCCTGTACATCATCGACTTTGACAGGATGGTGCAGCTCAGGAGGAACGACCCGAGCCGGCGGAGACGCATCAAGCGGGACCTCAGCTCCATCCCAAAGAAGGGCGTTGCCGGCATCAAGCTCCCGAGTCAGTTGGAGGCCGAGCTCTCCGCCCTGCACACCGCTGCCCACGCCATCCACATCCCCAACCACCGGGAGGGAGAGATGGGGGATAGCATAAGCCCAGCTGCCAGCAACAACAACAACAACAATGACCTCTGTCCTCGTACCCCCACCGCCCCCAGCAACACCCCACAGACGCCTCACACACCGAGCGCCGCCAGTAGCAGCAGCGGCTCCCCGGACACCAGCGAGGCTACGCACCTTCACGCACTCACCGCAGATTCTCATCACCACCACTATCACCACCACCTCCCATCTCATTACCAACACATGCACCACCATAATCAGCTTCACATTCCCAACCATCTCACCAGTAACCTGAGTCTAGGCAGTGAGCACGGTGCCTTCCCTCCCCCAGCAGGCCAGCACCCAAGACCACCCGTTCTTCCCTCAGCCCCCCACCCTCAACCCCCGATCCATCACCCCACACCGGCCAGTAGTGGGCTGAGGGAACCTTCGGGCACAGTCATTCCCAGCGCCGCTATACCTGTGACGGAGGTGGAAGAGACTGTTTACCAGATGGACCAACTCTCCCTTCTGCCCGACACCCCGGAATTCTACCCTCTCGACGGCCCCGAGGAGACTGAGCAGTACCACCTCACACTGTCTTCGGAGGATGAGTGACTCTGAAGTGCCTGTGATTTGTATGACGACAAGATTCCTTATTTTTGTCCGCGAGTTTGGTCTGCATGTCGTTTTTTATCTTACAACAATAACGCTGCATGTGTGTTCTCATAGTCTGAGTGTAACGTGGCGACAAACTGTACTCGGCACACGTACGTACTGGTATACAGGGGTGTGGAGTCGAGGTCGGAGTCGGGAAAACGTCTGATTCCAACTCCTTTACGAAATGTGTGATGTGGTGTGGCTGGGTGTGGTGTGGCTGGGTGTGGTGTGGTGTGGTTGGGTGTGGTGTGGTGTGGCTGGGTGTGGTGTGGTGTGGTTGGGTGTGGTGTGGCTGGGTGTGGTGTGGCTGGGTTTGATTTGCCTACCACTGCACTGCTGAAGAGGCGACGGAGTTGGAAGTCGTAGTTGCAACCTTAAGATTTGTTGAAGTCGGAGTCAAAATCTTTTATATCCAACTCCACACCCCTGCTGGTATATATATTTATGATGCTCCTGTGAGGCTGCCCTGCAGTTCCTTCATTCTTTCCTCTCTCTTTCTCTCTCTGTGTCATGACAGTATACCTCCCACACTGTCCTTTGGAAACACTACAGAACTACTTATACTTTATTTTGGTTAATGACTGTTGTATAAAAATCCCAAAGACTATAGTTCGTGTGTGAAAGATGAGTAAGTTATTGAGGGACTTATCAGGGAGGAGTGGTCAAGTACCGCATGAGATTATAAAGGTAAAATATGTTTGGTTTTATCTTCTTTTTAAGGAAATGTGGATAAGAGTGAGAATAAATTTAAATTATATGTTTTGGTTTTATTGTCTTTGTCTGAGATATGGAGTACAGGGTATTGTCTTTATATATTGAGTCCCTTATATGTATAGAAGACTACCTTATTATAACAGCTTGGGTCGTATTCTTAAACATTTTGGCGCCTAAGCACACATATTTAGCAAGGCTTTCATAGGAGTTGGGGGCATTTCCAGAGGTAGTTTCATGATCCTGGTGGTAGTATGACCCTTCTCTGTACCGTGAACCTAAAGAAACGCTCACGAGAACCCTATTAATCTCCTTTTTGGCCTTTAGAAATAGTTGACGTGAGGTGGAAATGTTTGAGAGTACCGACCCTGATGTCCTGTCCTGGTGTCTGGCCTTTCAGCGTTCCAAATAAATTGGTTCTAGTAGCAAACCGATGCCCTGCGTGTTAGGCCGAGGAAAGCTGACAAGCGTTAAGGGATAAGAATCAGCTCCTCGTGTTCTGTTATACCAAGGCAACATTTGGGTTATTAAAATATGGCACTCTAAAAATAATGTACATTTTCTGCCAACTTTTAATACATAAATATCCTAAAATGAGAAACACCTTTAACAGCTCACTCATAAAAATCTCCAATGTATAAACTTGAACATCATTACTATATAACACCATGTGAGTGGGGAGGAATGTTAGTGTTGAGAATTTATCACTAAGGGGATCCCACAACATGCTATAGTCCAACCATTTCAAATAGTCCGTTTGGGCGGTGGATTCCGTGGGTCCTTTCCTCCCCTCTGCTCTGCCACTTAGTCCCAACACCTGTTTTTCCCTCTCATAAGTTAGCTATTGGTAACACGTGAGAGGGGAAAATAGGTGTTTGGACTGAGTGACAGAACAGAGGGGAGGAAAGGACCTACAGGATCCACTGCCCAAACGGACTATTTGAAATGGTTGGACTATACCACAACACATGCAGACACAGCAAGCCTGAGATACATATTACATCTTGAACACTGAGCCAATGCCTGAGTGCTGCCTGAAGCATAGTTACTGTATGAAGGCAAGGACATGGCCAAAAAGATCATGAAGGTCAGAATAACACACCTGGTGATGCTAAGCTGCAGGCTCATACAAGCAAATGCCTTGAGAGGGAAAGGAGTATCACAATTGAAGATGGTTTCCAGATGACGAGAATTTCAAATCATGTCTAAATTTCTAAAACAGTATTGAAAGGATATAATGAACACAAGTAAACCTTTCTAAAATAATTCAATCATCATTTCTAAGCTCATATTGTTAATTAAATATGTACAAGCTAAGTGAACACAAAAAATACTCAATGTTGAATGTAAGCGTAGTTTTCATGATTAAAAAAATAAATGCACAAAGTTTAATCGATCTAAAATTCTAATTAATAAAAGAAGGGAAAGGAGAGAAGTCGAGGAAGAGAAATTAGTGTAAACGGATTTCCCAGCCTCTGTTCCCTGGTGATAAACATTATGCAGTTATGTGACTTTGATGTCAATGGGACCCAAATGTTAGTGAGTAAAAACAGGGGGATCACATTTTTCTACTCACACACACACACACACACACACAGGCTCCTCTACACCCTGGATAAGAGAGAGGACCTGCCTTGCTTCCTCACGCACACCACCGGAGGCTGCCACAACTATTCTCTCTTCCACAGAATGACGAGACCGCTGGCATCTGAGGTGGCGAGGAGAGACTCATCGTAGTTGAAGGTGACCCCCAGAACAGGCGCTGCATGGCCCTGAAGGCGGTTGATGAGCGGCCTTGTGTCCCGCTCCACGTCCAGGAACCACACGCTGCAGTCCTCACAACCACTAACTGTTTGAAGAAAAAGGAAATGTGTTGTATGTCCTGGTTTGTGGTATTATGTGATGTGTTAACCCCATGACTGTGGATTTCCTACAAGAAGACATCACCAAGCTACAGGAATGGAACAAAAAGTGGCTGCTACAATTCAATGAAGAAAAATGTAAAGTCCTGCACCTTGGGAGGGGAAATCCAGCACACCAATACCACATGGGAAACACTCCACTATCCACCACAGAGGCAGAGAAAGACCTGGGAGTATATGTGACCAGGCTACCAGTGAAACCCAAAACCGTGTCAATCGCAGCGGACGGGTTAATGATTTTCTTCTTTCCTCACTCAGTTTGCAAGCCCCTTTTATACTTTAGTCCCTCTCAACCTCCCTCCTTCTCTTCCTCCTGACTGAGTACATACTAACTTAGGTGCATTATAAGACTACAAGTTAACATTGAGTCTCTGTTTCTTTCTCCCATACAAAGAACTGAAGCATTGAGAAAGAAATAGTTTTGCAAAGGCTTCTTCAGGGGTATATCGTCACCCTCATAAAATAATCGCCTAAGTCATTTTTCAGCAATTTCCAGGTTTTTGTCTACATCAATTTTTCAATAAGTGACGCCCATTTTTGTATAGTTGCCTTCGTTGTTCATGGTTTGTGTGTTCTGGAATTGGCCTTTTCATTTCTGCCTAAATCTTAAGCCAAATGAAATCATGACAGTTCTTTTCTGATTTCCTGTAAAGTAGAAAATGATGACTTAGGTGGTTTGTTTAAGAAGGTGACAATATACTGATGAGGCCTTCGTGGACTAGCCGGGCCACTCACCAACACAAGCCCCCTGCCTGAAGGACATGAGGGGACAGAAGGTGGATCGCACGGGCTCACTCTTGTGGGGGATGGTGAACTTCCTCCTCAGCCTCAGTCCGCCCTCCTTGTCCACCACCCTGAAACAAACACGGCCAAATTTATCCTGAAACTGCCTATAAAAACACTGTATGAATAGGAAATACATAGAAGTGTGTTAAAATCAGTAAAATTAAAAAGTATTCCATTAATATCTAGGGCCCCCTTTCCCAACCCTGGGGTCGCCAAGCGTTTTCCTGGTGTCGCCAAGACCTCAAAATATCAAACATGGTGTCATTATTTTGTAATAACACATATACAACTAAACTATTGGGATCGCAGTCATGTCTAGAGATGTATGATTGCAAGGAGTCACCTGAATTAAAAGACTGGGAACCACTGATCTTGGGTAACATTAATATAAAATAAATAAAAGTCTTTGAATCTGTAAAATTATAAGTATTCAGTTGATATCTACGGTAACATCAAAAGGATATTTCTTTCACCTACTTGTCTATATCTAACTTTGCTATGAAAGAGCATCATAAAATCTTTGAATCAGCGAAATTAAATGTTACTTAACCCGGTAGCAGCAGGGATCATGTTTCTTAATGGTCCCTCTAAACGAGAAAAATGAGAAAAAATCATCACTCACACAAACCATTTCATAATACATATCAGACCATTTGTGATCAGTTTACGTATCATCTATTTTGGGGGGTTCACATCATGGCACAAATTTGGCCCGTCGCTGCTACCGGGTTAAATTACAAAAGTAACAACAATACAAACCTCCACCTAGATCACCTCTGCCCCTCACCTGTACAAGAGAAGAGCGTTACAGCCAGCACTAACGAGTAGGGTGGGGTTGGGTGCCTCTCGACTGGCCCAGGTGCGTGCCGACAGACTGGTGATGGACGCGCCCTCGCTCACAACGCAGCGCTTGCCCTTACGCAGACACCCACTCCCCAGGTCGAAGAGGAAGGATATGATAATGCCCTGAGGAGAAGAAGACGACATTTTTTTATCATGGATTAATCACTATTTGGAGTGCTTGATATTTAGGTGTTTTTCAGGTATATAATAAGGTGCAGAAGTGATTACAACATTATTTTACTGGATTAATATTGGGATTGTTTGATATTGAGGTAGTTTTTAGGTACTTCCACTATTATCACTGTATATTTAGTGTTCTGTTTAGTATAATGTCTATGGTAATGCAATACCCCTGAAGAAGCCTTTACAAAACTATTTCTTTCTCAATGCTTCAGTTCTTTGTATGGGAGAAAGAAACAGAGAATCAATGTTAACTTGTAATCTTATAATGCAGTAAGTAGCGGGCTTTTTTTTTTCATTATTGTTTTCTTTTTTTTACGCCCTTGCACTGTCTCCTCTGCTGTAAAAAAAAAATAATAAATAAATAAATAAAAATCCTGGTTCATGATGAGATAGATATGAAAGTTTGTATGTTGGTTATATTAATAATTTTCTGTATAGGTGTAGCTACATGTTTTTTTTCTTACAGTAGAGGAAGCAGCTCAAAGGGGGAAGAAAGGAAAGGGAAAAAAGTGAAGGGAAAAAGAGTGAAAAAAAGTGATGAAAAGAAAAAAGAAAATGGTATGGTTTTGACATTGTATAGTTATCCTCTACCTCCCCCCCCCCCCTCATCACCAACAGCCCCTCACCTTGTCATCCCCTGCCCAGAGTGTCTTGCCAGCCGAGTCGAAGGTGAGGGAGGTCACCTGGCCGGCCACCTTGCTGGTGCCGCCCTTGGGGTAGTGGCCAGTGGACATGTTCAGCACCTGCACCATGCCTCGGCTGTTCCCAAGCTGTGTCCTCGGAGCTCAGGAAAATACACTTCATTATATGGAAGGGAGTGACTTTGAAGCACAAGATATACACATAAAATTCTCTAAAATAACCTCAGATATTGATGTATTTATAAGGAAATCCAAACAATTCATTATATTAAGACTACTTAAATTTCCATAATCTTTAGAAGAAATAACAGCGACCAGTTGTAAGTTAGAAATGAGAAAACTGTGGAACTTAAATATAGGTGCATATAAGGGAAAAAATCACCATGAAAAAATAATCAGGAATATAAGTAATAAAAATCATCAAATATTTAGGCCATAATAAACTAAACAAGCTATCAAACATACATAAAGAAAGAAACAAAGAAAAGAAAAACATTACCTAAAGACTAAACACAACCCCTTCTTCCCCTTTCCACCCCGCCACAAAAGGATACCACCACCCAGTTAGCATTGAACGGGTGGAAGACGCATGACAGGACGAGTGAGCCAGCCTGGTCTGTGACGGAACGCAGACACTCTCCCAAGGACACCCGCCAAAGACACACATTCCCATCCAGGCCGCAGGACAGCAGAAGGTCATTGGTGGCGGACCAGTCAAACCCTGCAACACAAAATAGTCACATAACTTTCGTTAAGCGAATGATCGCTTGAGACTAAACATTATGCATATAAAAACATAAGGAATCTGCAAGAGGCCTGTGACTAACCTGTGACACCAGCAGAGTGTTTACGAAGGGTGTGCAAGACTCTGGGCTCCCCGTCCGCCACCTGACAGATGGACAGCGTGCCATCGAGGGAGCAGCAGGCCAAAAGTCCCGGGTCGTTGTGCGCAAACCTCACCATCGTCACACTCTCCTTATGCTAAAAAAAATTAAAGATAAAAAAAATTTAATAAATAAACCCAATAATTTTCTGATGAAGATGTACACCAACCTAATCATTGTCACACTTTCCTTTCGCTAAAAAAAAACGAGCATAAACACAATTATTTTAGCAAGAGGCTATTTATAAATATCACCATTGTCATACTTTTCCTATGCTAAAAAATAAAACCAAAAAATCAATAGATAAAGGCCACTAAGCTCTCTCTTCCCCCACCTGATCAAAGATGTGGTGCATTCCTGAGAAGGCGTAGTTCTCCCCGATGGAAGTGCCGCCCACGATCGCCCGGGACGCCTCCGCTCGCTGCGTGGGGATGACGGAGCCGACCGGTGGGAGTCCATGCGGCCCCTCCACGCTCTGGCTGCCGGGCTGGGCCAATGCCATGCTCATACTGCGGCTCATGTGCGGAGAGTCGCCCTGTATGGGGATTTATTTTTTTATATTTTTTTTACGGAAAAGGAAGCAGCTAGAGGGCAAAAATAAAATAAATAAATACCTAAGCCTGCTACTATTACTACTTTTACTACTATTACTACTACCTTTTTCTCTTCCTCCTCCTCCTCATCCACCTCCTCCTACTATGTTCTATTTGTATTTCTGCTTTCAAACATTATGTAGTGTTTTATTGCTACTTTTACTACTAACTATAAATACTTCTTCTGTTTCTACTACTACTTCTAATACTACTACTCCATCTTCTTCTCCTCCTTCTTCTCCTGCTCCTCCTCCTCCTCCTACTACAACTACTAACAACCCAACACACCTCAATGGTAAGCCTTGAGCCAGAGCGGAGACTTGTCGTTCGGCTCTTGAGGCTAAGCTGGTCGAGGGTGACACAGTAACGCTGCTGCAGGAGGGCCAAGCGGATCTTCAGGTAGTTCCGCACCGCTGCCCCGTCCTGAGGTATAAACAATGGCCAGAATTTTTTTTATATGTATTCTTATGAGGAACTATATTATTGTGGTAAATGTTAAGTATATTTATTCACCTATCTCCATTCACTTATTTATCACTTTATTTTTTTGGCTTTTGCTCACCTCCCGTGCACTGTCTCTCAGGAGCTGATTGCGGCGACGGATGTACAAAGTTTCTGTGGGGCAACGAGACCTCTGTATATTATGAACATCAACCTTTGTCATTATCGCTACAGTCATTATCATTATTTTCATCATTATGACTCTGTTTCCAACAAAACATTAAGGAAATTCTCTCTCTCTCTCTCTCTCTCCACCTACTGAAGCCAGGGGAGACCGGGGCTCGGTGGTAGTTGAACTTGGCATCGACGGCAAGGACTTGCTGCCACCAGGCCATCGCTGTGTGGCCGTGGCCCTCACACGGCCCTCCTCATCTCCCGCACCAGCTGTGGGGGAAAGATTCTTCTCAGGGATCTGATACATGGGAGGCAGCAGTAGGCCATTGCTACTCCCATGCATATAAAGGGTGTAGATTATTGCATGTAGCATTGGAAAAATTCATAACTTATCTAAAACTTTGGAAAAAGAGCTGTTGTATTGCAAGAAAGCCATTGAAATGCCACAAAATAATGTTAAGGTTACGGAAAACTTAACCAAATATTGTTGCTTAACTGTGTAGCAGCGACGGGCCAAATTTGTTGCTTAACCGTGTAGCAGTGACGGGCCAAATTTGTGCCATGATATAAAACCCCAAAAATAGATGATACATAATGTGATTACAAATGCTTTGATTTATATTATGAAATGGTTTGTGTGAGGGGTGATTTTTTCTTATTTTTCTCGCTTAGAGGGACCATTAAGAAACATGATCCCCGCTGCTACTGGGTTAACCCGGGTAAAGTTTTCCGTAACCTTAACATCAATTTGTGATGTTTCAATACACTGTAATTGATATGAAAAAGTTTGCCTCTAGTTTTCAATAGTGTTCTAGGGAATAACTGCATGACACCAGTTTATTTGCTGATCCAGTATAATAAACCATCTTCCCCTTCCCACTGTGCCTGACAGCCTGGGACTCGTGGGTTAGAAGGGCAAGGCTAAAACATCATTCACATATTTCTTTACCATCCTTTCCTTTCCTTTCGGCCACCTCTTTTGTTTTACTTTAGGAGCAGCGAGTAGCGGGCTTTTTTTTTTATTATTGTTTTCTTTTTTTGTGTGCCCTTGAGCTGCCTCCTTTGTTGTAAAAAAAAAAAAAAAAAAAAGCGTAGCATAGTAAAAAGAGGTCTGAATGTTAGTAGTGGACATATATGACAACAAAAGAGCAGTTGGTTAATTAAGGACGTCTATCCCTCAATGACAATCTAACTATTCTTCTACCCACTTGGACAATCTTCTCTTAAAGATAATCTGACCATTTTATTTCCTTCAATAATAGTCTTAATATTCTTCTACCCTCAAGGACAATCTTCTCAAATAGTCTGATAAATCTCTTTTCCTTTATGATTGTCGTAACATTTTTCCCCCTCAAGGACAATCTGCCCTTAAGTAGGACACGAGATTTGGAAGGGTGTACATAAATATAGACTAACTAACTCTAACTAACTAAATAAAGACACTAAATTAACTATCTCGTCTATGGCAACACATCTATGTCCTCTCGTATAGTCAACAGGCACTATTCTGAGTCCCTGAAGTAAGGTCACTCAGGCACTCACCGCGGCACCAGGGAAGGCACTAGGGGTGAGGACTGGCACTGGCACAGGAGTGACAGGACTCCCTCAGGACGGGCAGACTCCTCTTCTTCCTCTTGGTGGCTGGGGAAGGGGAAGGGGAGGAGCTGTCAATAGGGAGGAGGAGAGAGGAGGGAAGAATATCTGTGTTTCCAACGGTGCTACATAAACATGCTTCTGTCTGTCTGTGTATCACTATTATCTTCTTTTGAATTGTTCTGTTTTGTTCCTATATTACTTAACTGAAAGTCTTTATAGCGCACTCTAGATCGAGTCAGGGAGATTTTTCTTTTTTTTCAAGTAGTAGACTCTCTTGCCCTTGGGGGTCTCTTGGAAGGCCCCAGCCCGTTATAGTGGCAGGTGAATTTTATTTATAGTGGCTGCCGTAATATATGACTCTTGCTCCGCCCATGCTGCCCCCCGGTGATCCATTTGAACCAAGTCGCTGAGGTCTCGGCCACCGCCTTCACATGCACGTACCCTGAGTGTCTGCCTATTTATCTGTACCACTTTTATCTTGTTTTGAATTGTTATTTTATTCCTTAACATTAATTCCTTAGCGCATTCACGAGCCAGGGAGATTAATTCATGCGCCTGTCTGTCTGTTACAATTACCCGAGTCCCTCCTCCCGGCCCTCCATTCTCTCTCAGCTGCAATGATGCCAGATTGTCGTACTCTTCCTCTTATGTATGCAGATTTCCGACCCAAAAGCTGCTTTCTTCACCCAAATAACTGCCTTCATATATGGTTATCGTTTAAATGGTTAGTTACTGGTGTTTCTTGGCAACAGTTATGGGCCAGAAACCGATAAATACGCGTCTCTGAGTACGATAATCTGGCAACCGTGCTCAGCTGGCCCATGTAAACAGTGGGTGCTCGTGTGTGTGCCTCGACGCCCTTATTACCGGCGAGAGGGGGGGCCACTGAGGGTCATTTGGGAGTATTTTTTAGTTAGTGCCCCCATCAGACAGGTCCTCGAGGCAGCATGGCCAGCGTGAGGGGCGTGGCCGCGCTCTGCCAGCACCTGAGTGGCCTGACGTTGAGGGTCACACCACCGGCGGCCACTTCGATGCTGGCTCCTGCTTCTTGTGCGGCCCTGCAGGTGAGGAGGTTGTCTTGAGTAAAGGAGTCCCGGAATAAATAAATAATACATGAATAAAGAAATAGTTAATGCAAATTTGACCTCTATCCCAAAATAAATGATTACAAAACTCTATCCCCGAAATAAATAAATAAATGATACATGAATAAAGAAATAGATCATGCAAATTTGACCTCTTTTGGCCTCTTCTCTATCTCAAAATAAGTAAATAAGTGATACGAAACTCTATCCCCGAAATAAATAGATAAATAATACATGAATAAAGAAATAGATGATGCAAATTTGACCTCTTCTCTATCCCAAAATAAGTAAATAAATGATACAAAACTCTATCCCCGAAGTAAACAGATAAATGATACATGAATAAAGAAATAGATGATGCAAATTTGACCTCTTCTCTATCCCAAAATAAGTAAGTAAATGATACAAAACTCTATCCCCGAAATAAATAAATAAATAATACATGAATAAAGCAATAGATAATGCAAATTTGACCCCTTTTGGCCTCTTCTCTATCCCAAAATAAATAAGTAAATGATACAAAACTCTATCCCCGAAATAAATAGATAAATGATATATGAATAAAGAAATAGATCATGCAAATTTGACCTCTTTTGGCCTCTTCTCTATCCCAAAATAAGTAAATAAATGATACAAAACTCTATCCCCGAAATAAATAGATAAATGATACATGAATAAAGAAATAGATGATGCAAATTTGACCTCTTCTCTATCCCAAAATAAGTAAGTAAATGATACAAAACTCTATCCCCGAAATAAATAAATAAATGATACATGAATAAAGCAATAGATAATGCAAATTTGACCCCTTTTGGCCTCTTCTCTATCCCAAAATAAATAAGTAAATGATACAAAACTCTATCCCCAAAATAAATAGATAAATGATATATGAATAAAGAAATAGATAATGCAAATTTGACCTCTTTTGGCCTCTTCTCTATCCCAAAATAAGTAAATAAATGATACAAAACTCTATCCCCGAAATAAATAGATAAATGATACATGAATAAAGAAATAGATGATGCAAATTTGACCTCTTCTCTATCCCAAAATAAGTAAATAAATGATACAAAACTCTATCCCCAAAATAAATAAATAAATAATACATGAATAAAGCAATAGATAATGCAAATTTGACCTTTTGGCCTCTTCTCTATCTCAAAATAAGTCAATAAATGATACAAAACTATCCCCGAAATAAATAAATAAATGATACATGAATAAAGAAATAGATCATGCAAATTTGACCTCTTTTGGCCTCTTCTCTATCCCAAAGTAAGTAAATAAATGATACAAAACTCTATCCCCGAAATAAATAGATAAATGATACATGAATAAAGAAACAGATGATGCAAATTTGACCTCTTCTCTATCCCAAAATAAGTAAATAAATGATACAAAATTCTATCCCCGAAATAAATAAATAAATAATACATGAATAAAGCAATAGATAATGCAAATTTGACCCCTTTTGGCCTCTTCTCTATCCCAAAATAAATAAGTAAATGATACAAAACTCTATCCCCAAAATAGATAAATAAATGATACATGAATAAAGAAATAGATCATACAAAATTGACCTCCTTTGTCCACTTCTCTATCCCAAAATAAGTAAATTAATGATACGAAATTGATCTCTCTTTTGGGCACTCTTCTCTATCCTGAAATAGATACCTAATACTTAAATGATTAAAGAATAAGAAATTGACCTCTCTTTTGCCTACTCCTCTCTTCTCTATCCTGAAATAACTAAATAAATTATACATAAATGAATGAATGTTTCGTAATTGACCTCTCTTTTAGCAGTGCTTACTCGACTTTTATTTTGTTTTCATACGTATGTTTTTGCCCATGAGCTACATATTAATAACCATCCACAGGTCAGGTCGTTCAACATCTACCGCATTGACCGGCCGAAGCCCAGCGACAAGAAGAACTACCGGTACCAGGTGCACTACCCCGAGGACGGCCAGTACACCATCAAGCCGCTCAAGACAACCAAGCTGGCCGGCCGGCACCCAGAGACAGGCACGTAGACACCTTGAGCGGGAGAGATAGTCTTCCCTTGCACGTGTTGGAAGTGAACTAACGTACATGTATCATCAAATTTAGTCATATTTTTTCTCTTGCATTTTTCTGTTGCCTACATCTTTAGAAATCAAGGAAATGGAGATGAATACAGCAGCAAAGAGCAGATTAGCATATACTTAAGATTCTTTTAACTTTAATTCATATAGCAAGTGGATTGATAAATGTATAGCTAACAAGGGTAGGGAGAGTTTGGGAAGGTAAACTGTATGGCCAGAATGTGTCTTAGTTTGGGTTTCTTATTATATTGCCAGTTGGATATGGAGTTGGGTACTGTAGCAAAGTGTATCATAAATCATGTCCACCATATTTAACTGCTGCATTTTCCTTGTTTAATATATGCATTTATTGGCAGGTTGCATAGAGTATCAAAACACATGTCCACTATACTTAACACATTTTCATTATTCAACACATGCATTCATTGGCAGGGCGCATCATTGTGGGCACACTGGGTGGAGGCGCCAAGAGAAACTACCGTTGGATAGACTGGCACAGGACGGGACCCACGGATGGCACCTTTCTGGAGGAGCGCATCATTCACATCCAGTATGACCCCAATCGCTCATCCAAGATCGCCCTTGTCGGCTCTGGGGACAGCCTACGGTGAGACTTTGTTTTTATTCTTTTATTTATTTTTGTTATGGAAAGGGAGGCAGCTCAAGGGCAAAAAACAAAAATAGGAACATAAAAGCCCACTAGATGCTGCA
This sequence comes from Eriocheir sinensis, assembly GCF_024679095.1. NCBI lineage: Eukaryota > Metazoa > Arthropoda > Malacostraca > Decapoda > Varunidae > Eriocheir > Eriocheir sinensis. The sequence continues at coordinate 5,736,626 of NC_066537.1, forward strand.
CCAAGTCAAAGAGAACAGACCAAGGGGGAAAGGATAAAGGTTCATACTCTAAAACATATCAGGTTCCTATCACACTATTTTCAAAGGCCACAGATAAGATTAACCGGGTTTTCATGGGTGATTTTCCTGTTCATGGTGCAGAGGTCGTGTTAAACTATCACCAGGATCACAAAACAGTCCTTGAAAATCCCAGCAACTTCCACGAGATGCTTTTCAAACACGTGAACTGAGGCGTCGATACATTTAAGAATACGGTTTGATGTTCCAATGGTCTAAATACTTCTTTGTCAGTCGTTAATAAGTCCAAGAGTTTGCATGTAAATAAAGGTGTTCTGTTTCTTGGCCCACAGTTACATCTTGGCCACGGAGAACATGAAGAAGGGAGACCTCATCAAGACCTCCAGCTACATACCCAGAATACCCGGTGAGTGACAGCAGTGAGTTAATACTTGAAATAATAGTAATAGGCAAATGGTGATACAAAGTGTACTAACCACATATTTGCAGTCACTCTTCTTCTTCTAGGTCAATATTTGGTGGTGTTAAGTTAGCATTTACTGTTGATAATTACTATTTAGTGGTGGTAGCCTGCAAATTCACCAAAAAAAGTAGTTGCATCCACCAAATTGAGATGAAGTTTTAAAGTCGAGATGAAGTTTACTGAAATGAAGTTTGAAGTTGAAATGAAGTTTACTGAGATGAAGTTTTAATGTCGAGATGAAGTTTTTAAAGTCGAGATGAAGTTTGAGATGAATTTTTGAAAGTCGAGATGAAGTTCCCAATATGAAGTTTTAGAATTCAGTCAAGATAAAGCTTTGAAATGAAGTTATACAAGACCTTTATCTTTGTTAGGGCTTGGTCATGCCTGTTAGCTCTCTTCCTCAACTCCTTACTCTCATCCCCAGTGCGGCCCAAGGAGGGGGACGCGTACCCTTTGGGGGCCCTGCCTTCAGGAACCCTCGTCAACTGTGTGGAGATCCTGCCGGGTGACGGGGCCAGGTGAGGAGACTTTACCTTTAGTGTAGGTCTAGATGCACCTTTTCATCTTGTGTCTTGGCGAGGTATATTTCCAGTCATGAATACTTATGCAACTTACGCTACCCATCCGCTGCAATTGTCATGGATTTGCCTTCACTGGTAGCCTGGTAACATATACTCCCAGGTCTTTCTCTGCCTCTGTGGTGGATAGTGGAGTGTTTCCTATGTGGTATTGGTATGCTGGATTTCCCCTCCCAAGGTGCATGACTACATTTTTCTTCATAATTGTAGCAGCCACTTTTTGTTCCATTCCTGCAGCATGGCGATGTCTTCTTGTAGGAAATCTGCAATCATGGGGTTAAACTATGTAAGGAATAGCTCCACCTCCTCCCCATCATCAGCTTCCTTTATTTGCAGGATGGTCAAGGCTGCTGGCTGCTCAGGGACTGTGTTGAGGAAGATTGGAGAGAAGGTGGTGGTACAGCTGCCCACCAAGAGGGAGCTCGCCCTAGACCCCAAGTGCATGGCCACAGTGGGTGAGTTCTCGGTGCAGGGGTCACTCTCTCGTCACTTGAGCTTATATATGCTGCAAAAGCCTTCCTTGCATTGCTTCCTCCTTTCTATTAATGGAACACTCAAAAAGGAAGTATCAAGACACCCCAGAAACTAAATTTGATAATCTTTTGTCATCTTATAACAAGCGACTACAGTTTTTTATATATTTGCTTCACCCTTGGTTTGTCTCCCATACTTTGTGTTAGAATCTTACTTTACATAAAGAGTGTTTATTTATAAAATTCACATTCCAGTAAGTCTGTAAATGTCCTGCAGCCACAAAGTTGATCCATTATTATCTACTAAATGTATTACTTATTTACTTATTTTGGGATGGAGAAGAGTGGACATAAGAGAGGTCAATTTCGCATTACTTAACTATTCATGCATCACATATATATTTATTTTGGGATGGAGAAGAGTGGCCATAAGAGAGGTCAATTTCGCATTACTTAACTATTCATGTATCACTTATTTATTTATTTGGGATAGACAAGTGGCCAAGAGAGGTAAGCTTCATTGCATTTCTGAAGACTAACATACCTTCAACTTATGAATTAAAGACTCCCTCCACAACATAACAGAACTGACCTATATAGTCAGTCCACTTCTTTGTTGATGGATCCCCTCGACTTTCCAACCCTTGTACAGCCATACTAAGGCACTGTTGTTTGGTGTAATTCTGGGCAGCCATGTGACCTCTTATGCCTTCCAGGGCGACTGTCCAACATCACCCATGGCCAGCAGCACATAGGGTCAGCCCAGCGAAGTCGTTGGCTCGGGTACCGGCCAGTGTCGGGTCTGTGGCAGCGGAAGACCGGCTACCATGGGAGGAAGATCCGGCCGCTGCCCCCCATGAAGAGCTATGAGCCCTTCAAGGAGGACGTCCCCTTCACCCAGTACACCGTCAACAGCGAAGGTCCAGGGAAGCCAATCATACCCAGCACCGACCGTGTAACTTAGCTTTATGTCGACCTTTCAGCTATACAAACCTGTCTTTTTATTTTAGTTGTAAATTGCTCTAGCCAAGTTGCATGTGTCATCTTATCTATCCATGATCAAAGAAGAGTGGGACAATGATAATCTGTTTGTAAATAATATACCTTCACTATTGTCATAATAAAGCCCCAAACGATTATATGTCAGCGTTTTCTTTGGCTATCATTCGTCCAGGTGTGCAAATCTCCGCCTCAGCTTCTCCCTCTTCTTGAAATTCTTCTGTCTGGGTTGTTTTGTACCAGGCACGGGACCACTGAAAACAGGCAACTGGGGTCAGCATATGTCACAAAATCCGACCAAGCTCTTAAAATAAATCACATGCAGTAGTCCTAATTAGTGCATTTCTTTTAAAGGATTTCCTCATAACACCCTCTTGAGCAAACTTCTTCACCCCCCCCTTCCCCCCACACACACACACACAAAAAGAAAAAGAAAATGAATAAATAAAAATAAATAAAAAGTCCCACCAAACCTAAATCAACAACTCCCATTGAAATAACACCTCCATTTTGCTAGAACTACCTTGGTACGCATCTTGCATTAAATAAGAGGGTCAACTGTACTAAATGTTTATATACGAGGGGGTCAACTACTTGCTATGAGGCTATATAGTAATGCTCACTTGCTGGTTTGTTTGTATGCTCCAGTGTTGATGCCTTTGATGTGGTACTGTGGTGACGCTGCTCCGAAGAACTTCCTGTCAACTGTCTCCGGCCGCACCTTGAACGGCTGTGAGGAGACAATGTGTGGGTTAGTCTTGTTGGGAGCGGCGAGTAGCAGGCCTTTTTTTTTTTTTCCACTTTTTGCTGCCCTTGAGCCGTCTCCTTCATTGTAAAAAAAAAAAAAATAATAATAATAATAAATAAATAAAAATCTCGACGTTTCAGCTCAAACAACAACCATTTTCCCACAGCCAAAAAGGAGATTAGTTTGGTTCTCATGAGTTGTTTTTCTACATTCATGGTGGAGAAGCCTTGTCATACTTATCACTAGGCTCATAATACTACCCATCGAAATACCCACAACTGCCTCTATGAAAGCCTTATCAAATGTGGGAGTGTAAGGACCGAGAGATTTGTAAGAATATGGACCTTAGAACTTAATACAATGTTCTCCTGAGTTCTCCTTTAGCTCCTCCTCCTCCTATTTCTCCACACCAAAAGAATGAAGCTGGATGTAAAGTTGACCCGGTAGCAGCGATGGGCCAAATTTGTGGCTTTACCGTGTAGCAGCGACGGGCCAAATTTGCGCCATAATATAAACCCCAAAAAATAGATGATGCATAAACTGATCACAAATGCTTTGATACATATTATGAAATGGTTTGTGTGAGTGATGATTTTTTCTCATTTTTCTCGCTGAGAGGGGCCATTAAGAAGCATGGTCCCCGCTGCTACCGGGTTAAACACAAAATTGTGAAACGAGAAAAAAAAGAGGAAGGATAAAGAGATATGAGTGAAATAGCCATACCATACTCTTCCCACTCAAAACACACACACACACACACACACACACCTGGGTTGCAATCTGCTGTGGAGTAAGCACTGTCTGTTTGGCATTTTTCTTCATCTGCAAAAAACAATAATCCACTTGTAGTAATCTCAAAACCTAAGTCAATTTCAATACAAAGAGTTACATTTCTTATTACACTGGCCATTTAATATCTGTTCTTTGAGGTGGAATAAACAATAATCTACTTGTAACCTCAAAACTCGAGTCTATATCAATACAAAACATCACATTTTTCATTACATAGATCACTTGATATGTTCTTAGCCTGTCAGGAAGGGCATGAGGCATAAAAAGTCACACTCCATACAAGGATGAATGACGGCAACTTCTTCATCAAACTGTCAAACCCCACAAGGTAAAATAAGGGCATTAAACAAAGAAAAACAAAGAAAACGAAGAAGAGAAAGAAAGATTAATGTCTGTTCTTTGCGGTGAAGTGAGAATTAGATTAGAGTATGGGGGAAAATGTTGTTACAAGAAAAATAAAGCTAGGAATAGGAATAAATATAGTCTCATGAAGAAGAAAAAAAGAAAGAAGAATTAACATCTGTTCCCTAAGGTAATGTGAGCAGGACGTTAAATGAAGAAGAAGGGAAAGAAGAATCAACATCTTTTCTCTGAGGTGTAACGAGCCTACCTTGAAGATGGTGTGTATGTGGTACTCCCCCTGGGGCACGGAGGGCGGGGCATGGGCGTACAGCAGCTTGCCGTTCACGAAGTCCTTGAGGATGTAGCGGGCGGAGCGAGGGTTGTCCGGGAGGCCTCGTTGGGTCATGAAGCCACGCATGACTGGTGAAGGGAATAGTTAATCAATGGGGACATGTGGTGGGGGTGCGTTGCCTCACCTACCCTATAATGCAAAACCCTGGGATTCCTTAGGGTAAATCTCTACAGGGAAAGTTAAATTAATCCTGTATGTGTGACTTTATATAGATTTGTGGGTCAGTTTGGGTGATACGACAAAGTTTCTGCATAAAAGAAGCCCATGACTGACTATCTGGGTTTGATGACCACAAGCCAAACAGAAAAAGGAAAAGAGAAAATGGGTAACCTGAATTAGAAAGGACAAACATTACAAAATACGAAAGCAGTAGTTCCTGTACTAAAAATTAATACAGAAAAAGAAAAATGGGGAATAAGTAAATCACCTATCCACATAAGTATGAAAAGACACAAAAAATCAGACACAAAATAATCAGAAAAAGAGAAAATAAAAGCAATATGCCGTCTCTTACATCCATAGGCGTTCAGGAGTTCCTCAGAGGTGGGGGGGCGGTTGGGATCCTCTCCCTCCATGGGCTGGGGAAGGGTGATGCCGTAGGTGCCCTCAAAGACATCTCGAGGGATCCTGCTGGACACTAGGTTGATGGGCGGAACCTCGTCTCGCATCTAAGGAGAAAGAAATATATAAAACATGCACCAGATATCTACTCCTTCTTCTCTTGACATAAATACCTCTACCTACTCTTCCTTCTGATACAACATGCACCAGATATCTACTCCTTCTTCTCTTGACATAAATACCTCTACCTACTCTTCCTTCTGATACAACATGCACCAGATATCTACTCCTTCTTCTCTTGACATAAATACCTCTACCTACTCTTCCTTCTGATACAACATGCACCAGGTACTTCACACTTCTTTCTCTGGACACACATATAAAACAAGCACCAGATACCTCCACCTACTCTTACTTCTCTTGATACAAATATATAACATGCGCCAGACAGCTCCAACTCTTCCTTCTCTATACATAAATACTTAACAGGCACCAGATATCACTTACTCTTTCTTCTCCTTTTGACGGAAATTTATGAGGCACCTAACACCTTCCAATCCTTCCTTTTCTAGACATAAATATATAACAAATATCAGACACCTCCTACTCTTCCTTCTCCTCTAGATGTAAATATATAACAGACATCAGACACCTCCTCCTACTCTTCTTTTTCTAGACACGTAATATAAGACATCAAACACCTTCTTTTCCTTCCCTTATCACAACAGTTCTTTTATTTTACAGGGGGCATTACACCATATCACCTATGCCACACCTTCTCCTATCTATACCTACTCTTTCTTTTCCCCTCGACACAAATACAAGCAACAATTCATTAACTTATAGAAGGAAGAAGAGCCATGTTATCTGCACCTGGTCAATGGGTAGGATGCCCGAGATGATCATTTCCTGCTTGGTGGTGACGAAGGCCGGGAATACGAGGCCGGGGCAGTCGCACAGCATAATGTCCTCCGTCAGGAACAGCGTCTGCGGGACATAGATGAAGAGATGAAGATGTACAGTCACTGGTGATTCAAAGGCAGCTCAGACAAGAGGATGATCTGCCTCACTGACTGACTAATGAATGCTGAGGACAAACGGAAGAACTACTGGCTGACTAATGAGATGTTTAAAGACTGAATGGTAAATAAGCAAAATAGGAGGATGATTTGACCGACTAATGACTCCTGTGGACCAATTAGATAAAGACTTACAAGGACTCACTGACTGACTGATGAGATGTTTAAAGATTACAAGAGTTATAAAGACTGAATAAAAGATGAACTAAATTTTGAAGTTATAATACGTGGCGGAAAAAGTCACACTCCAAGCAAATATAAACAACAACATCAATAACTGTCCATAAGGGAAATTAGGGAAGCTAAATGAAGAAGAAGAAGAAGAAGAAGAAGAGTGTGTGTGTATTATGAACAAGTTTCACCCACCTGGAAGTGCTTAGTTTTCCCCGGAGTGGCCGACACCGACACCTTCTTCCCCTGCATGAGACAGTTGATGGTGGAGCTCTTGCCCACGTTAGGGTAGCCGACCAACCCCATGGTGACGGCCTTGCCCAGGAGGCGCCTCTTCGTGTAGATCGTGCGGAAGACTTCAATCAACTCGCTGCGGCTTAGAAGGTTACTAGAGGTCACAAATTTACTTGGACTCTCGGAGGGGTTAGCCACAGAGGAGCTGGTGTGTTCTGCTGGTGTGGTTTCTGTGGGTGGAGTCAGAGGGGAGGATACACTCTCATTCTGCTTGTTTAGGCTCACAGTGAGGGTTTCCAGGTCCTGCCGACACGCTTCGATATTCGACATCTGCGTTTCCTCGCCCTCACTCGTCTCGCTGTCCAGCCTCGTTCTGTCCTGGTCCTCTGTGCTTGCCCTGGTCTCGGCATTTCTGGCCTGTTCCTCTTCTTCCCTAATATCGTCAAGTTCCTGGCCACTTAGAGCTGAGAAAAATACCGCCTGGATGCCTTGCTGCCTGAAGTACTCGGCCCACATCTCCCTCTGAGCCTCCGTCAAGAAGTCCGACTTGTTTACCAGCAGCAGGTTCTCCTTGTTGGGGTCCACCTCCTTGACGTAGGCTTCCAGGTCTTCACAGCGGAATAGGAAAGGGTTGCGAGCATCCACGATTTGGACGACTACATCACTGCAAGAAGAAAAAAGAAATCATAGAAATATATTAGGTGGATTCCATTTCACTATCATCAAAACAGTCAATTCCCAAGAGATTCATTTTAACCAATAATCTACCCCATCGCTAGTCCCTAATTTATAATCTACCGTACTATTCAACTATGCAATGGCACTTGTGAATTCTTAGTTACTGTCTAATACTCCCATTCAAGTCACTATCTTTAGCTTGAATTATTGCCATCTGATATATATAGCTTGCATTTGTTTTTGATACATTTTTATCTATCAACTTGTTCCACCCTAGCATGTCCAGTGTTGCCAAGTCTTCTTACTTCAACAGCACTTTTTTTACACCAAGGGAGACAACTCAAGGGCAAAAAACAAAGACACCAGCAAAAAAGCCAGAAGAGAGGTCAATTATGAGTGGGAAGATCCAGTGTTGCCAAGTCTTCTTACTTCAGCAGCCTACCTTCTCTCTATGACCCTCCACAACTGCCTCCAAAACTCCAGGTTCCTCTCATAGGGGGTCATGGTGATGCCGTCCACCTCCTGCAGCTTAGCCAAGTTCCTGCGCCACGAGAGGAAGCTGCTGCGCTCCGCCTCCGCCAGCTCCTCCGGGGTGGTGGTTACGTTCCAGGGCGGCCTGTTGGAACCCTTGTTTAGTGGCTGTGTAGTGACATTGCATAGAGAGAGGACGAGAAAGATGGATGCAGCTTAAAAATGGAAGAGTGTATACAGGACTGAAATGAACAAAACATGCATTCCTTTTCTTTTTTACAGCAACATTTCTTTTCTAATAAATTCAATCTTACTTTTCCTGTCTGAGATGATGCTATAAGGAGGGACATGACTTGATACTAGTGGAGAATATTATAGAAAAGAATGTAATGTTATGAAACAATTGACTTCTTGAGAGAATAAAAAGTTGTGTAAAAGACAGGGGTTGATGCTGTACAACTCTCATTATTGGAGAGGAATGAGAGAGACTGAACAGCACCTACAGGACCACATGACAGCCTCCCCGTCACCACCACCCACACCACTGACCTGCGGGGGATACTCAGCATCTCCTTGTTGGCCTCCTGAGCAGCGTGGATCTTCTTCTTCTCCTCCTCCGTCGGCATCCCAACTTGAGTGGCCATGCGCACAAATTTGATGTTTAACTTCTCGGCCTGAGGGGAAAAAAAATATAGCTACTTAAAAATCATAGACCTTATAATATAGTACTAACATGAACAGTACATGCTTTTTATGCTACCATTTTTCTTTTCTAATACATTTCATCCAATTTTTACCATCCATATTCACTGTCATGTGTACTCAAAGTCAAGAATAATGCATTTTCTCATTGCAACTTCTCCTTTACCTGAAACTCCGTCCCGGCCAGCTCTGCCGTAGCCAAGAATTCATCAACGTGAGTCTGCTCAGTGATGGACTGGAAGTTGATGCGGTTCCAGTCTTGTCCATCGTTAATCTCTGACGTGTGGAGCTGAAACAACGGAAATGTTCATGACACGGACGATAGAGCTCTTCAACCAACTCCAAGCTAAAGTTGTATCAGCTGAAAGTATGTACTGGATAAGGAAAACTCTCTGATTTAGAAGTATTTTATGTTGATTACTTGTGTGTATGACAAAATATGAGACTATACGGTACCTTTGGCCTTCTTAAAAATAAAAATACATGCATATCTTTATCAATACTGAAGATATTTATCCACTTTAGTAATATGATGGACAAATGTAATGTAAAATAATTTATATATTCTTGACTAATACTCACCACTGACATTTTTGGCCTGTTGTATATCTATGGTGATGTTTTACTTTTATCTGTTTGTTCTATCTTTATATTTATGTGTAATGTGAGGGGTAAATATGATGCAATTTTTTAATATATTCAGACTGACTAATACTCATCATCATCATCATCATCACTGTCGTTCAACGTCCATATTTTTCCATTCAAGGTGGGGTTGGACGGGCGATGGCTCTCCTCCTCATCTGTTAATCTTGTGCCATATATTCCTCTATTTCCACTATATTCATATCCTCCAACACACATCTGCTCCACTTTTTCTTAGGCCTTCCCACTGGGTGTCGTCCCTTAACTCTCAACTCCTCCATCTCATTTAACATGCCCCCTTTGCCCTTTTCACATGTCCAAACCATTTCAATCTTCTCTGCCTCAATTTAATAGAAAGGTCCTCAACCCCACACATCTCCGCCACTTCACTGCTTGACCGACAAATACTCACCAATGAAGTCCCTGGCCTGTTCTTCTTTGATTGCTTGTCCTTCATGAGGCTCCTCCCCAGACCAGGATTTCCAGCCTTCTTCTTACCCATCTTGAATCCTTTACCAACAACTGGACGTCTTTATGAGGTTTGCAACAGCATTCCTTGTCTTGCTGATGGTGGTGAGGATACTACTCTTTCTCAGAGGAATTGTGTCTTTCCCTCAATTCTGTGGACAAGACATTGTATGTATATTGAGAGAGAATTTAAAGGCATGGGTAGTGTAATTCTTATTTTTGAGTTGCATTTTGGAAATCCCTCGACAATACAAAAAGTTATCTAGGGAAGTGTCAAAGGTTATATTTCGTAATCATATTTACTTAACGATCCCTGGTACTTCTCACTTCCACAAGCTTTAGCCCCACCATGCTCCTTAGAAATGGCTACAAGAAATTCAATATTATCCTTCCATACAATATAAAGTAAAGTTGGGGGCATACCCTGTAGCAGCGTGTGGCCTAAGTGTTCATCTCTGTAACATTGGCCCTTGCACCTGTGGTGGGAGGGAGCCCATTACCCTGGGACACAGGGCCAGTGTGACATCCGGGTTACCACAGTTTACCTTCACCAGGTTTCCCCAGGCACCCATTTGTCGACCAGCCCGAGAGGGAGGATGAACAGCTGGGTGAGCTGCACGCCGACTGCCCGGGCCGGCGGGATTCGAACCCGGGCCCGCGGAGTAGAAGCCAGGCACGCTGACCACTAGACCACGGAGGCGTCCATACAATATCCACACCCCTTATTTTTTGCTGACCTCTCATTCTACTTCCAGGTGAGTCAGATTAATTAGCGAGACATTTAAAGTACAATGGAAGGCAGCAACAGTGTACAGGTGTGTGGTGTAGGCTTATTAGTGGTCACTGGCAGGTCATGTATTCTTGTCACATGGGAACCAAAACAAGGCTATGCCCGACATCCCTTTAACACCACCTCTCCTATTTCCCTTTACTCACTGACGGGATCCTTGTACCTCAATGCTCCTTCCTGCTTCGTGAGACTTAAAAGTTTTCCAATATAAAGATAAAAAAAGGAAAAATCTCGTTACATGGGAGTATGGGACCAACACAATGCTATGCCCGTTATCCCTTCAACACCACCTCTCCTTTTTCCCTCTCCACAATCCTTCCCTTTACTCACTGATGGGATCCTTGTACCTAAATGTTCCTTCCTGCTTCGTGGCACTTAATAGATTTCTGTATTAATGGGAAAATATTGGACAAAGATACCTCACACTCCCTTCACGTGGCTGACACCTTCTCCAGCTGACTGCCAGGCTGATGATGTTGGTGGAGCTGGGAAAACATGTCATACAGCCTCATTTTCTATTATTATCTATTCTTTTGTTTATTATGGGGGTTTAAATGTGTGAATGAGTTGATATTTATTGCTATTATTATGTGAGAGATTCTGTGAGTAGGGTTTAATACGAGATTTTGACCCCTTCTAAACTTTTAAATGTCAGTGGTTTATTCATTATTATCTATTCTTTTATCTATTATGGGGGTTTGAATGTGTGAATGAGTTGGTATTTATTCCTATTAGTATGTGAGAGATTCTGTGAGTAGGGTTTAATAGGAGACTTTGACCCCTTCTAAACTTTTAAATGCCAGCAGTGCTTTATTCATTATTATCTATTCTTTTATCTATTATGGGGGTTTGAATGTGTGAATGAGTTGATATTTATTGCTATTAGTATGTGAGAGATTCTGTGAGTAGGGTTTAATAGGAGACTTTGACCCCTTCTAAACTTTTAAATGCCAGCAGTGCTTTATTCATTATTATCTATTCTTTTATCTATTATGGGGGTTTGAATGTGTGAATGAGTTGATATTTATTGCTATTAGTATGTGAGAGATTCTGTGAGTAGGGTTTAATAGGAGAGTTTGACCCCTTCAGAACTTTTAAATGCCACTGTGCTTTATTCATTATTATCTATTCTTTTATCTATTATGGGGGTTTAACTGTGTGAATGAGTTGATATTTATTGCTATTAGTATGTGAGAGATTCTGTGAGTAGGGTTTAATAAGAGATTTTGACCCCTTCTGAACTTTTAAATGTCAGTGCTTTATTCATTATTATCTATTCTTTTATCTATTATGGGGGTTTGAATGTGTGAATGAGTTGGTATTTATTCCTATTAGTATGTGAGAGATTCTGTGAGTAGGGTTTAATAGGAGATTTTGACCCCTTCTGAACTTTTAAATGTCAGTGCTTTATTCATTATTATCTATTCTTTTATCTATTATGGGGGTTTGAATGTGTGAATGAGTTGATATTTATTGCTATTAGTATGTGAGAGATTCTGTGAGTAGGGTTTAATAGGAGATTTTGACCCCTTCTGAACTTTTAAATGCCAGTGCTTTATTCATTATTATCTATTCTTTTATCTATTATGGGGGTTTGAATGTGTGAATGAGTTGATATTTATTGCTATTAGTATGTGAGAGATTCTGTGAGTAGGGTTTAATAAGAGATTTTGACCCCTTCTGAACTTTTAAATACCATGCAGTGTCTATTATTATTTCCTTTTTATTGATTTTTTTGTGAGTTTAAATGTGTGATTGTATTGATATTTATTCATTTCAGTATGTAAGGGATTCTGTGATGTTATATAATAATAGTGTGTAATATGAGATTATGTGACCCCTGCTAGACTTTTAAATGCCAGAATAAGCCCTTTAAATCCATTCATCATTTTGTCTCACCACGTTTCTCTTTCTTATTTAAATATTGGCACGGTGTTACTTCTTTCCTTCATGTTAATAAGGATGTATAAGTATTGTTTATCCTGTTGATTGCCTCCTATATTAATTAGTTTATCTGTTCCCATTTCCAGCAGTCATTTCCAGTATAAATGTTCAAGTATTAGTAATTATATTCACCTCAAGATACATTAGTGCTGATACAACAATGGCAATAAAACATTAATTATCTACAAAAGCACTTTCTTTCTATCGATCTTTTTTTCTATTATTCACCTCAAGATACTTTCCAACAATGGCAATAAAACTCTCCTCTACAAAAGCTCTTTAATTCTATCCTTCAACTGACAACGAGAAAAGTGGAGGAAGGGAACAATTAACATATTAGAAGGAGGGAAGGAAGGAAGGGACAGAAGCTATGGATAGGTCATTTTTATTAATATTTTTCATAGTTCTGCCCCTTCCCTCTCCCATTCCTCTTTTATCTTGCTCCATTCCTTCAATTAACACATGAGTAACTAACCACTGGGTCCTCAGAACAAAGGCACAGGTTTACAGGTGAATTAAATCATGTCTGACAGCTGAATGGAGAAACATAATGATTGTCCAACTGAGTCCAATGGCAGAAGACTCAGCAGTTATAAATGCACAGAGGACAGAGAATCTATACCTTGTTAATACCTCTTTAGTAATTGTTTTCCTCCAGTAATACCTCCATACTAAGTTTCCTTCAGGTCACAAACTCCATGATATTTTGTCCCTTTCTATTCTAGCTTTTCCTCCATTCTGTCACTATTTCTGCAGTTATTTAAATTTCCTCTTCTTCTTCTATTTCTATTTTTTGTTATATCTCTATTTCTGCAGTTATTTTCCTCCTCTTCTTCTATTTCTATCTTTTGTTCTATCTCTATTTCTGCAGTTATTTTCCCTCTTCTATTTGTCTTTTATTCTGTTTTATCTCTATTTCTGCAGTTATTTTCCTCCTCTTCTTCGATTTCTATCTTTTGTTCTGTTCTATCTCTATTTCCACAGTTATTTTCCTCCTCTTCTTCTATTTCTATCTTTTGTTCTGTTCTATCTCTATTTCCAGAGTTATTTTCCTCCTCTTCTTCCATTTCTATCTTTTGTTCTGTTCTATCTTTATTTCTGCAGTTATTTTCCTCTTCCTCTTCTATTTCTATCTTTTGTTCTATTGTCACTATCTTTACTGTAGTTTACCTCCTCTTCTATTCTATCTTTTATTCTGTTCTATCCCTAGTCTCCATGTACAGCTATTTTCCTCTTCTTCTATTCTATTCTATCACTATTTCCACAGTTTATTTTTTATTTTTTATTTTTTTACGTTGCTGCCTATTGCGCCAGTAGGCATCTTCCCGGTGGGGCCTGATGGTCGGCCCAAGGCTTCTTCCAGGTGGGGCCTGATGGTCGGCCCAGCCCGTTCTGGCGCAGGCGAGTGTTTATAGTGGCGCCATCTTGCATTGGCTCATGCTGCCCCCCGGAACTCGTTCTTGATTCGCTTGGACGGCTTCCTCTAGAGTCCGGGTTGATGGGTGGTCTTCAGGACAGCATGTGGGTAGTTTTATGCCACTCGGCGGTGACTGAAAAATCCGAGGTGGTAGCGCGGGGAGTCGAACCCGCGTCGTCCATCACGCGGTGAATGTGGGCCCAGTACGCTACCAGTTCAGCCACCGCCTACCCTAAATTATTTTCCTCTTCTTCTATTCTATCTATTATTCTGTTCAATCACTATCTCCATATTAATTTTCGTCCTCTCTAATACCTCCATAATAATTTTTGTCCACAGTTAATACCTCCAAAGCAATTTTCCTCCACAGTAATTTTCCTCCATATAGTAATTTTCTTTCAGTTATAGCTCCACATACAGCAACTTTCCTCCGGTCATATAGCTCAACATTTTCCTCATTTTCCTCCACACTATAATTTCCCTCCTCAGTAATTCCTTGATTCATACCAACTTTCTTCCACTGTAATTTTCCTCCAGTTATAGATCACATTTTCCTCATTTTCCTCCACACTAACTTGATTTCCTCCACAGTAACTTTCCTCCTATAACCAACATACCCGAATACAACCTCGCCCACCAGACCAAATTAACCTTATGATAAAAAAGGGACACTCATAACACGTTTGAAATAAATATATGTATCTGAACCGCATAACACAGCAATAGTACAAAGTAAGTTAATTAAAGCATCATAAAAAGCATGGATATACAAATAAGGTCTCAGTGACTTTATATATAACCCACGCATGCACACCGCGGATTAAGCCGTTAACGTAGCACTCTTAACTCTTGGAAATAATTAAGACAGGTATACAATTAGATAAAAAATTTGTGATATCTTAAAACTCCATATCAAATAGTGTCTCAAAGGGAGGAACTTCAACCTAAACATCAGTGAAGAAAATAAAACAACCTGAAAGTAATTACTCTTTGACGTACTAATCTTTCCATGTCCTTTTGTGCGATCTCGTATCACACCCACACCCACACGCACACACTAATGCAGTCCCTCCCCTTCAAGATCAGCTATGTAGTAATAATATAACAATGCAGCACAGAGTTTGGGGTAACAAGTATACATATTGCTAGCTGAACACAATCATAAAGGATATAAAAGTTAAGATGGAAAGGAGTTTAGAGAAATCCTCAGGTTCATATCCTTTTCCTCTCAAAGGGACTCAATTCCCTTCACTTACTTCACCCAGTCTTGATTTGAGCTACCTCTATATGTATAAAATAAGTCCCCTATTCAAAACTGCATTGATTGTACTAAGATTTTCCTGATTTTAGTGATGTTCTTAGGTTCATCTGTTCTCCTAGTCTTAGACCAAATTTCACACCATTCAGTAATTACTTCAGCCATCTCTAACTGATTTTTGCTACTACTTCTACATGTAAAAATAATTCCCATATTTAAAACTGCATTGAATTTACTAAGGTCTCCCTGATGTTCCTTCTCCTCTCAATCAAAACTCTACACCATTCAATAATTATTCCTTCACCCAGCTCTGATTTTTGTTTCTACTTCTACATGTAAAAATAATTCCCATATTTAAAATTGCATTGAATTAACAAAGATATTCCTGATTTTCCTTATCTCAGTCCAAACTCCATACCATTCAATAATTCCTTCAACCATCTCTAACTGATTTTTGTTTCTACTTCTACATGTAAAAATAATTCCCCTATTTAAAACTGCATTGAATTTACAAAGATATTCCTGATTTTCCTCCTCTCAGTCCAAACTCCATACCATTCAATAATTCCTTCAACCATCTCTAACTGATTTTTGCTACTATTTCTACATGTAAAAATAATTCCCCCTATTTAAATCTGCATTGAATTTCCCAAGACTTTTATAAGTACGTATCTGAATAAAGCTGAATGAACATGGCCAGAATACAAACCTGAATGCCATTATAGAAAAAATAGACCTCTGATAGATAGATAATGGCACCTTGTTGGTAAAAAAGCATGATAGATGATTTGTTTTTCCGTACATATAAAATCATTCTAGCTATGCCCTAAGAACACGAACACCCAAACACACATACACACACAGAAGGACATTAAGTAGAAAACCTGTTAATTATATATACAAGGAGTGTTCTGAGAGAGGTAAGTATTATTATTGAGTGACCTGTTCGTCGTGCAGCATATTTGTGAGGCTTGTTTTAGTAGTACGGTATCAAGTACGTAGTATATTGACAACTTTCTATCCAAATATCAACCCTCTCTTTTGGCTACACGATTCTGTTTACTACTTTTACAGGAGAAGCACTTAGACTTATTAGTTTCCGCCCTTGAGCTGCTTCCTCTACTGTAAACAGATAAAGAATAAAATGGACTCAATGAAGTAATCACAGTTTTTACTAATATTACCACTGCAAAATTCCTTCCTTGACAAGACTGTATACTCTCTGTTATGCCAAATGAAGTTGCTTACACTTATAAAGGCTCGCAATGACCACTTAACTGATCTCATAACTCTGCCCACACTGCCTCAAGCTCCATTTTGTGCTGCCCAGGTAAAGAATGCACACCTGGGTCACTAATCAAAGGTATGCCAGTCTTAATGAGCAGGAATTTGTGCTTTCTGATACCAGACTTTTAACAGTATGATGGAAAACGAGAAAAGGTCTTAGCACGCTGCATCCCATCTCTCTCCTCCTCCGATGGCTATCTATAACATACAGACTAAGCCAATTTAACACTCGCTTAACAACATTCCTAGAGGCTACTTTAATATCCGATGAATCACTAAATACTGTTCTGCCATTGCCACCCTTAACAATGGCAATGGCATCCAAAGTTACAGACAAATAGAATCACCAAATTACTCACTACTCCCTGAAATCACATACCACCATCACAATCTTACTAACCGTATATACCTAACAAGTCATGCTCTTACAGTGTATATCTTATTGCCTTTTGAATTAACTTTCCTTCCTCTTGTAAATGTCTAGCATCAGTATTGTATGTAAAATAACTTTGTGCAGGTGAATGGCGAATATATTGTCATTTTTAATATCTTCTTTCTGTTTAGCTATCTGTCTTGACCTGACCTTCACTTTTATCTCCTTTTCTCCTTCCTCCCTGTTTCTTTGGTTACAACTCTGTTACGCGCTAGTTAAAATCGCTTCGCTTCACAATAACCTCAAACTATCAGTAGTGCTACATACTGACTTCCATTTCCTTTGCGAAGACCCAAAACACGTGAATCAACCTAACCATTCCTCTTTAATATGGCCTTGCATTGTGCTATAGCCTATAAGTCTCCCGGCCTCCCCTACCACACAAAAAAGGGCTCTTTACCGCTTACCGCAAACAGTCCAAAACATCCACCTCACTACCAGTCCCGTTATAAATATAGTCACGACCGCACAAGACCATTCCTTCCTCATAACCTTACACTGTGCTGACCCCACAGAAAAGCCCAGTCGACCAACTCAACCATTTCGACCACCCTGACGCTACTCCTTATTCGCCACGACCGTATAACAAGACAATTCCTTCCTCATAACCTTACACTGTGCTGACCCCACAGAAAAGCCCAGTCGACCAACTCAACCATTTCGACCACCCTGACGCTACTCCTTATTCGCCACGACCGTATAACAAGACCATTCCTTCCTCATAACCTTACACTGTGCTGATCCCACAGAAAAGCCCAGTCGACCAACTTACTCAACCACTTCGACCACCCTGCTGCCACTCCCACGACCGTATAAGACCATTCCTTCCTCATGACCTAACACTGCCCTAACAGACCCAAGAAAACAATGCCTCTTTACCAGTATAACCACAAACAACCAAACCGACCACTTCGACTGGGACTTCGACTACCTCCCCGACATCGAACTCCCGCGCTACCAGTCCCTGTTCGCCACGACGGTACGGTAGACGATGCTGACTTGGATGAGGATAATGATGATGACCACCACATCGTCCGCCAGGCCCAGCAGACCCAAAAAGGCCTCAGGGATGATGTCAATGGGGCTGACCACGTACAGGACGGCCATGACCACGGACAGGATGACTCGCAGCTTGAAGGCCATAAGGATACCCCGCCACGTGAAGAGCTCGGCCCAGATGTGGCGTAGGATGGTGGGTAGGTCCTGCAGCTGGCCATACCACTGTAGGAGAGAAGAAGGATGGAAAGGCTGCCATTAGAGAGAGGGAGGGAGGGAGGTAGCAGGAATGAGAGAAGGAAGAAAGGAAGATAAGATGCAAGGAAGGATAGTGAGAAAGAAGTGCATGAAGGAAGGAAGGAAAGAAAAGAAGGAATGTCAAGAGAGAGAGAGAGAGAGAGAGAGAGAGAGAGAGAGAGAGAGAGAGAGAGAGAGAGAGAGAGAGGAATGAATGAATGAAAGAAAGAAAGGAAGAAAGAAAGGAAAACAGGAGGAAAAGCGAATGGAAGAAAGAATATAAAAAAGAAGAAACGAGAAATGCAGGAAGGAAAGGAAAGAATATGTTAAGAGAGAGAGAGAGAGAGAGAGAGAGAGAGAGAGAGAGAGAGAGAGGACACAAAGACGAAATCAAAGAAGGAGAGGAAGAAGGGAAGAATAAAGGAAGAAAAGCAGAGAGAGAGAGAGAGAGAGAGAGAGAGAGAGAGAGAGAGAGAGAGAGATCCGACCAAATTCGCTTAATCTTCCATCAATCCAGTTCAAAAGCCTTCCTCGCTATTTTAAACGCCTCCCATTACGTATATACTCACGGATCTCGGGTGTTGGGAGTACATGCGGTTGTATTCCTGCACCTGAGCCACCACCCTCTCCCTCTCCATCACTGCCTGCACGTCCGTCGCCATCACCTCCTCCTCGGAAAAGCAAGGCAGCAGCAGGATGATCTGAAACACGATTATACGAAGAAGGTAGAGATAGGAGAGTAGATAGTAGAAAGTTAGAATAGACAGTAGAGTAGTAGATGTTTTTACGCAGCATTGAGTATTATAGAGTATGCATATTGGCCTGGAAGATGATCTGAAACACGAATATACGAAGAAGGTAGAAATAGGAGAGTAGATAGTAGAAAGTTAGAATAGATAGTAGAATAGTAGATGTTTTTACGCAGCATTGAGTATTATAGAGTAAGCATATTGGCCTGGAAGATGATCTGAAACACGAATATACGAAGAAGGTAGAGATAGGGGAGTAGATAGTAGAAAGTTAGAATAGACAGTAGAGTAGTAGATGTTTTTACGCAGCATTGAGTATTATAGAGTAAGCATATTGGCCTGGAAGATGATCTGAAACACGATTATACGAAGAAGGTAGAGATAGAAGAGTAGATAGTAGAAAGTTAGAATAGATAGAAGAATAGTAGGTGTTTTTACGCAGCATTGAGTATTATAGAGTAAGCATATAGGCCTGGAAGATGATCTGAAACACGAATATACGAAGAAGGTAGAAATAGGAGAGTAGATAGTAGAAAGATAGAATAGACAGTAGAGTAGTAGATGTTTTTACGCAGCATTGAGTATTATAGAGTAAACATATAGGCCTGGAAGATGATCTGAAACACGAATAGTTAATAGACAGTAGAATAGTAGATGTTTTTACGCAGCATTGAATATTATAGAGTAAGCATATAGGCCTGGAAGATGATCTGAAACACGAATATACGAAGAAGGTAGAGATAGGAGAGTAGATAGTAGAAAGTTAGAATAGATAGTAGAATAGTAGATGTTTTTACGCAGCAATGAGTATTATAGAGTAAGCATATAGGCCTGGAAGATGATCTGAAACACGAATAGGAATAAGGTAGATAGTAGAATGGTAGAATAATAAAATAAATAGTAGAATAGCAGATGTTTTTACTACCGTTACCATAGAGCATCATAGAGATCAAAGAAGCATAGGGTAGCACGATATGGAGCGGGTAGGTCGTAGAATAGTAGAATAGTTGACGTTTTTACTATCATAGGCATCCATAAAAATTTCAACAGGACGATGATCTGTGAAACACGAACACGAATCAAGTAGGTACGGTAGAGATTGATTGACAGTTTATTGTTGCAAGTACACAACAAAGGAGAAGGGAGGAGAATGCCAGAGAAAATTATAAAGGGCGCATTATAATTGGTTTTGTTATTTAGTATCATTATTATCATTAGTATCGATTTGGTATATTATTAGCCTATTGTTAGTGTAGGAGAGGTAGCCCCAAGTTCCCCACAGATAGGAGGAAGGAAGAGGAAGAGAAATGCATCCTGTCACGCTCACTCACTCACTCACGCACTAACACGACTCCACTAAGCTTCAATAATTAAGGCTATACAGTATCATTTTAACCTGTGCAGTGATCAGAAAACCCGTTAAACACTCCATAAGTTACTCTAGCATGCCGCGGAGGTCAGAGATAGGCGTGACACAGCATGAAGAGCCATCAGAGGCCTTCACTATCTGCTGGTAAGGCCCCGCACGTGTTCCTTCCACAGGTGACGGGGTGACAGGTAGATAGACCCGTGTTTGTTGTTTGTTGGTTTTGTGAGGGTTTTACTTTTAAGACATTGAGGAGTTTTGGGCATTTCCAGTAGTAGTTCTGTGACCCTGATTCTCAAAACTACGCATTAAGGGCCCAAAACTACGAACTAAGCCTTTGTGAATTCGGGCCTTGGTGGTAGTTTGACCCTTCTTCTGTACCGTAAACCTCAAGAAACACTAATTAAAACACGACTGACTCCCTCTTTGACCTTTATAGCTGATGTGAGAAGCGAGTGTCTTATAATACCGGCCACTCACATCAGCAATTTTTAAAGGTCAAATAGGGGATCAGTCGGGTTCTAATTAGTATTTCTTGAGGTTCACGGTACAGAAGAAGGGTCAAACTACCACCAGGGGAAGTATTTTGAGGTTTCACAGCTACAGAAGAATCAACTTCTCCAGAAGTAGTATTTTTTATTTTCTTCACAACAGAAGAAGGGTCAAACTACCACCAGGGTCATCGAACTACTACTGGAAATACCCAAAACTCCTACGAAAGCCTTGTCAAATATGTGAACTTGGGCGAGTAAATGTTTTAAAACACGACCCATTATTCAAAGGGTACAGAAGAAGTAGCACAATGAGTAACTCTCGCTGGTAAAGATTCCGTTCGTGCAGTTTTCCTACATGACCGACTAACGTTGAATGCTTGGTGGTGTGACAGGTGCCCGGGTAATTGTTAAGAATACGACCGCGT
The DNA here is from genome assembly GCF_024679095.1 of Eriocheir sinensis. Lineage (NCBI taxonomy): Eukaryota > Metazoa > Arthropoda > Malacostraca > Decapoda > Varunidae > Eriocheir > Eriocheir sinensis. The sequence continues at coordinate 5,757,796 of NC_066537.1, forward strand.
TTTTCCCATTCCAGAATTCTTTCAAACTAACACTATACAGTTACATATATAGATGTGTGCCCTTGCCTGTAACACTTTTATATAACTTTTACAAATCCAAGCTGTTTTAATCTGATACTCATTTAAATTTAGCCTAGCATTTTTTTTTGCCCACTAGTGTATGTAGTGTATGGGAATATGTAGATTATATGAATGGTGTCATGAATGCAATTTCACAATAATATAAATAATAATATTGATTACCTTTGAGGAAAATTGCATCTTACCTCCTGCCTGCAGTAGGGACAGAGCATGGGTGAGGTAGAGAAGTTGGTCTGCCAGTACTGCATGATGCACCGGGCTGGGGGTTGGGAGAAAGCCTGGCTGTACTCATGCAGGGAACCATTATTAACAAAATTTTTCTTCAATAAGTCTAATTATGATAAAAAACAGGCTCTTGTTTCAAACTTAACAAGGCTATGAGCTAAATTCAAGTTGGGATTTCACAATACAGTACTACTAAATTTTTACTAGATTGTTTGTACATTATTGAATAAATAAATAAAAATAAATGATATAGATAGATAGACAGAAGTACTGAGCTTTTTTTTATCATTTATCTCGTTCCTATTTTAATTCTTTAAAAATAGCCTCATATCCTCCACTATTTTCTATTTCCTTGGACAGTTAAAAAACAGTCCCACCATCTAGCCTATGTCCCCCTCAGCCACTCACCACAGTACACATGGCCACAGTTGGTTTCCACGGCAAACCTTGCCGGGTCCATACATATTGGACAATCATTTTCTGAGGCTGACCTCCGCACGCGCACCATCTCTGTGCTGGCAAAACGCAGAGAGAGGTGTCGGCGTGGCTTCCCTGCAAAAGGAATCACCGCATGTTGTATTAGAACCAGTGTTTGTGGCAAACATGTTGATATGATGCATGCTTAGTCTAGGCTTAGTGAAAGGAGAGGGAAACTTATTTAACAGCAAATATAGGGGTAATTTTCTAATATTTTAGTGTATGCATGTAATAAATATACTTTCTGAACATTAAACTCCACAGACATGGAACAACATGCTACAAATTCATGAATCTTTAGAATGCTTCTCAAAAGACTGAAATTCATATCCTAAAAGGGAGAAACAAAAGTGACCCTCGATAAATGAAGGCACTGAAACATTTATACAGTATAGTGAAGAATGCCAGACAGTGAGGTGCAGGATGCAGTGTGTCTTTATCTTTATGACATGAAGAAAGGAGCTGATATGTCATTAATCTGCCATGCTTTTAAGAACATGCATTGTAAAAGCTGTAATCAGAGAATGGAAATGTGCATAGTGGAAGCTGTAACAAAGAAATGCATTATGATAGCTGTCGTTAGAACATGCATTGTGGTTGGTACTTAGAACATGCAAAACTGGAGCTGTAAGGAAGATATGCATTTTCAAAGGTGTACCATGGAAGCTGTAGTTAGAACATGCATTATAGATAGAAGCAGAGAGATAAGTAGCATGTCATCACCTTCGTAAACAAACTGGCTTAGTGATTTTCTTCTATTTTTCAGGAAATAAAATTGTTACTGTCATAATATAAGCAGAAAAGTTAAGGCCAATATTAGAACACACACACCTTAGAATGGCAATGTCAATTAGTATACCAAAAGGTGCGCCAGATGATAGGAAACTGAATTGGTCAAAAATCTGGAAATCACTGAAAAATGACTGAGTTTGTTTATGAGGGTGACTTTTCTACCTTCCCTCCTGATCACCTGACTGACCCCTGTCTCTCCTACCTGCCACAGGGAGGGGATCCAGCGTGAGAGTCCCCAGCCAGGGCAGGTGTGTGGCGGTGCACCTGTGGAGAGCCAACACTGACGCCACTAATCACAGGTAAGTCTTGACGAGCTACTGTGACAATTTTTTTCTCTATGGAGCAACAGGTAAAAGTGAGGGGATTTTTTTTCCAACTTTCCTGAGGAGTTTTAGGTAAGACGTTTCTGGAATTAGATTTGATCACTCTTTTTTAATGTTTTTTGTGGCATTTTTTTTCTACGATTCTATGTATGTCAGGATTTTTGGGGTGTTTTCCTTGTTTTCTGTACCATAAAAAGAACAAAATACATGGCTGTGCTTTATATCTTGGAAAGCAGTTGAGAAAATTATGGTGTAAGGGAATTTTTTTGAAGCAAGTAGGATGCAAAAAGTAAGAGCTCACCAGGAACCTTGTCAAATATATATCTTTAGCTTCTGTATTGAGATTCGGCATGTTGTCACAGTGAAGAGATAACACCAGTCCATGTGTGGGTATTGTTGACATGTGTGGTTGTGTCAGTGCATCAGTGCCAAAAATATAGTGTGACAAGCAATTATTTTTCACTTCAGTGGTAGATTATGGAATAGCTATTTACTGAGTACTGTGTGGTTGTGGTCTGGGTCTCAACAGCACCATATTAGCAACAATAGGTTACTTTACGTTAGGTTTAGGTGAAAATCTGTTAGTGTATTAATAGAACAAATCAAATGGTGATAACTACATGACATAAATTTATTTGCCGAGATACTCAGTAAATAACTACATGATATTGATTGTATTCAGTGAGCGTATTCGGTAAATTGCTTCACTCTCTAGATTATCAGCCAGTAGACACCAAGAACATGATTATCACCTCAGAAAAAGCAATTTGTGATGATATGTTTTAAAAGTTGATTCCCACAGTGTTCTCTCAAATAAAAAAGAGTGGGTGTAATTCTGTATTTTTACCAGGAGAATTGTCAAGCACTGTGTGAATTTTGGTGAAGTAGTAGAGTAATAGCGATGAAACAACCCAACACCTTAAAAAAAAAAAAAAAAGTCCCCATCACACTGCCTCTGAGAACTGTCAAGCCTCACACAGACAAATATGGTGGAGTAGGGTGAAGTGGGTGTAATTCTATATTTTCACCACAAGAAGTGTCAGCATTTGGGTGAATTTTGGTGTAGTATTAGAGGAACAGCAATGAAAGCACCCAACACCTATAAAATACCCCAGCACACTGCCTCTGAGAACTGTCAAGCCTCACACAGACAAATATGGTGAAATGGGTGTAATTCTATAGTTTTACCCCAAGAAGTGTCAAGCACCTGGGTAAGTTTGGGTGTAGTACAGTAGTAATAGAGATGAAAACACCCGGCACCTTAAAAAAGCCCCCAGCACACTGTCTCTGCGACGTGTCAAGCCCCACACTGATGTCACGACACCCAACACCGTGCATAAATAAACACCATCATCACCACCACCACCACCACCATTGCATCACCTCCCGTCACCCACTCCAAAACCGTGATGCATTAACCCCAGACGAGTATTTTCCCACCATTTATCACATACTCAGAGGTTTCTATTTATTGACGTACCTGTTTGTGGCCCACGGCGGGCTTGGGTGACAGGCCTGGGGTCAGCTGGGGGGCCCGTCAGCTGATCGGAGGTAAACAAACGTCGACTGGGAGACTGCGATTGGATGAACTTTCAGGGCTAACTTGTCTGTTACTGAATGGCTGCTCGTTGGGAGCTTATTGTAAGGTAGGTGTTAAGTTAGGGGACATTTGTTATAGCTACGCGTGGCCTCGGTGCTCAGCTCAGTTACATTGCCCGGGTATTAGTAGCTGGGCTTGCTAACCATTGCATCACTTTCCTCTTGTGAAAACGTTGAAATGTCGGATGAGGGATAAAACGTTTGGGCTGGTGTATTTATAAATGGGGTTACCGTTGTTATTATTATGTAAATTTAAGTGAAGAAAGCGGGGGGAGGGGGGGGGATATATCTGTCTGCCCTCCTATATACACCACAACTTAACCCAAACCGAATCATATCTTACCCTAACCCTAACCTAACTCAAACCTAATCCAAACCCAACATAACCTAACTCTAACCTTAACCTAACTCAAACCTAACTGAAACATCACCTACCCTTAAAACCCACACCTAACCTAAACTGAACCTAACCTAAACCTAACCAAACCTAACCCAAACCTAACCTAACCTTAACCTAGTCTAAACCTAACCCAAATTTAACCAAACCTTAACCTAACCCAAACCTAACCTAACCGTAACCTAACCTAAACCTCACTTAACCTTACCCTAACCCAAACCTAACCTAACCGTAACCTAACCTAAACCAAACTTAACCTAACCTAAACCACACCTAACCTTACCCTAACCCAAACCTAACCTAACCTAACCCAAACTTAACATAACCTTAACCATTGCTCAGTGATAAAATGGCTAGTCGGAAAGGGTGCGTAGATACAGTACAAGTAATCAGGTTTCCCCTACAAATTGCCGTTTTCTCGTTGTTGCCGTAGATGCTATATGGGTGTCACTACTTGCAACTGCATAGAAAATTTACTGGAGAATCCCATATATAATATTAATTGCCTTAACCACCACCACCAGCAACAACATGTACGCAAAGATAGATAAGTAGGCAGATTAAAAGATACTTAAATAGATACATAGATAACCGAGATAAATGGATAAATATAGAGTGATAAACAGATAGACTACTGAAGAAGGTAGCCTCGTTTAAGCCAACCTCCTCTGACGCATAATCTATTCCACTTATGTTGCCGTTTTCTCATCTTTTTCCTCCTCCTCCTCTTCCTCCTCCTCCTCCTATTCTTAATCCTCCTGCCTCTGACGGTGGAAGGAGAGAGAAGAGTTAGGGACGGAGAGAAGAAAGTTAGGAGAGGAGGGAGAGAACAGTTAAGGTAAATGAAGAGAGAGAGAGAGAGAGAGAGAGAGAGAGAGAGAGAGAGAGACCCGAAATGCGATGTTGGGAAAGCAAGGAAGCAAAAAGTAAGAAAAATAAGATGAAGGAAAACATGAATAAGTGAATAAATAAAGGAAAAGAGAAAAGTAATAACGAAAGAAGGAAAAGCGAATGCAGGAAAGGATATTAAGGAAGAAAGGAGAAGTGCAGGAAGGAAGGGAAGGAGGAAAGAAGGAAGGAAGGAAGGAAGGAAGGAGGGAATGTAGAGAGAGAGAGAGAGAGAGAGAGAGAGAGAGAGAGGTACAAAATTAAAGAAGGAGGGGAGGAGGAAGAAGGGAAGAATAAAGGAAGGAAAGCAGGAAGCAAGCGTCGCAAAGAGAGAGAGAGAGAGAGAGAGAGAGAGAGAGAGAGAGAGAGACGGAAGGCATTAAAACAGTGAGAGGAGGGAAGGAAGGCAGGAAGGAAGGAAGGGAGGGAGAGAGGGGAAGAGAGAGAGGGATTAAGAACAGGAGGACGAGGAGGAGGAGGAGGAGGAGGATGAACCAACGTAAGAGGAAGAATATAAAGAAGGAGAATTAGAGGAAAGACCAAGAAGGGACACCAAGAATGAAGGAGAAAGCGATAAAGGCGAAATGAAGGAGAGAGAGAGAGAGAGAGAGAGAGAGAGAGAGAGAGGGAGGGGAAGGGGAGAGGTAACATTGTTGTGTATATGATCAGATTAAATGAGAATGAAAATGGCTTGTTCATTTACATAAGAGAGAGAGAGAGAGAGAGAGAGAGACGTGCGGTATCTCGGTGAAAACAAACTTCTCACGTTTACTCTCTCTCTCTCTCTCTCTCTCTCTCTCTCCTTAATTGTGTCATTAACTCTTTTTGTTTACGAATGATCCGTGTAAGATAATCGTGCTCTCTCTCTCTCTCTCTCTCTCTCTCTCTCTCTCTCTCTCTCTCTCTCTCTCTCTCTCTCTCTCACTCTCTCACACACACACACACACACACACACACACAGCCACTCTGTTAATGTCTATTTCTGGCTGTCTGACCGATTCTCTCTCTCTCTCTCTCTCTCTCTCTCTCTCTCTCTCTCTCTCTGACTTTCATCTACCTTCGCATACATTTCTGAAAAGAACTTTTATTAATCTGCCAAAAACACTCAGAGAGAGAGAGAGAGAGAGAGAGAGAGAGAGAGAGAGAGAGAGAGAGAGTGTAGGTCGTCGTGGCAACTGTATGCAATGGGGAAACAAGGAAGGAGTGGGAGGAGGAGGAGTGGGAGGAAGAGGAAGAGGAAGAGGAAGAGGAAGAGGAGGAGGAGGAGGAGGAGGGAGAACAATGATGAAGCAAAGGATAAACAAGAGGAAGGACGAGGAAGGGGAGGAGAAACTTTCATGGAGGAACTGAAAGAAGGACAAAAACAAGAGGAGGGGGAAGAGGAAGAGGAAGAGGAAAATATAAGGAAGAGGGAGAATGGATAAAAGGAAGCTAAAGATGGGATGAAAGAGCATATCATAAAGAACGATGGAAAAGAGGAGGAGGAGGAGGAGGAAGAAGAAGAAGAGGAGGAGGAGGAATAATAATAACAGGAGGAAAGCCAGGAAGAGAAAACAGATTGGAGTCGACGTCGAGAGAGGAGGAGGAGGAGGAGGAGGAGGAGTCGATGGAAGAAGAAGAGGAAGAGGAAGGGGAGATGGAGGGGTAGAAAATGGAGTAGGAAGAGGAGGAGGAGGAGGAGGAGGAGAAATCGAGAGTAGGAGTCGATGGAAGAAGAGGAGGAAGAGGAAGAGGAGATGGAGGGGTAGAAAATGGAGTAGGAAGAGGAGGAGGAGGAGGAGGAGGAGGAGAAATCGAGAGTAGGAGTCGATGGAAGAAGAGGAGGAAGAGGAAGAGGAGATGGAGGGGTAGAAAATGGAGTAGGAAGAGGAGGAGGAGGAGGAGAAGGAATGATAACAGAAAGAATAACAAGTATCAGAAAAGGAGGAGGAGGAGGAGGTGGAGTGTGAACAGGAAGAGGAGAAAGAGAAGAAGTAGGAGAAGGAGGAAGGATGAAGAAGTAGGAAAAGAAAACAGACCAAGAGAATAAAAAAGTAAACAAGAGAACCAGATACCAATAACAAGGATAAAGAAAAGAGGAGCAAAGAGTAAACAAAAGGAACAGAAGAGTAGGGAAAAGTAAAGCAAGAGAAAGCACACTCGACCCCACGAACCAAAAGAATAAGACCAGAGAGAATCAGAAGAAGGAGACAGCCAGAAAGCAAGAGGAGGAGGAGGAGGAGTAGGGAAAGAGGAGTAGAGTAGAGAAGTAGGAAGCAGGAATAGGAGTAACCCTTAGGAGTAGGAGTAGGAGTAGGAGTTCCCTGTGTGCTGCAGTGGGCGAATATATTCCTCTCACAAGAGTCTATCTATATGCTAATAGGCCAACTGTGGAAGCCTGGTTATGATAAGGTGGAGAGAGAGAGAGAGAGAGAGAGAGAGAGAGAGAGAGAGAGAGAGAGAGAGAGAGAGAGAGAGAGAGAGAGAGAGAGAGAGAGAGAGAGAGAGAGAGAGGTGTCCCCTTCTCGAAAGCATTCCCGTTTATCGCAAAATATAACTTTGAATAAACTTTAATCTATAATGCGTTTTGATAAGGGCAAGTTTTATTTTTGGAATATATACTTTTTGACTCTTCCTCCTCCTCCTCCTCCTCCTCTTCCTACCATATACTTACCTTCCTCTTTCTTTACCTCTCTCCTCCCTCTTAGCTGTTTTCCTCTTCCTCTTCCTCTTCAATTTCTTTCCTCCCTCCTCCTCCTCCTCCTCCTCCTCCTCCTTCCTATCGTTTACCTACACCTTCTTCCCTCCTTCCTTACCTCCCTCCTCCTCCATGCTATTTGTCTTCCTCCTCTTCCTTTTCTTCCTTCCTCCCTCCTCTTCTTCCTCTTTATCTTCCCCTTTCCTTTCTTGTCCTCCATTATTCTTTCTTCCTGTTCCTCTTTTTCTTCCTTTTCTTTCTCCTCCTTATAAGCTGTTTGTCTCCTTCCTTTTCTTCTTCTTTTCCTTCCTACTTCTTTTTCTTTTCTTCATCTCTTTTTCTTCCTTATCTCTCTTCTTATAAGCTGTTTGTTTCCTTCCTTTTCTTCCCCTCTACTTCCTTTTCTTTTCCTTTTCTTTTTCTTCATCTCTTTCTTCTTTTTTCTTTTTTTCTTTTCTTCTTCCTCTTCTTCTTCTTTTTCCCGCAATGATACTTCCTGCTCTGCTTGTCCATCCCTTTTCCTAACAACTTTCTTCTTCTTTGTGTTTCTCTCCCTCCTCCTCCTCCTCCTCCTCCTCCTCCACCTCCTCCTCTTTCTCTTCCTCCTCATTAAAGATAAATACTTAATGTCATGTTTTGGTCATCTTTCCTCTAAATTACTGAACATTAGAAGCAGTTTACAGCTACTTGCGTCTTCTCTCTCTCTCTCTCTCTCTCTCTCTCTCTCTCTCTCTCTCTCTCTCTCTCTCTCTCTCTCTCTCTCTCTCTCTCTCTCTCTCTCTCTCTTTGTTTCCTTCCCTCCCCTTCCTTCCTCGCTCAACTTCCGTATCTCGCTCTTCTCATTTCTCCTCCTCCTCCTCCTCCTCCTCCTCCTCCTCCTTATTATCTCTTCATCCTCTCCTTGTTTCCTTCCTTCTCTCTCTCTCTCTCTCTCTCTCTCGCTCTCTCTCTCTCTCTCTCTCTCTCTCTCTCTCTCTCTCTCTCTCTCTCTCTCTCTCTCTCTCTCTCTCTCTCTCTCTCTCTCTCTCTCTCCTTCCCTGTCTTCCTCCATGCCTTTGTTCCTTCCTTCCTTCCTTTCTTCCTTCCTATCTCATGCATTAATTCCTTCCTGCCTTCTCTTTAATTTCTGTTTTATTCTCTCTCTCTCTCTCTCTCTCTCTCTCTCTCTCTCTCTCTCTCTCTCTCTCTCTCTCTCTCTCTCTCTCTCTCTCTCTCTCTCTCTCTCTCTCTCTCTCTCTCTCTCTCTCTCTCTCTCTTCTTTGTTGGTTTATACGGTCCTCCTCCTCCTCCTCCTCCTCCTCCTCCTCCTCCTCCTCCTCTTCCTCTTCGTCTTTATCCTCTTTTTTATTTTGTCCTTCCACTCCCCTCGTTCATTCTTCCATGTCACTTGGTTTCATCTCTCTCTCTCTCTCTCTCTCTCTCTCTCTCTCTCTCTCTCTCTCTCTCTCTCTCTCTCTCTCTCTCTCTCTCTCTCTCTCTCTCTCTCTCTCTCTCTCTCTCTCTTTAATTCTCTCTCCCATTCTCTCCCCCTCTCCCTCCTCCCCCTTCCTTCTATTTCTTTTTCTTCTTCCTCCTTTTATTTATCCTTCCTCTCTCCTTCCTTTCTCCGGTTTTCTTCTTTCCTCGCTTCCCCTTCCCCCTCTCTCATCTTTATTATATATCTCTCTCTCTCTCTCTCTCTCTCTCTCTCTCTCTCTCTCTCTCTCTCTCTCTCTCTCTCTCTCTCTCTCTCTCTCTCTCTCTCTCTCTCACCTTCCCTTTAAACATATTCCCCTCCTTTCTCTCCTCCCTTCATCCCTTCTCTCCCAGTTCCCTCCATCTTTTTCTCTCCCTCCCTCCCTCCTTCCCTCCCTTCCTCCTACAATACATCGGAACATGTTAGTGTAATTTTTTTCTTGTCCATTTTTTTTTTCTCTCCACTCTTTCTCTCTCTCTTCATACACGAATAGAGAGAGGAGGGAGTTTAAAGGGACGAATGGAGGACGAGGAGAGGGATAAAGGAGATAAGAGGGAAGGAGAGAAAGTAACGAAAGGAGATGAGAGAAGGATGATGATTATAAATAGATAGATAGATAAATAGATACATAGATAGATAGGGAGGTAAAAATATATATAGAAATGATATTCTCACACACACACACACACACACACACACACACACACACACACACACACACACACACACACACACACACACAGAAAGAAAGCAAGGATTAAACTACTGTGCTTTATGTTATTGTTCTTTTTGCTCTCTCTCTCTCTCTCTCTCTCTCTCTCTCTCTCTCTCTCTCTCTCTCTCTCTCTCTCTCTCTCTCTCTCTCTCTCTCTCTCATTTTCCGTGGTTTGTATTGGTTTTGTAATTGGCTTATAAATTGAGGCGCTGTTTGTTGAGAAGGAAAAGAGGTTGGAGCTGCTATTGTGTCCTTTCTCTCTCTCTCTCTCTCTCTCTCTCTCTCTCTCTCTCTCTCTCTCTCTCTCTCTCTCTCTCTCTCTCTCTCATTTTCCGTATTTTGTGTCTTTTTTTATTACTTCTAAACTTTTGCTTGGACAGAAGTGGCCGTGTGTGTGTGTGTGTGTGTGTGTGTGTGTGTGTGTGTGTAGTAAATTGCCATCCTTGAGAGAGAGAGAGAGAGAGAGAGAGAGAGAGAGAGAGAGAGAGAGAGAGAGAGAGAGAGAATATTAAACGTAAAGACTGAAGCTGTAATACGAATTTTTACTTCAAGACTCCATTAAAAATTGTGCTTCCTTGTAAGCCAAAAATAAGAATTAAAAAACAACAACAGAGAGGAAATTACGAACAAAAAATAAAACAAAAAAAACATCAAAAAAAAAAAAAAAAAAATATATATATATATATATATATATATATATATATATATATATATATATATATATATATATATATATATATATATATATATATATATATATATATATATATATATATATAATAAGTGAAGAAAAACAACATACAAGCAAACAAAGACTACGTGTAATTTCTCTTCCTTATTTCAAAATCAGCGACGACGACAGCTCTTGCCTAGTCACGGGAGAACGGATTGGACACATAAAAGATGAAAAAAATCAATAAATAAATCATCTAAAAACCCGACTTAAACTGTCACGGGAACATAAAATGCCTGGCGCCCCGACGTATTAGTTAAGTGTGTGTGTGTGTGTGTGTGTGTGTTAATGAAATGGGGCGCGCGGCGGAACGGGAACGCGGGAACGAGATGCGGGAATATGTTCGTTTTCACCTCGCGTATGCTACTCGACTTCCGTACACTCGACTTCCGTATACTCGACTTGCGTATACTCGACTTCCATATACTCGACTTCCGCATACTCGACTCCCGTATACTCGACTTCCATATACTCGACTTCCGTATACTCGACTCCCGTATACTCGACTGGCGTATACTCGACTTCCATATACTCGACTTCCGCATACTCGACTTCCGCATACTCGACTTCCGTATACTCGACTTCCGCATACTCGACTTCCGTATACTCGACTTCCGTATACTCGACTTCCATATACTCGACTTCCATATACTCGACTTCCGCATACTCGACTTCCGTATACTCGACTTGCGTACACTCGACTTCCATATACTCGACTTCCGCATACTCGACTCCCGTATACTCGACTTGCGTATACTCGACTTCCATATACTCGACTTCCGCATACTCGACTTCCGTATACTCGACTTGCGTACACTCGACTTCCATATACTCGACTTCCGGATACTCGACTTGCGTACACTCGACTTCCATATACTCGACTCCCGTATACTCGACTTCCATATACTCGACTTCCGCATACTCGACTCCCGTATACTCGACTTCCATATACTCGACTTCCGCATACTCGACTTCCGCATACTCGACTTCCATATACTCGACTTCCGCATACTCGACTTCCGCATACTCGACTTCCGTATACTCGACTTCCGTATACTCGACTCCCGTATACTCGACTTCCATATACTCGACTTCCGCATACTCGACTTCCGCATACTCGACTTCCGCATACTCGACTTCCGCATACTCGACTTATCCGGACGTGCATCGGGATCAATTAAGAGATATAAAGTGTCCCCTTGTGTAAAGCGTTCCCTTCATGCTGGTACATCCGTGTGGCAGCGCGGCGCGACCAGGGACAGCGGCGGTGATGGCTTGTTGGAAGAATAACTAGGCGCGGAATCATCAAAATAGAGGTTGATAGATAGTTAGATAGATAAATAGATAGACTGATGACAGATATATAGATAGATTGACTGAGATAAATAAATTGTTGGTCTTCTCTCATATGATTTGCGTTTCCTGGACTGTCTTTTACTTTACTCAGTTAGATAGAGAATAATTAGACTCGGAATAATTAAAATAGAGGTAAATAGATAGGTAGATAGATAAATAGATAGACTGATGACAGATATATAGATAGATTGAGTGAGCTAAATAATTTGTTGGTCTTTTTTCTCATATGATTTGCGTTTCCTGGACTGTCTTCTTTTATTTTACTCAGTTAGATAGAGAATAATTAGACTCGGAATAATTAAAATAGAGGTAAATAGATAGGTAGATAGATAAATAGATAGACTGATGACAGATATATAGATAGATTGACTGAGATAAATAATTTGTTGGTCTTTTTTCTCATATGATTTGCGTTTCCTGGACTGTCTTCTTTTACTTTACTCAGTTAGATAGAGAATAATTAGACTCGGAATAATTAAAATAGAGGTAAATAGATAGGTAGATAGATAAATAGATAGACTGATAGATAGACATAGATAGATTGATTGAGAGAAATAATTTGTTGGTCTTTTCTCTCATATGATTTGCGTTTCCTGGACTGTCTTCTTTTATTTTACTCAGTTAGATAGAGAATAATTAGACTCGGAATAATTAAAATAGAGGTAAATAGATAGGTAGATAGATAAATAGATAGACTGATAGATAGACATAGATAGATTGATTGAGATAAATAATTTGTTGGTCTTTTTTCTCATATGATTTGCGTTTCCTGGACTGTCTCGTTTTATTTTACTGAGTGAGATAGAGATAGGTTTGTAATAAGAAAGAAAATAACCATAGAGGATAATAACAGTGATTCACGTCTATTGTTCTGCCTTTTACCGCTAAAGAAAGAGAAGAATACAGTAATAGAAAATAAGAATAACGAAAGGAATGACGATAATGCAACAACGAAGACCAAAAACAAGATAAAAAAATATATATAACAAAATTCACGTCTGTTCGTCTGCCTTTTACCGCAAGAGAAAGAGAAGACGACTGTAATAGAAAATAACAATAACGAAAATTAATAACAATAATGCAACAACGAAGATAAAAAAAAACAGGAGATAAAAAAATATATATAACAAAACTCACGTCTGTTGGTCTGCCTTTTACCGCAGGAGAAAGAGAAGAAGAGAGAAATAGAAAATAAAAATAACGAAAAAAATGACGATAATGCAACAACGAAGATAAAAAACAGAAGGTAAAAAAAAAATATATAACAAAACTCACGTCTGTTGGTCTGCCTTTTGCCGCAAGAGAAAGAGAAGAAGAGATAAATAGAAAATAAGAATAACGAAAAGAATGACGATAATGCAACAACGAAGATTAAAAACAGAAGATAAAAAAAAAAGTAACAAAACTCACGTCTGTTGGTCTGCCTTTTACCGCAAGAGAAAGAGAAGAAGAGAGAAATAGAAAATAAGAATAACGAAAAGAATGACGATAATGCAACAACGAAGATTAAAAACAAGATAAAAAAAAATATATAACAAAACTCACGTCTGTTGGTCTGCCTTTTACCGCAAGAGAAAGAGAAGAAGAGAGAAATAGAAAATAAGAATAACGAAAAGAATGACGATAATGCAACAACGAAGATAAAAAACAGAAGGTAAAAAAAAAATATATAACAAAATTCACGTCTGTTGGTCTGCCTTTTACCGCAAGAGAAAGAGAAGAGAGAAATAGAAAATAGGAATAACGAAAGGAATGACGATAATGCAACAACGAAGACCAAAAACAAGATAAAAAAATATATATAACAAAATTCACGTCTGTTGGTCTGCCTTTTACCGCAAGAGAAAGAGAAGAAGAGAGAAATAGAAAATAAGAATAACGAAAAGAATGACGATAATGCAACAACGAAGATTAAAAACAGAAGATAAAAAAAAAGTAACAAAACTCACGTCTGTTGGTCTGCCTTTTACCGCAAGAGAAAGAGAAGAAGAGAGAAATAGAAAATAAAAATAACGAAAAGAATGACGATAATGCAACAACAAAGATAAAAAACAGAAGGTAAAAAAAAATATATAACAAAATTCACGTCTGTTGGTCTGCCTTTTACCGCAAGAGAAAGAGAAGAAGAGAGAAATAGAAAATAAGAATAACGAAAGGAATGACGATAATGCAACAACAAAGATCAGAAGCAGGAAATAGGAACGATAACAAAGGTAATAAAAAGAATAAAAGAAAATATTTTGCAGCCGGCCAGGTAACGTGAGAACTCATTAACACAGCACCTGGACACACACCTATGATGAACACACACACACACACACACACACACACACACACACACACACACAAACAGGTAGCTTTTCCGCACCTGTTGATTAAAGCCCCTATCCACCTGTCTCCCGGGCCGTATCATTATCGCAGGTGTGAGAAGTGGAGGAGGAGGAGGAGGAGGAGGAGGAGGAAGAAAGATAAGTAAAGAAGAATGAAGTGGAAGAGTGGAAACATGGAAGGAGGAGCAGGAGGAGGAGGAAGAAAAAACAATAGAAGGAAGAGGAGGAGGAGGAGGAGGAGAAATAAATAAAGGAGAATGAGAAACAGGAAACTTGGAAACCTGAAAACTTATTCGAGCAGGCAACACACAGCAGGAGGAGGAGGAAGAGGCGAAGAAGAAGAGGAAGAGGAGGAGGAGGAGGAAAGAGTAATACAAGAGAAGTAAAGAGAGGCTGCTACTGACGTTGATGTTCCTCTCCTCCTCCTCCTCCTCCTCCTCTTCCTCTCCTCTTATTTACCTCCATCATCATCACCACACTCCTCCTCCTCCTCCTCCTCCTCCTCTTTCGCTGCACACTCTTTCCTCCCTCGGCAGTTCCTCCACTAAACCGATTCTGGTGTAAGCTTTAATTCCCTTTCTCTTGGGAGCTAATTGTGCGTTACGTGATGCTGGTAATAATGATGATGATGATGATGATGATGAAAATGGTAATAGAAATGATAATAATAATGTTGATGATAGGAGTAAAGGTATAATAGTTGTTGTTGTTGTAGTGGTAGTAGTAGTAGTAGTAGTAGTAGGTGTGCTTATAATGGCTACTACTACTACTACTACTACTACATAAATGATACCTCCACCCATGTTTATTTTCCCGACACATAATCATGGAGGGCTCCATAGCTTGGAGGTCATTAGCCCCAACTCTGTTCGCTAATGACTGTGGCATCCAACCATATCACTAATACTACCTGACACTAAATCACCTATCATCTATTACGTCTAGATCCCCCTTTCCTTCCCTACTCAAGTCACTCCCGACCCACCCTAATGTCACTCTCCACTACTGTGGCTTCATAGTCCATATTGGAGATGTTGGTGGCTTTTGGGCAAGAGTGTCTGGTGCCCCTGAGACATAGGATGGCCGACCTGAGCAGGGAGAACGAGAGGCGACACCTCATCCAGGCGACAACGTGACTCCTTGGCTGATGCTTCTTTTCTGAGATTAGTTCCGCGAGGCGTGCGTAGAAGCATTGGGCCCTGGGACCCATCCCGCCGGATGTGGTGAAGACGAGGGGGGTGAAGCTGCCCTGATCCACATGTTGGATTCTTTCACCGTATGCCCTTGTCTTCTCCTGCTCGTTCCTGTGGTGGGCGGCTTGCAGGGGCAGCTCACGGTGACAGGCAGCCATCGGGTCGAATATGCGGATGTCCATGAACGCCCGCTGTCCGCGCACCCATAATCCGCGGGCACTTACATCAACCTGTGCCTCCTGTGAGGTATTGGCTGTCCTGTACCGAAGGTGTTCGCCGTCCAGGGGAAGCAGTGCCGCTCGGTAGTGACGTCTTGGCATACCTCCCCGAGCATGCTGGCTGTCAGATCCCTCACTTCATCGTGTCGAATACAGACGAAGCCTCCTTTTTTACATGTCATGGTGTGGGTGACATCATTTGGTGATCCACATGCACAGAGATCAGGCAGTCCCTCAATCGGCCAGCCATATCTCAGAGCAATGGCGTCGACAAATTCTTGTTTGTTGAGGCTGAAGCCCTTTGCTCTGATTGGTAATGACGTTAGCCAGTTAGAGGCGCCTGCCTCCTGTGCTGTGTGTATTTTTCTACCCATTTCTGTGGACAGGTGGTGTGTAAGACGGTCCAGCTCGTCTTTTTGGGCCTGTTGCCTTTCTTCTGAGATTTTTCTTTTAATATCTCTTATTTCTGTTTGGTCTATCTCGCCCCCTGCCTCCTCCTCCTACTACTACTACTACTATATTCCTCCCTTGTCACCCTTACCTAACCACACACACACACACACACACACACACACACACACACACACACACACACACAATTTGCTTTCCATATCAACAATTCCCTTCAACAAGTCAGTCAGTCAGTCAGTCAGTTTCCGTCAAGCCAAACACACCTTAATATTATCATCCTGTAAATACTAAAACAGGAAACAAGAACAACATTAACAACAAGAACAACAACAACAGTCATTAGTTCTTCCTCTTCCTCTTCCTCTTCCTCTTTCTCTTCCCTATGTCACCAAGAGCTAGAATAACAATAACACTCGTACTTCTTCCCCTTCCCTTCCATTCCCTTCTTCTTTTCATCCTTCTCTTCCCCTCATCAACAATAACAACAACAACAACGGGCATTACTTCCTCTTTCCTCTTCCTCTTTCCTCCTTCTCTTCCCCTCATCACTCAGCCGTACGACAACGTTTCCCGGGCGACAACGTTTCCCTCGAGGGTTGCCAGACGTAGGATAATCCATCTTCCCTTGATTTTATTCGGGTTCCCGCGATTCCAGACGTCACTTGGGGAGTCTTTGGAAGGGAGGAAGGGAGGGAGGGAAGGGAGAGATGGAGAGATGGAGGAAAGGGAGGAAGGGGAGGGAGGTAAAGTGATGTTCATGCCAGCCAACCAGCCAGCCGAGGTGTTAAGAGAGAGAGAGAGAGAGAGAGATTAAATGGAAATGCTTTTTTTAGATGTTAGAAACGGTTCCACAAAGACAGTATGGCAGAGAGAGAGAGAGAGAGAGAGAGAGAGAGAGGAAGTTTCTTAAAACGATACGAGATCGATCCTCAAAGGGAAATAAACACACACACACACACACACACACACACACACACACACACACACACACACACACACACACACACACACACACGGAAAAAGATAGAGAGAAGCAAGTAAACAAACAAACAGCGAGAGAGAGAGAGGCAGGAAGGGGCTGTCGCGTATTCGTATTCCAGAAATTAATCAAGCAAATGCGGAGAGCAGAGAAGCGAGACAAAAGTTTGGTACATGGCGGTGGTGTTTGACTCTCTCTCTCTCTC
Source organism: Eriocheir sinensis (assembly GCF_024679095.1). Taxonomy (NCBI): domain Eukaryota; kingdom Metazoa; phylum Arthropoda; class Malacostraca; order Decapoda; family Varunidae; genus Eriocheir; species Eriocheir sinensis. Next base: position 5,774,851 of record NC_066537.1, read on the forward strand.
TCTCTCTCTCTCTCTCTCTCTCTCTCTCTCTCTCTCTCTCTCTCTCTCTCTCTCTCTCTCTCTCTCTCTCTCTCTGTTTATTTTATTGTTGCATTTTTCTTTGCTTTTATTTGTTTTCTGCTTTGTCTTTGTTTCGTATTTACTTTCTTTATTTTTTCCTTTCCTTCTCTCTTTCTTTCTTCATATTTCTTTCTCTCTTTTTCTCTTTATTTTCTGTTTTTTTTCCGTTTTTTTGCTCTTTCATTTTTTCCTACTTGTATTACTTCTGTTTTTCTTATCTTCCCCTTTCTTTCTTTCTTTCTCTCTTTCTTAATATTTCTTTCTCTTTATTTTCCTCTCTCTTGTTTTTTTCCCGTTATTTTCCTTTTTAATTTTTTTCCTACGTGTATTATTCCTGTTTACCTTCTCCCTCTTCCTCTTTCTCTTTCTTTCTTTCTTTCTTTTTTTCTTTCTTCATATTAAATTTTCTTTCTCTCTTTCTCTCCTTTTTCGTTTCTTTACGACGTGTATTACTCTTATTTTCTTTCTCTTTCTTTCTTTCTTCGTTTCCTTCTTTCTTTCCTTCTTTCTCTATGATATAACAACAACAACAACAACAACATAACGTGTATATAGACCCATGAAAACACTATTAACAACCACCACCACCACCACCACCACCACCATCATCATCATCATCATCATCATTATTATTATTATTATTATTATTATTATTATTATTATTATTATTATTATTATTATTATTATTATTATTATTATTATTATTATTATTATTATTATTATTATGGACTGGACATAATTTTTCCTCTTGTCTTGGTAATTTATGTGAGAGGAAGGAGATTTAGGAGCCTTGTTTTTGTTGCTTGTTTGTTTATTACTGCATAAGTCAACGTCGAGAGAGAGAGAGAGAGAGAGAGAGAGAGAGAGAGAGAGAGAGAGAGAGAGAGAGAGAGAGAGAAGGAGAGAGAAGAGAAAAAGAAGAGAGAGAGAGAGAGAGAGAGAGAGAGAGAGAGAGAGAAAATTCAAACAACAACAATAACAACTGCATTTCATCTTTCTCTACTCTTTTCTTAATTTCCTTTTCATTATTTTTTTCTTTATTTCCTTTATTTTCTTTTTCCTCCATTTCTTGTCTTTTTTCCCTTCTCTTTTCCTCCTCTTCCTTTTCTTTCCTTTTCCTTTCCTTTCCTTCTCTTCTCCTTTCATTCCTTCCTTTCTCTTCCTTTCCTTTCCTTTTCCTTTTCTTATATTCTTTTCCCTTCCATTTCCTTATCCTTCCTTTCTCCTTCCTTCCTTTCCTTTCCTTTCCTTTTCTTATATTCTTTTCCCTTCCATTTCCTTATCCTTCCCTTCTCCTCCCTTCCTTTCCTTTCCTTTCCTTTTCTTATATTCTTTTCCCTTCCATTTCCTTATCCTTCCCTTCTCCTCCCTTCCTTTCCTTTCCTTTCCTTTTCTTATATTCTTTTCCCATCCATTTCCTTATCCTTCCTTTCTCCTTCCTTCCTTTCTCTTCCTCTCCTTTCCTTCTATTCCTTCCTATTCCATTCCCTTATCTTTCCATTCTCCTTCCTTCCTATCCTCTTTCTCTCCTTTCCTTCACCTCTTTTCCTTTCCCTATCCTTCTCTTCCTCTCCCTTCTCTTCCTTTCTTTCCTTTCCCTTCCCTTTTCTTCTCTTCCTTCCTTCCCTTCCTTCTCCTCTATTTAACTTTTTTTTTTCGTATCTTTTTCTCTCCTCTCTTTTCCTTCTCTCCGTCTCTCCTCTCCTTCCACATTCATCTTTTTTTATCTCTCATCTTTCTCCCTCCCTTGACACCTTCCTCTCTTCTCCCGCTATCTTCTTTTCTCTCCATCTCTCCCTCACTCCCTTTTTTCTCTCCATTCTCCCTCGTGCTCTACCCTCTCTCTCTCTCTCTCTCTCTCTCTCTCTCTCTCTCTCTCTCTCTCTCTCTCTCTCTCTCTCTCTCTCTCTCTCTCTCTCTCTCTCTCTCTCTCTCTCTCTCTCTCTCTCTCTCTCTCTCTCTCTCTCTCTCTCTCTCTCTCTCTCTCTCTCTCTCTCTCTCTCTCTCTCTCTCTCTCTCTCTCTCTCTCTCTCTCTCTCTCTCTCTCTCTCTCTCTCTCTCTCCTCTTTCTCCTCTTCCTTCTCTTCCTTCCCCTCCTCTCTTCTCCACCCCTCCAAGAGTCTTTCCTCCTTCCCTCTCTTCTCTCTTTCTTTTCCTCCTTCACTCTCTTCTCTTTTTCTTTCCCTCCTTCCTTCTCTTTCCTTCTCTCCCTCTCCTCCCTCTTTCCTCTCTTTTCTTTTCCTCCCCATCTCTCTACCTACCATATACGTCCTTTCTCTCCCCTCCCTCTTTCCTCTCCCTCTTTCTTTCTCTCCCCTCGCTTGTGTCCCTCCTCCATCTTCTCCCCTCTTCCCTCTCCCTCTTTCTTTCCTCCCTTCCCTCCCTCTCTTTCTTTTACCCCTCCTCCTCCTCCTCTCCCCCGCCCTGGTCCCTCCGTTGTCTCGCGCGGTCTTTCTCTTCCCTCCTCTCTCTCCCTCTTTGTTTCCTCTCCCACCTTCCCTCTCTCTCTTTCTTTTACTCTTCCCTCCTCCTCCCTCCCTGGCCCCTTCGTTGGCTCGCGCGGTCAAAAAGAAATAAAAAAGCGTTCGAACAAGGGTCAGGGGCGCAACACCTCCTCTCAGCGCGCCCCGATAAAAGTCGCACAAGGAAAACATCAGCGATTGTCTTGTTCAGCTTCCCACGACACGGCTTGGCTCGGCTCGGCTTGGCGTGGTGGCTCCTCCTCCTGCTTGCGTCTCCTCCTCCTCCGCCTTCTGCTGCTACTCTACTTTCTCTTCCTTCTCCAACACTACTTCTGCTAACACTGCCACTAACTATTACTGCCTCTAACACTGTCGTTGTCTTTGTTGTCATTACAGTTTGTTATTATTTTCTCATTTTCTTCTGCTTTTCTTTCTTTTTCTTCGTCTGACATCAGTTTTATGCCAGTTCCATACTCCTCTTCTTCCTCCTCCTCCTCCTCCTCCTCCAGCCAACACTATGCTCGGGTTCATAGCGAGGAACTTCGAGTGTAAAACACCAGACGTGATGCTATCCTTGTATAATTCCATGGTAAGACCGCACCTCGAGTATGCAGTGCAGTTCTGGTCTCCCAATTACAGAAAGGACATTGCTTTACTGGAAAGGATTCAACGACGCGCCACAAAGATGATTCCAACCTTCAGGGCTCAACCGTACGAGGAACGACTCAAGCGACTCAATCTCTTTACATTGGAGAAAAGACGCCTACGAGGGGATATGATTCAAGTCTTCAAGTATCTAAAAAAGTTCAATAACGTCGATTACACCAAATTCTTTGAACTGCAAACCAACTCAAGAACTAGAAATAACGGTTTACCTATTCAGTCGAGTCGATGTAACACAGACATTGGAAGGAGTTTCTTTTCAAACCGAGTCATCCGCCACTGGAACAATCTTCCCTCAGAAGTAGTAAATGCGAATACCATCAACTCCTTCAAATATAGAATCGACCGTCATTTCGCTGCGTCAGGAGTAAACTGAATAACAAGGGGCTTCCATCTGCTCCTCAATATCGAGGTGCTTTCATCTGCTCACCAAGCCCCAAGTGGCGGTCGAGCAGATTAAATCACCCAAGCGGGCGACCTCGTAATGAGCCAATAGGCTTTCTGTTGCCTGCATTTCCATGTTTCCATGTTTCCATGTTTCCTTCTTCTCCTCTACCTTCACTACTATCACTACCACTACTACTACTACTACTACTACTACTACTAACACTACTATCACTACCACTACTACTGTTACTACTATTTCTACTACTACTACTACTTTTTTTTTATTTTTTTATTTTTTTACTACTACTACTACTACAGCCTCCATCTATTAGAGTTGCGTTGTGAGCGGTATATTCTCTCATATCCTTTCACAAAGCAATTCATTGGCCCCACCCCGCCAATGACTGTGGCCGATAACCATCTTTATTTAATATTACAAACTTTACTAAACATTTTATTTTTAAGCTAACAGAGCTTGTGGTTGATACGACTATCAACCACCGTCGCTTCAAAGTCCAGGTCGGCAATGCGGGTGGTTTTGGGTGCAGGTGACCTGGTTCCTCTCAGGCAGACCAAGGCTGACCTCAGGAGGGAGAAGGACAGCCTGCATCTCATCCAGGCGACCACACTGCTTCTTGGCTGCTGTTTCTTATCCGCCAGTGTTTCGGCGAGTCTTGCGTGGAAGCTCTGCGCCCTTGGTCCCATCCCTCCTGCCGTCGTGAATACTACCGGGGTGAAGGAGCCCTGGTCCACATTCTGTATTCTTTCTTCACATGCTCAGTTCTTCTCTTGTTCGTTTCTTCTGTGGGCTGCATCAAGGGTCAGGTCTCTGTGGCAATGGGCCATGGGATCAAAGATCCTTATGTCAAAATATGCCCTTTGTCCACTACTACTACTACTACTACTACTACTACTACTACTACTACTACCACTACTACTACTACTATCAATATTCCTACCACTACTATCCTGTCCCTATTAGTACTACCATTAGATTTTATTTCATTGTATTAGTATAGTTGTTTTTCTTGTCTTTATTCTTCTTTTTCTTCTTTTTTTTGTTTCCTTTTCCTCTTATTGAACCATTATGTAACTTTCGTACCTCTTCCTCTTCCTCCTCTTCTTTCTCCTCCTCCTCCTCCTCCTCCTCCTTCTCCTCCTCCTCCTCCTCTTTCTTCTTCTTCTCCTTCGTTTCCTTCTCTTGTTATTTTTATTTTGTTTTTGTTTTTTTCGTTCTCTTCCTCTTCCTCTTCCTCTTCCTCTTTCACTTCTTACTTTAATTTTATGCTACTTTCACACTCTCCTCTTCCTCTTCCTCGTCTTCCTCCTCTTCCTAAAATACATT